>NC_136333.1:6207499-6291021 GCF_964198595.1 Lampetra fluviatilis | reverse complement strand
CAAACATACGAAAGCCCCCAAGGCTCTTAGTAGCCTCTAGGGGTAAACACCGGCTCTGGTCGTATCGGCTGTCACAGGTGCTGATTGTGAACAGCCCTCCCTGGTGGGCGCTCTGTAGGTTTCGCGAAGCGGTGGATCAATGCGATCAGCTGCTGCCAGGTGGTGCCACGGGGCATTTGAATCGGAAGTCAGAATACAGGTAGTCCCCGACTTACGATAGTCCGACTTACGCTATTTTCGACTTACGGCAAGGTCGTCGTAACGGGTCTCCATGGTAAGTCGGGGACTACCTGTATCTTGTGCTGGAGGAATCCGATGAGCTACAAAGCGCCTTCTTTTTTTTCACAGATGTCGAGTCCAAACGTTACAACAACAACAAACAACAACAAAACACGATCGGTGTACAAATTATAGGACAGGTAAACAAATCCCTTACGAAAAACATTCAATAAAAAAACTAAAATAATAATACATGAAAATAACTCAATTAAATCACGGACGTTTCGGAGGCAACACAAGTCTCCGTCTTCAGGTGGGACCGTCACGACGTCGTGATTTAATTGAGTTATTTTCATTTATAATTATTTTATTTTATTATCATTATTATTATTTTTACCTACGTGACTTTACCGAAAACACATAAGAGTATGAATCCTTGCAGTCACGAAAGCTTCAAATCTAGAAAAAAAACTAAACTAGAAATAGTTATATTCTTGGTTCTTTCGGTAAAGTCATGTAGAAGGGAAACAATTTAATTAAAAAAATAAAAATTTCTTGCTGTGGATTGCACACCTGATGATAATTGCTTGTGTTGCAGTCGAAACGTCGCGATAATTTTTATTGTTTTATATTTTATTATTTTATTATTTCTCTTCTACGTGATGACTTTACCGAAATAACCAAGAATATGAATCCCTGCAATCACGAAAGCTTTAAATCAAAATTTTAAAAATATATATATTTTTTACCAGCTAAGGCCCACTCAGCTACGTGACTCATTTACAGGAGAGACCACGCCACCACGAACGATATCTCGACCAATGTGTGGCCTCATCATCACCACATGGACATTTATAGCAGCAGCGGTAGCAGCAGCAACATGCTCCAAACGCGTGGATGTTGAACGCGTTGGATGTGCAGGGAACAACCCGAAGGTCCGGCCCTTGTGCTTATCGCATGATTGGAAGCGGTGGAGAGATGGCAGCAGCGGGAGGAGGCGGGGGGAGGGGTGGATCGTGCGGAGATTGAGTCTAACGGCTCCGTCTCGATGGGACTGAGTGATCGATCCATCGATCGCCAGGCATGGGAGCGCGCGCGCGCGAGAGACATGATCCGTCGACTCGTAGGTGGGGCGGGGTGCGGGGGGGATGAGGCGCCTTAACGAAGCAGTACATCAAGTGGGTTGCAGGCCTCTTCTTGCGGAGTGAGAGCGTGCGTGTGTGTGGGTACGTGTCTGTGTGTGCACGTGTGTGTGCGTGTGTGTGTGTACGTGCGTGTGTGTGTGTGTATGTACGTGTGTGCACGTGTGTGTGTGCACGTGTGTGTGTGTGTGTACGTGTGTGTGTACGTGTGTGTGCGTGTGTGCGTGTGTGTGTGCGTGTGTGTGTACGTGCGTGTGTGTACGAGTGCGTGCGTGTGCGTGTGCACGTGTGTATGTGTGTGTGTACGTGTGTGTGTGTACGTCTGCGTGTGTGTGTGTACGTGTGTGTAGGTGTGCGTGTGTGTGTGTGTACGTGTGTGTACGTGTGTGTGTACGTGTGTGTGTGTTTGTACGTGTGTGTGTGTGTGTGCGTGTGTGTACGTGTGTGTGTACGTGTGTGTGTGTGTGCGCCGTACATCCTCATCCTTGTGGGGGGCGGTGGTTAGCGCACTGCGCGTCACTGCGATTACTGAACATCTGCGGGGAAGAGCTTCATGGCTCCTCAGATTCATCCAATCTAAATACAAATTCTGACTTGGATACAAACCCGGCGACACGAGTTTGCTTCCTGCGACGTACCCAACAACTAAACCATATATATTTTATGTTTAATCAGGTAAGGCCCACTGAGCTGTATAGATCTTTTTCAGTAGCGACCTGTCCACAAATTACAGCTCAAGTGGCTTATCATTTGAAAATGTATAGCAGCCAAACACGAGTGACGGTGATTCTAAATGGTGCAGGGAAAAACCGTAGGACCCGGAGAAAATAATCCACGCGACCACGGGGAGAGCGAGAGAAAGAGAGAGACACCGCAAACTCCAAATATACAGCAGCAGCAGGCGTCAGGGTCGGGATAGAACCCACGACCTCCTGCATACCAGGCGAGATAGTTAACATTTCCTAGCCACCGTGGTGATGATGATGGTGAGAGAGACACGCAAACTCCAAATATACAGCAGGCGTCAGGGTCGGGATCGAATCCACGACCTCCTGCGTACCAGGCGAGGTAGTTAACATCTCATAGCCACCGTGATGATGATGATGATGACAGAGAGACACGCAAACTCCAAATATACAAGCGTTGTCAGGGTCGGGATCGAACCCATGACCTCCTGCGTACCCGGCGAGTGACTTAACATCTCACCCAATTTGGGTGCGACCCCCCCCCCTCCGTCCCCCTCCTCCCCCCTCCCCCGCCCCTCGAGAGGGGTGACTGGGGCTGCTGCCCCTCCCCCCCCCGTCCTGCCCCGTTCTTCCCTTTGCTCCGATTGCACGGGAGGGACGCTTCCCACACGTACAGCAACATTTACTCTCGCCACGTAACGTGGAATTCATCACCGATGAACGCTCCATCCACGCGCATGCCGGCGGTATCGCTGAGATCCACACTGAGTCAACCGCATCATTGGACTGGATGAAGAACCTTTGCATTACTTTTTGACGATCATTAATAACACAAACTATAAAGACTGTTGCTTTTCACAATGCCGTACGAAAGAAGAGGAATATGGAGAATGTGGAATTCATTAAAGGGGCATCTCCCGATTAAATTATCCTCGGGTTTTCGTATTAGCGGTGTGTTACGTATCCTTGTTAAAACACGTGTGGGTGGGTGTATACGGTGTACATGTGGTACAGGAGGACGTGGAGCTGAGTGGACTTGCCGATGGCTGGTACCAGCGGTGTCAAGATCGGCCTCTGTGGAGGAGGCTCGTGAAGGACGCTACTGGGCAGTTGGAGGCAGTCGCCCTCCAACAACAACGGAGGGCGGAGGAGCGACGCTCACAACAACGAGCGGAGCGCCGGGTGGCTAAAGCACAACAAGTTGGCACAGTAGGGGGCACAGGTGGTGCATCAGCCAGTCATCTCGGTCATCTCGGTCAGTCGACCCGTGGCACCTGCTGGGTCTGCCCCGTGACCTCCTGCCAGCGGGCGTTCGACACTTCACGTGGCCTCAAGGTGCACATGGCCTGGCACAAGCGTCGTGGTGACGTCACCGCCACTTAGTGGCGAATGGCGGTTGTTGTTGTTGTTGTTGTTGGTGTACATTGCGGACTCCCCCGCGCTGAAATAAATCTGTTGCTAAATGTATTGATTGCGCTGCATTAGAGAGCCTCCACCCTCTCTTCCTCCTCCTCCAAAAAAAAAAAAATGCAGCAACCTGTTGCGTGTCACTGGCCCATTGGTCTGAGCTCACGCGTTCAGTCGCTCACTGCACCTAAATTGAGAATTGTGATGAAATATGGACAAAGGAAATGCCGCACGAAATATAGAACAAAGATGGACTCGTCCATCTGACCAACTGCCAAATCGCTATCCGTGGTGCTGACGTTTAGAAAAAAACGCCACTTTTTCAAATTTGCTTGCTGTGGATTTCACACCTGATGATGATTGCTCGTGTTGCAGTCAAAACGTCGTGATAATTTTATTGTTTTATATTTTTATTATTTTATTATCTCCCGTCTACGTGACTTTACCGAAAGAACCAAGAATATAACAGAAATGCGGTTAAAGATAAGAGGGGTGGGGGGGGGGCAGGAACATACTTTAATGTCACAAACGTAATTAATGGGACGATAATATGACACAGATAAAACGCGAATGCACTATTAAGACAACGAAGGGAAATAATGCAGGGATTTTTTTTTAATTATTATTTTTTTTATACCAAACAACGTCTAGTGGCAAATGGAGAAAAAAAACCGCCACTTTTTTCATATTTTCTTGCCGTGGATTTCACACCTGATGATGATTGCTTGTGTTGCAGTCGAAACGTCGTGATAATTTTATTGTTTTATATTTTTATTATTTTATTATCTCCCGTCTACGTGACTTTACCGATAGAACCAAGAATATAAAGGAAATGCGCTTAAAGATAAGAGGGGTGGGGGGGGGGGGCAGGAACATACTTTAATGTCACAAACGTAATTAATGGGACGATAATATGACACAAATAAAACGCGAATGCACTATTAAGACAACGAAGGGAAATAATGCAGGGATTTTTTTTTATTATTATTTCTTTATACCAAACAACGTCTAGTGGCAAATTGAGAAAAAAACCGCCACTTTTTTCAAATTTTCTTGCCGTGGATTTCACACCTGATGATGATTGCTTGTGTTGCAGTCGAAACGTCGTGAACATTGTATTGTTTTATATTTGTATTATTTTATTATTTCCCGTCTACGTGACTTTACCGAAAGCACCAAGAATATAAAGGAAATGCGGTTAAAGATAAGAGGGGTGGGGTGGGGGTGCAGAAACATACTTTAATGTCACAAACGTAATTAAATAATATGGCACGAATAAAACGCGAATGCGCTCTTAAGACAACGAAGGGAAATATTGCGGGGATTTCATTTTTTTTTAACCAAACAACGTCTAGTGGCAAATTGAGAAAATATATCATGAAATGCCAAGCGAGGGTGTTGGACAAACGGTGGCTGGTGTCGATAAAGAAGTTCCAGGAAGGAGAGGGAGCGGGGGGGGCAGGGGAGGTTGTGAACATTGTAATGCAAATTCACTCATTTCTGGGGAAGCACAATGCATTGCATACGAATTAAACTTCCATTATTTATACTAAAATATCATCAGCCAAAGACAGCAGCCACTGCTGGCATAATACATGTTTTTTTGGGTTCGATCGCGCGAATAAATGTGACGTTAAACCCGCCATCACCCGACAGAGCTGATTAGTAAGGGGTTTGTCACGTAAACAGAACGTGGTCAATTCGTTACTAGTACAGCACTAACCGGCGTGTTAGAGAGCAAATCCATTTACAATCTGAGTACGACGTTTCGCCAGTAATTACAACCAGCTTCATCAGGCGACAGCCAACCACTGCTGGGTTGAGGGCTCCGCTCCCTCTCTCCTCACCTCCCTCCTCACCTCCCTCCCTCCCTGCTTCCCCCCCTTCCCTCCCTCCCTCTCCCCCCCTTCCCTCCCTCCTCACCTCCATCCCTCCCTCCCTGCTTCCTCTCTTCCCTCCCTCCCCCCTACCTCCCCCCTCCCTCCCCCTCCCTCCCCCCTCCCTCCTTGCTTCCCCCCTTCCTCCTCCCCTCCCCCCCTCCCTCCTCACCTCCTTCTCCCCTCCCTCCCTGCTTCCCCCATCCCTCCCCCCTACCTCCACCCTCCCTCCCCCCTCCCTCCATCTCTCCCTCCCCCCCTCCCTCCCTCCTTGCTTCCCCCCTCCCTCCCCCCTCCATCCCCCCCTCTCTCCTCACCTCCCTCCCTCCCCCCTCCCTCCCTGCTTCCCTCCCCACTTCCTCCCTCCCCAAAACCCGACTCCGTCACCCTCTAGCGATCGCGAGCGACAACAAAATAGATGTATTGAAAGAAAGACACTCAAATCGAATACAAATACAGTTACAGCGCACGCGGTTTGCCGTTGACTCTTTCGAGAGAGGCGGGGATCGAGAGAGAGACAGAGACAGAGATTCTGACGAGGCGCCGGCAACAACGCACGCAAGCGGTGGGGGAGGCGGCCTGAATCGACTCCGAACCTCAACAAATTGCCTCAGCTCTGGGAACCTATAGTGGGATGCTTGGTGGGTGCAGGAAGCATCCGTACAAAACCTACGCGCTCAGCGTGCGAGAATGGTAACATTATTTCGCGATGGGACTCAATAACGCACTTTTGCTGTACTGTCGTCATGCCCTGGTTTCACGAGTGTGTGAGTGCGTGTGAGAAGGACGCTGCTACTGGGCAGTTGGAGGCAGTCGCCCTCCAACAACAACGGTAGGGCGGAGGAGCGACGCTCACAATAACGAGCGGAACGCAGGGTGGCTAAAGCGCAGCAAGTTGGCACAGTAGGGGGCACAGGTGGTGCATCAGCCAGTCGTTTCGGTCGTCTCAGTCAGTCGACTCGTGGCACCTGCTGGGTCTGCCCCGTGACCTCCTGCCAGCGGGCGTTCGACACTTCACGGTGGCCTCAAGGTGCACATGGCCTGGTACAAGCGTCGCGGTGACGTCACCGCCACTTAGTGGCGAATGGTGGTTGTTGTTATTGTTGATATCGACCAACCCTCCCTGCCTCCACAGAGCCAGGATTACAAGCGAGGTGGATGTGATAATCCACAAAGATAAAGCTCCCCCTCCGCCCGTATAGCCTTTTACAGACTGTTGGGGCAAGTGCTGTGATTGAGTAGCACGCAATGAAGGCCGGAACGGCACACGAGGGGGTGGGTGGCCAACCCCACGCCCGGCCGCCTTTGTCTCCCCAGTGGGAGGAATGGGGGAGAGGGGGGTGGGTGCAAATGTGTCGATCAATGTGGGGTTTTCCAGCAAAACGGTGGAAAAATTGCTGAAAAGTCCAAGCAAAAAGTTGACAGATTGTGAATTCTAATAAGATTGGTCGTGAAAAGCCTGGGCGCAACAATCATCGGTGATTACATTTAGTTAACGGCCACAAATCGAACCTTTAAAAAAGTACATTCAGAGGCACGGGAAGAATTCATGAGAATCGAGATAGGAAAGGTTTCAGATTCTGAGAGGTAACCAGGCTGCTGCTGCTGCTGCTGTGCAGTAAACGCAATGATTTCGTACCGCAAAAATGTGCCGTCGAACGCATCTCGAATTCAACACATAGACGCGTTAAAAAATATATATAAATATAGTTTTAACGTGGCAGCCGTGACAACAAAGGAAGCTTTTTTGGCGGAGTGGGAAACTCACGGCAAGTCTGGGCACGCGCACGCACGCGCACGCTTCCAAGGGGAAAAAAAAAACACTCCAGCCGATGCATTATTCAGAAAGAGCTTCCTTACAACCCGACATTGAATTCGCACTTTACATTCCTGAACAAACTCAATTAAATAAGGCGTCTAACGATGACGGTTGAGTGGAGGGTTATGGAATTCCGATGTTCTCATCCCATTTTTTCTTGCAGCGTGCGCGTGAATCAGAATTTAGATTTTTTTTTTTCCTGGACAAATCCGATGAGCCATGAAGCTTTGTTTCACGAACATCCGGGGGGGGGGGGGTGAGGTGGTGGGGGGGGGCACGGCGTCAGAACGTTAGAACATCAAAAGAGTGCGTGTCAGAGTGTGAGTGAGCGCAAAGAGCGGTGGGGCAGCGGTTAGCGTATGCCGCAGCTACGAAACCCGGCGAACCAAGTTCGAGCCTCGCTCGAACGGCCACCGACACCGCGTGATTGATTTCTTGAACCCGGTAGTGGACCTGCCCCTAGGTCGACTCAGCCTCAAATGAGTACGAGAAGCAGCGTGTCAACATCGTCACCGGGAGGGCGGACAGCACCACCACGTGCTCCCTGCTGACCTTCATCAAGTTCAAGTTAAAGTTCAAGTTCATTTATTAGGTATAGCCCTGTGAGCCTATCGGCTCTTGAATCGGGTGCAACCGCAACAAACAAAAAAAACATGAACAAGAAAACATCTTAAAGTGACTATGTGCAAACAGAAAATCGAAGAAAAGACAGCAAAATATTGCAGAAAAATCACCGTACACCAACGCTGTGTGCAAAAACCCCAGTGGGATGCAAGTCAAACAACAACAACCACAAGACAACTTAGATTAAGGCCATCAGTCTTACTCCGTACTACAACAAACAACATGGCCAAACCGAAAAACTTTTCGAAAATCACCAAGATAAAGCCATAAAAGCAATGAAACAGTGCAGGTCATAGGAACCGTGCCCGAATTTTCACAATAAACGACGTAAACAACATGTACCACCAAACTCTGCAGCCATAGCTGGCTGCATGAGTCACTCCACAACAGCAGGAGCATCAGTCGGAGTGTCAACATTTTTCAATGTGTAGTGTTATTAAGGACGGACTTCTAAACTTCTTTATGGCACACACTGTTAATTGTCTTAATACACAGTCCCTATCACACAGAGGGGTATATGGTCCCCTCACCCGTTACCCTCAGGAGGTACAAGCCTCCGGACCTTGCAGGCTATCTAATCTCCCTGCTCTCCCAGCGTCCTCTGGCTGGACCTAGGGGATCTCTCCCCGACCACTGGTTACTCTGAGCCCTAGCCCTGACAAGGGCTGGAAGGCTTGGTCCAGGGTCCTAGACGTCTTCGGCCAATTTGGGTCTTCGTGTAGCAGAACTGGCCAAGAGCTCTCAGCGCTCTGGCTTTTATACCTGTCTGTGGCCGGGTTGTCCAATCCCCGGCCACCTTGTGGGACCCTCTGTTTGGTCCTTCCCAATCTGGCGTTTGGATCCTACCTCACCGCATTTGACCCTGACCGTTTATTTGAGCGGAAAAACCTTGTTTGCGATCCGCTCTCTCAGTTTGCGAACAGCGAGTAGTTAACACCACTACAAATGCACCTTTAAAGATCAGCACACTAAATCAAAACACAGATCATCGGTCGCTACTCCCTAAACGGCACTTGCCTCGGCATTCGGTGAAGGCTGAACGGGGGAGAGGGTAGCGAGGGAGTGGCAGCCGAGGCATGGAAGGCGGCGATGATGCGCATCGCCGGATCGTGAGAGGTCGCAACGGCTTTTTGGATGCCTTGATCCAGTAGCGGATTGATTCGCGGCTCACGACGATGATGATGATGTTGCTGGTGAATGACCGCATGCTGTTTGTTTGTCGGTGTTTATATTTTCGTCTCGAATAATGGAGATGCGTTACATCCGGTCAGCCGCAATGTACAATAGCGATAGAATTCGCATGCGGGGTCTGTAAAAAAGTAAATCATTGATTGCCGCACGCACGATTGGACGCGCGCGATCGTGAGCACAAGAATCGATATTAACCGATGCCTCGATGCATCCGTTACGCGCCTAACAGCATCCCAATACTCGCCTCAATCTCATCGGACAAGCATCACGGTTCATTCAAAATTAAACAAATTAAAGTGTTAAGCTCCAAAATTAAAATTGAAGTGTCTTCTTGGTTCTTTCGGTAAAGTCACGTAGAAGGGAAATAATACAATAATACAAATAGAACATAATAAAATTCTTCTCACGACGTTTCGGCCACAACGCAAGCACCTGGTGAAGAACAGGTCTGTCGGGAAGACAGACGCCGTCTTCCCGACAGACCTGTTCTTCACCCGAGGACGGCTGCTTGCGTTGTGGCCGAAACGTCGTGAGAATTATTTTATGATATTTAATTTTTTTTATTTTATTATTTCCCTTCTACGT
The DNA here is from genome assembly GCF_964198595.1 of Lampetra fluviatilis. Taxonomy (NCBI): domain Eukaryota; kingdom Metazoa; phylum Chordata; class Hyperoartia; order Petromyzontiformes; family Petromyzontidae; genus Lampetra; species Lampetra fluviatilis. Next base: position 6,281,471 of record NC_136333.1, on the reverse strand, counting down.
GACTTTACCGAAAGAACCAAGAAGATCAATCCCTGCAGTCACGAAAGCTTTAAATCGAAATTGAAGTGTGTCCATTTACGCTCTAACATAAAATGCGCAAGGGCGCAGCCCCTGCAATTTCCTGCCGATGCCACTAACCGCGGAAGAGCCTGCAATTGTAGGGAGAGCGCCAGAGAACCCCTGTCTCCTCTCAGCGGGTATTTGGCCTACTCTTTCACACTGGCCACATGTATCACTTTACCCAACCGCCACTACTACACGAGGCCCACGTTTATACTACACGCTGAGTGTGGACAGACTTTGACATTAAAAAACTTTTATTGCCGCCAGCAGCAACAGCACTGGACGCGATTCCGATATGAAATACACAAAGTCACCGGCAAGCACACAAATAAATAAACGCTACAAATCCACGCGCTGTGGCGCTAAATGCAGCGCGCACAACACGAAAGAAAAGTCACGTGGTGGTGGTGGTGGTCGAGTGTGGACACAGAGTCGGAAGGGATTTTAAAGAAACTCGCTCCTCTTCTTGGTTCTTTCGGTAAAGTCACGTAGAAGGGAAACAATAAAATAATAAAAATAAAACATAATAAAATAATTCTCACGACGTTTCGGCCACAACGCAAGCAGAAACGTCGTGAGAATTATTTTATTATGTTTAATTTTTATTATTTTATTATTTCCCTTCTACGTGAATTTACCGAAAGAACCAAGAATATGAATCCCTGCAGTCACGAAAGCTTTAAATCGAAACTCGCTCCTCTCTTTAAATCGCCACGACGGGCGGTCGGATGGAGCGCGTTCGACCCTAGCAAGCCACGATTCTTACGTCGTATCGTGGCTTGCAATTGTGACAATTCATTACACGACTGGTGACACACAACACGCACACACACCATACTCTTAGTTCTTTCGGTAAAGTCACGTAGGTAAAAAATGAAATTAAAATTAATAAAAAAAATAAAAAAAATAAAAAATCACGACGTTTCGGAGGCAACACAAGTCTCCGTCATCAGGTGGGACCGTCACAGCCAGATTTGCTGCATAATTTTTTACCTACGTGACTTTACCGAGAGAACTAAAAGTATGAATTCTTGCAGTCACGAAAGCTTCAAATCTAGAACGCACACACACCCCCCACGCTCCCCCTTGCCCATGACGGCAGGAGCTAGAGTCCAACTGCCACATTTGCCTCGGCGGCCCATGTGGGGAGACGGGAACGAGAAAAAATTAACCCGTAAAAACAAAGTTTTTCACTATAAATCCTTTATATGCGTGGCATCGGTTTTATTTTATTATTCATTTCGGTTTTTCTTGAGTAAGAGTTTCATTTTTATCACATTGGTATTTTAAATTAAATATGACATTTTCATTTTTCCTAAAAAGTGGAAAATTTTGGAAAAAAAATTTTCAAGAAAATAAATTGTCACGCACAACGAGTCTGTGTGCAAAATGTCAGCTCGATTGGATCACGGGAAGTGGGTTAAAAAACGACCGAAATATTTGCACGGTCGTAAGTGCGCAAGCAAGTGAACTTAATATAAAGGATTTAAAAAGGCCTTAATGCGTACATCGCAAACTGCGGTGTTCCCTTTATTTTATTTTTCGTGTGAAACCGACTATTTTGCACGCTCCGTGCGGTATTACGGAAATAAACCGAATACATTCGTGGATATCGCGCAATTCGCCTACGCGTCGTTAACTTCACGATCGTAATGTATATTCTGTGAGCCGCAGGTTTAATTTCATTTTTTAATAACCTGGATTCCATGTTTTTTACTGTGTGTGTGTACGTGTGCGTCCTTTAATAGGCTCCATGCCAGGCTTCCAAATGAGGCTTATTATGAATGAAATGCGATTACATCCTTAAACTTCTAATGCTTACTGCGCAACGCTTAATTTTCGAGTTAATCAAGAGCAAGTTATCCAAGGACCACTTACTTTTACTCACTGGCGTTCAAAACGACTTTCAGATAACGAATCAAACATTCGTTCTCGATTTGAAGCTTTCGTGACTGCAGGAATCCATACTCTTTGGTTCTTTCGGTAAAGTCACGTACTTCAGAAGTTTTTTTTTTCTTGCTGTGGTTGTCCCACTTGACGACGATTTGCTTGTGTTGCGATCGAAACGTCGTGATCTATTGTTTTTTTCTACCTACGTTACTTTATCGAAAGAGCCAAACAGTACAAACATTATTTCGTAACTATTACGACCAGGAAACACATTCCTCCTGCGGAGGGAGCTGGTAGGAACGTTGGGTTGCTCGGTCAATGGCCAGGGTCAACGGCGGCGTGGTGTATTCCGCAAATATGGCCGACTGTGAGGGCGGGCACAAGCCGGCGTGAGTAGGTTAAACGTTGAGTTTTATAAGGGCACCACGGGGTGACCAACCCCTCCCCACCCAGCCCCACCCCTCCCACCCTCCCCACCCAGCCCTCCCTACCCAGCCCCACCCAGCCCCACCCTCCCACCCCCCAATATGCCCGAACGTGATGACTCATAGTGATGTTTTGACCAGGTTCTGTGACAGCTCCCCCCCCCCCCCGTTTCACCCAACCCGCACTGAACCAGCGTGGGGAAGTATGGTCAATGGTGTGGTGTGGGGGGTGGGGGGCTTTATCCGGCAAGAGCTTGACACGAGGCGAGGCAATAATGTTATACTGGTAGAAACCACCTGGTTCCACCAGCCCACAGGGGATTATTGTGTCCGTCCGTCGTGCATCCAAAAATGGGAGGGGTGGGGCTGGGTGGAGAGGGAGGGGCTGGGTGGGGGGTGGGAGGGGTGGGGCTGGGTGGGGAGGAGAGGGTGGGAGCGTGGGGAGGGGCTGGGTGGGGAGGGTGGGGCTGGGTGGGGGGAGTGGGGCTGGGTGGGGAGGGGCTGGTCACCCTGTGGTGCCCTTATAAAACTCAACATTTAACCTACTCACGCCGGCTTGCGCCCGCCCTCACAGTCGGGCATATTTGCGGAATACACCACGCCGCCGTTGACCCTGGCCATTGACCGAGCAACCCAACGTTCCTACCAGCTCCCTCCGCAGGAATGTGTTAACTCCCTCACCTGGTATACAGGAGGTCGTGGGTTCCATTCTGACCCTGACGTCTGATGTATATTTGGAGTTTTCCGTGTCTCTCACTTCCTCTCTCCCCGTGGTCCCGTAGATTTTTTTTCTGGGGCCTCTGGTTTCTTCCCCCTCGCTCCCTCCCCTCCACATTTAGAATCAACATCACACGATGTTTAGAGGACATGCGGCTGCTATACATTTCCACGTGATGACAGGTCGCTTCTGAAAAAGAGCTGTATATGTTTCGTCGTCTTTGAATGACGATGGCAGATTAATTCGTGATTTTTCCACGGTAGCCACAAGCTGGGAAGCTGTTTTTTTTTCTCGGAAGGAACGAGTGCAGCGAGTTATGAATTTGACCTCGGATGGATATTTTTTTTCACGGATGAAATGAATGAAATTTGAGGATTTAAACACTTTTCGTATTGTTAGCGTTTGACCACTCGTAACCTTAATCTGTCCCTGGACACGGCGCACGAGGTGGTGAGAGGTGGCCAGCACCAGGCCCGGCCGCCTTTGTCTCCCTATTGGCGATGTTTACACAGCGTACCCAGGAACTCAGTTGGCCGTGAGCGGGAATTCGAACTCGGGTCGCAGCTCAAAGCTCAACACTACCGCTTCCCACCTTAAGGCAAAGACAAAGATCCCCCGTGTAGCCTGCACAGACTGTTGGGGCAAGTGCTGTTAGCGAGTAGCACCTATTAAGGCACAGCTCACGAGGTGGTGGGTGGCCAACACCACGCCCGGCCGCCTTTGTCTCCCCAGTGGTCATGTTTTACACACCGCACCGGGTACTCATTTTAAACCGAGTCGACCTAGGTGAGGCCCAGGACCGGTTCGCATAATCGTCACCGGTGGTGTTGGTGGCCGTGAGCGGGAATCGAACTCGGGTGCCTGCCCGGTTCGTGGTGCTAACCTCTACACTACCGCTCATCGCTACAAAGACAAAGATCCCCCGTATAGCCTTAACAGACTTTTGGGACAAGTGCTGTTAGCGAGCACCTGTGAAGACCGGAACGGTACATTAGGGGGGTGGGTGGACAGCACCACGCCCGACCGCCTTTGTCTCCCCAGTGGCGATGTTTACACACCGCACCAGGTAGTCATTCGAGGCTGAGTCGACCTAGGGGAGGCCCAGGACCGGTTCAGATAATCGTCACTGCTCGTGTTGGCCGTGAGCGGGAATCGAACCCGGGTCGCCGGGTTCACAGCACAGCGCGCTAACCGCTACACCACCGCTCCCACACACGCAGCACATTGTACACACACACAGCACATTGTACACACACACCCAAATCGATATCCGCTTTGTTTTTTTTTGTTGCCGCGTGAATTAAAATCGAAATTCCTTCACCCCCCCCCCACCCCCCATCACCACCCGCCCCTGCGTCGTCACCGGAACGGCAACGTGAAGCTCCTTGACCGGGTGCGTAATTCTCCATCGCGCGTGCGTCCCGATTTAAAATGCACGTGGTCGTGTGTTGTGTTGTGGTGGCTGGGGGGGGATTGTGAATGGGGGGCGAAGGAGAGAAGAATAGGTGGGGGGGGGGGGGGTGAAGGGGAGAAGGGGAGGAGAGGAGGAGGTCATCATTCCCATCCGAGCTATCGGAGCGTCACGTGTACCCAATGAATGTTGATGATGATCAGCTGAGAGATGGACGCAGCAGCAGCAGCCGACAGCGCTCGCGTGAGCCGCCGCTGTTGCTGCGTCAGTGGTGATAATGAACAGACGTGGGGCGTTCTCTCCTCCACCACCACCACCACCACCTCCACCCCGCGACGTTTGTCACGCTTCGTGGACGACCGCAGCCCAAGGGCGTTTCAAGCGGAGAGTGCGAAGGTGGGGAGATGCCGCGGCGGCTGCCTGCAGTTCGGGCATGTGGGGTGGAATCTCACAATGCATTGTGGGATGGAATCTCACAATGAATTGCGGGATGACACCTTACAATGCATTGTGGGATGGAATCTTACAATGCATTGCGGGATGAAACCTTACAATGCATTGCGGGATGAAACCTCACAATGCATTGCGGGATGAAACCTCACAATGCATTTTGGGATGAAACCTTACAATGCATTGTGGGATGGAATCTCACAATGCATTGCGGGATGACACCTTACAATGCATTGTGGGATGAAACCTTACAATGCATTGTGGGATGGAATCTCAAAATGCATTTCGAGATGAAACATCGCAATGAATTGTGGGATAAAACCTCACAATGCTTTGCGGGATGAAACCTTACAATGCATTGTGGGATGGAATCTCACAATGCATTGCGGGATGAAACCTTACAATGCATTGTGGGATGAAACCTTACGATGCATTGTGGGATGGAATCTCACAATGCATTGCGGGATGGAACCTCACAATGCATTGTGGGATGGAACCTCACAATGCATTGTGGGATGGATTCTCACAATGCATAATGCAAACAAAAAACATAACTCTGATAATGTATGCACTGTCCTTGAAGTTGATTGGTCCACACCCGAGACAGCTTTCCTTAGAGCCTAGTCTCACATGGGTTGGACCACAATACCTGCATTATGACTGCAGGTATTTTGGTCTATGCAAACATGACTCCTTGTAAAAAAAAGAGGTGTCAGTTTTGTTGCCAGGTAGAAGGGTAAAAAAAAACAATTATCATATTTTTTACTGGCAAACGAGGTTCCAATGGTGTATTCACTCATCATTCTGACTGCTCATTTCATTTGTATTCACGTTCCCCCGATTGTATCACCATTGTGCTACTACTGGCATAGATTGTATCACCATTGTGCTACTGGCGTCGAATCGTGAGATGAATAACACTGGTCAACAAAAAAAAAAAACATTTTTTTCTGGCCTGGAGTTTTGCAGCTGTTTTAGACTAATTTCAGGGTGCTGATTCCAAATCTGATCTCAGATTTGCTCTATGACATCTAATTTTTATGCTATCGGCATACCCCATTTTCATTGATTTTACCCGAAAATTAACTCTGTCACTTATGATTGCAAGTTGTTGCGAGTCAGTTACTGCTTTAGTGTTAAAATATGGTGCTGTATTGTTAGTATAGTGTGTTTATAATATCATTTTATGTAGATATCCACATTTATTTAATATTTTTCTTCCGCAGTTTTTATTGAAAATGCAATATTTGATATCTCAAAAACCTGATGCGATAGGCAAAAACTGATGCCAGATTTGGAATCAGCACCCCAAAATTACCTTAAAACCGTTGGAATACCTTATGCCAGAAAAATTGTGTTGACCAGTGTTATTCATTTGAATTCGTCGTGAAGAAATGTTGACCCTTCATGCCCGAGAATGGCCCGCAGAAGTGGATGCCAAGGAGCTTCCTCCGAGGACGCCGCGCTCCCCCCCCCCCCACCCCCCTGCCTTGCCAAAGAGAGTAACGCTCATCGCAAGACAGTCCAATCAATGTTTTGAAATTCTCGCAACGTAAATTTGGGCAAATTCAGCGCAAAACGTAATTACGTATGATCGTTTTGAGCGGATGTATTAACACCAGACGCATACGGTTGGAATTGAAGTGTAGATGTTCGCGCACTGTTCTAAGAACCTGTCAAACATTTACGATTATCTGAACGAGTCCTGGGCCTCCTCTAGGTCGACTCAGCCTCAAATGAGTAACTGGTGCGGTGTGTGGTAAACATTGCCACTGGGGAGACAAAGGAGGCCGCGCGTGGTGCCGTGCCGGCCTTCATAGGTTCGACTCGCTAACAACACTTGCCCCAACAGTCAGTTAATGCGATACGGGGGGGGGCCTTTGTCTTTGTGTGCTTGTGACCGGGCCGAGACCACCGATTCGCTACACTGGGAAACCCGGTTCAATGAACTGGCATCCGAAACTTGGATTCAAACACAAGACCTCGGCTGTGCCGACTCAATGGATCTTACCCTTGAGCCCCTCCCCCCCTGGACTTTTTATTTATTATTATTTTATTTATTTACACGCTTTTTATTAACTCATTCTGTCTGGTGTTGTTGTATCCTCAAATCTTGTAACTCAATTTTAACCCACTTCCCAATGTGGTATCGACTGCAAACTTGGTATAATTATGCCATACTGATGACAATGCTATATTCTATCAAAAAAAATAAAAATAAACATATTTTAAAACATTATTTTTTATATGTTATGTTTCGGCTTGGGTCTAATTGGCCACTGTCCCTTACGTTACGGCAAGCTTCGGGGCCACTTCCTGGAGTCGTGGAGTTCTTCCATTACTAGTACATTTCACAAAAGCGTGTTTTAAAAAAAACTATTTTAAAAAAAATATATTACTTATTTAAATGCAACACTAGACGAGTAATAATCAGAAAAGAAATCTCAGCGCGAATTGGATTAATACCACCACAATCGGCAATCATCCTCCTCCTGCTGCTGCCGCCGCTGCTTCATCCATCGAGCCACATTCACCCTCAAATTGAAAGAACAAACTGTGTAATTTCTAATCAATCGAGAGCCCTTTGAGACGGAGCACTTGCGTGGCCACGAAGAGAGGCTTTGGTGGAAAGTGCGGCGAAGCAAACGGAAGCTTCAAGTGTAGGGGTTATTACGGGGAGAAAGGCGGACAGAAACACAAGGGTGTCTGCACCCACACACGGGTGTCTACATCCACGTCCGCATCGGTTGACCCTGGGGGGCCATGGGGGGCGCTGTGATCCCACACAGCCCCACCCCTCGGAGAGGATTCCTATAAAAGGCGGGGAGCCAGAGGGCTCGGGGCCAGTGTGTTAGAAGCTTTACCAGTGAAGACTGAAGACCGGCAGAATAGGCCCTGGGACTCCCCTGTCTCGCTGTCCTTGTCAGGGCCGAGCAGGGAAAGCCAGTGGCGCGGCCCCAAGAGCTCCAGGACCGCTGCTCTTGTAAGAGCACGGCCTGGTTAGCTGGGTGCCGGGATCCGTGCTTGACCAGGGCCGGATCAGATTGCCTCCCCTAGCACTCGTAGCGGAGGACAGGGAATAGGACAGTTAGGGAATAGCGCTAGGGATGTTTCCCATTGAGTACGGGTGAAGGGGCCGTTCTTTCGGTAAAGTCACGTAGAATAGAAATAATAAAATAATAAAAATAAAACATCATAAAATAATTCTGACGCTGTCTCCCCGACAAACCTGGTCTTCACCTGAGGACGGCTGCTTGCGTTGTGGCCGAAACGTCGTGAGAATTATTTTATTATGTTTAATTTTTATTATTTTATTATTTCCCTTCTACGTGACTTTACCGAAAGAACCAAGAAGATGAATCCCTGCAGTCACGAAAGAAGCTTTAAATCGAAACCTTCAAGTATTGTTCCCGCCTTTGGTTAATGAAAAGAGTGTGCCTCAACTACGTCGTATGACTCACTAAAAACTCACTACACAAGCACTCGCCGATTGGTCCATCCGCGAACTTGGGGTCTGAAAACCGCGTCTTGCGACTAATTACGTAGCGGTGAATACAGACAAAAAACACAGACGAATCGTCGACGGCGCATCACGGCCGAACCCGCTTCACTTTCACTCGGCATCTTGAGTCGTTCAACTTAAATCACGTCGCTCGCGAAGGGGACAACGACGGGTTCGATGCTCGTTAGAGACGAACGGCAGCCAAAGGAATGGAATTGGACATCTGTGAAAAAGTATACTAATAGGTTTTTCCCCTTTGTCATCTGGTCGAACACCATATGAGACGAGGCTCTAAAGAAAGCTGTCTCTGGTGTGGACCAATCAGTTTCAAAGACAATGCATAAATTATCAGAGTATTGTTTTTGTTTGCATTTGACTGCAAGTATTGTGGTTAATGTAAGCATAATTCCTTGCAAAAGGTGTCAGTTTTGTTGCCAGAAAAAAGGGGAAAAACCCTATTAGTATTTTTTGGTACTGGCAAAGGAGGTCCCATAATGTGATCTGTGAAAAAGATCATCATCGTCATTATCCAGGGGCAGATAGCCCTGAAAGTCTCCACTGAAAACGTCATCATTTGTTTCCACTTTACCCCCCCCCCTTCCCTCCCTCCTCTGTCTTGTGCTCAAGTAGTGGCCAAATCTCTCTGGCACCAATTTCTTGCGATGTCCTCGTCAAGCCGTTCCGTGTGAGGTCTTCCCCAAACAACAACAACAACACATTCAAAGAATGTTTCCTGTTGTTGTCCATCCTACTACCTACGTGTACAAACAGTGCCAGTTTTTTCTTTCTCATCACTGCCCTGCATCATCAGCTGTTCTTGATTGTAAATAATAATAATAATGATAAAGTCGACTTGTAACGCTGCATTGCACGATGTCCGCTCCTTACTCTCGTAGAGAGAGAGAGAGAGACAGAGGATGAGGAGGAACCACAGACGAGAGAGGGAGGCGACACCAGCAGCAGCCACGCGGTCTGAGCCGGCGCTGCCAACAATTGTCCAAGATCTGTGGTCTTCGATGCGCTAAGATATTTTCAGTAAATCAATGGAGTGTTTATACACGTGGGATTAAACTAGAGCGTCCGGAGATAACCTCACGCGCGAGGAGGGAGTAACACGCTGTTCCGTGCGGATGGAACAGGTGTAGATTAAATCTTGATTTAAAGCTTTCGTGACTGCAGGGATTCATCTTCTTGGTTCTTTCGGTAAAGTCACGTAGAAGAGAAATAATAAAATAATTAAAATAAAACAATAAAATTTCGATTTAAAGCTTTCGTGACTGCAGGGATTCATATTCTTAGTTCTTTCGGTAAAGTCACGTAGAAGAGAAATAATAAAATAATTAAAATAAAACAATAAAATTTCGATTTAAAGCTTTCGTGACTGCAGGGATTCATATTCTTGGTTCTTTCGGTAAAGTCACGTAGAAGAGAAATAATAAAATAATTAAAATAAAACAATAAAATTTCGATTTAAAGCTTTCGTGACTGCAGGGATTCATATTCTTGGTTCTTTCGGTAAAGTCACGTAGAAGAGAAATAATAAAAGAATTAAAATAAAACAATACAATTTCGATTTAAAGCTTTCGTGACTGCAGGGATTCATATTCTTGGTTCTTTCGGTAAAAGTCACGTAGAAGAGAAATAATAAAAGAATTAAAATAAAACAATAAAATTTCGATTTAAAGCTTTCGTGACTGCAGGGATTCATATTCTTGGTTCTTTCGGTAAAGTCTTTTCCGAACATAGATGGACTCGTTCATCTGGCAAACTGCCAAATCGCTGTCCGTGGTGCTGACTTTAGGACAAACCGCCACTTTTTTCAAATTTTCTTTCTGTGGATTTTGCACCTGATGAGGATTGCTTGTGTTGTAGTCGAAACGTCGTAAGACTTTTTTTATTGTTTTATATTTATATTATTTTATTATTATTTCCATTCTACGTGACTTTACCGAAAGAACCAAGAATAGGTGGAGATTAGACCGCAATTTGCTGTTCCGCATTCTCCTGGCGAGCCGGGGTTATACCTCCTCCTTGACGCCCACGGGATGGGAGTTTCACAGCCTCTCTGTGGGGTGATCCACCCACCCCTCGCTGCTGCATCCACGGTGCCAGATTGCAGCAGCCACGGGCATAGCCACCACCACCACCACCGCGGCTAATTTCCGACTGCCGATGATACATCGCGTGCAACCGGTTAATTTCGACCGCTGTAGATTCTAAGTACAGTACGTGAACAGCAACCAGCAGCAAACGATCTCCCAACAAAAGTGATGTATTCTTCAAACGAATCGCGACAACTCATCTCGTCACCGTGGTGGCGAAGAGGGGGGGAGCGGATGGGGGGCACGGGGTTTTGGGGGGGGGGCTGATTCGGTACAAACTTTTGTCGGCAACTCGGCAAATCAACAGCCGAGAAACGGAGCAATGCGTGCGAGTTTGCGTGCCGGGTGGGAGAACAGCGCGCACTTAAAATGAGACACCATTTAGGTGGCATTAGAGAGCGGAGATGCAGCTAATGGTACCCAGGCCAAAAAAAATAACGTATGATGCAATACCCTTTAAAGCCCCCCCTGCCTCGCCATGCCTCCAATGCAGTAACAAGCACTGACATGTCCTAATGCGAATATATAACCATGGGCAGTCTTCTGCATTTCCCATTAATAAGTAGTCGCAGTAATGACGGAGGTCAACATATTTTTTGTTTCTTTTGCGTCGATTTTCGCTGTTGGCGCGACGCGCCGAGAAGCACGTGGTGGTGGTGGTGGGGGGTGGGGTGGTTTGACTTAGCGGCTGTGATTGGATAGAATTTGTGTGACACGTGGTGGGCTTATGACGTCATTTCCGCACAAGTAAACAGCTTTAGGCGCAGGCGGTCCTGCAATTTGCGGTGTTGATTCCACTGCTCGTGGAAGGGGCCTCCACTATAAGGTGCTCAAGAGAGCCTCTATATATGTTAAGGAGTTGTCAGCCAATTAACGAGTAAGTTTGGAACCCTTATAAGCAGTTACATTTGGAGGTTTGCCCCCTCTTTTCTCTCCGTCTGATGAAGACCGCCGCTTGTGTTGCGATCGAAACGTCCTGGGTTTTTTGCTTTTATGATTTTCAATTTTATTTTAGTTTAATTTTACTATTTTTATTTTTGCGTGTGTTTTTTTTGCTTTTATTATTATTATTATTATCAAAAAAATTATTTTTTTTTTGTTTTCTATCTACGTGACTTTACCGAAAGAACCAAGAATATGAATTCCTGCACTCACGAAAGTTTAAAGTCAAAATTCAATTAACGAGTGCCTGTTATACATGTGGGAGGATACCGGAGTACCCGGAGAAAACCCACACATGCGAGGGGGAAGCACTGTATCCCACGCAGATGGATACAGACGGAGGAGATAAGTCCACACACTTTGTTGTGCGCATTAGCCTGGCGAGCCGGGGCATGGCTCCTGCTCGACCCCCGATTAGCACGCTTGGATTACGCACAGTGCAAAAGAAGAGGTCCAACAGACATACGTGTGTAGGGGTGTTGCGGGAAGACAAACAAACACACAAGGGGTGATTCTAGATTTGAAGCTTTCGTGACTGCAAGGATTCATATTCTTAGGTTTTTTCGGTAAAGTCACGTAGGTAAAATTTTTTAAAATTAATAAAAGTCAAATAAAAATAAAATAAAAATCGCGACGTTACAGAGACAACACAAGCTTCCGTCTTCAGGTGGAACCGTCACAGCACGATAGCTGTATCTCACTGTATCTCACTTGATACAGCTATCGTGCTGTGACGGTTCCACCTGAAGACGGAAGCTTGTGTTGCCTCTGAAACGTCGTGATTTTTATTTTATTTTTATTTTACTTTTATTAATTTAACAAAAACATTTTTATCTACGTGACTTTACCGAAAAAACCTAAGAATATGAACACAAGGGGTGGTTACGCCCGCACGCGTAAGGGTGCCTGCATCCACGTCCGCATCGGTTAGCCCTGGGGGGCTGTAACGGCGCTGTGATCCCCCACGGCTCCACCCCTCGGGGGGGGAGTTGCTATATAAGGCGGAGAGCCGGTGGGCTCGGGGTTCAGTATTCAGCTTAACCAGTGTTCAAGTTCATGTATTAGGTATAGCCCTGTGAGCCATTCGGCTCTTGAATCGGGTGCAACCGCAACAAACAAAAAAAACATGAACAAAAAGCATCTTTGAACAAAAAACATCTTGAACAAAAAACATCTTCAACAAAAACAAAAAAACATCAGTGAAGAGTGAAGACCGGCTAGATAGGCCCTGGGACTCCCCTGGATCGCTGTCCTTCTAAGGACCGACCAAGGCAAGCCAGTGGCGTGGCCCCGAGAGCCCAGAGCCGATGCTCTAGTAAGAGCCGGTCTGGGGACTCAGGGTGCCGTGATCCCAGCTTGGCCAGAGCTGGATCAGCTAGCCTCCCCTAGCTCTCGAGTGGAGGACCTGGGAGTAGGCTAGCCGGGTTAGAGACAGTGGGGTCTCCCTGTTAGACGGGTGAAGGGGCCGTTACCCCTTCGAGTGTTGCATACATTGGCCTGTGCTGAGTGTAACGTTATAATAAATAAGTGTGCCTCCAACTACGTCGTCTACGTCTCCTTGAACTCACTACACATGCGAGCGAGTTTCACAACGCATCGCTGCTGCCTCGACGGCGATGCTGCGTGTTGTTGTGTTGTTTCACTCCCGCCACGGGGATGTGGAATTTCCGCCATTGGCTCTGCAGGGCTGTGAACGCGAGACAAATGCCAATTCCTTGACGCCCGTTTGAGTAGCAGGGAAATCGCGGCGTGACTTGCCGACAATTAATTCCTGATGTACGAGACCGAATTGCGAACTCCGACGCCGCAACTGTTTGCACCAGAATCAATCACAACTAAACCTTTCAGGAGAACGACTAATTGGCATTAACTACGAATCGCACTGACTGGCAATTTGTGAGTCAGCTGTAACAGCCTTTAAGTGATTAAACATCACCTCCGCAATAGACGTTGCCAGCTAAAAAAAAAAAGCCCAACTCCTAAGACGCTTCACAAATTAACGAAGCGACGTTGATTTTTTTTTTTGCCAGCGCCGAAATAATTAGGGTAAAATATCAACATATTAGCGACACCTCTCCGAGTCATCTTGCCAGCACCAAATTATGGCCTCCTGAGCAATTTCCAAGGCAGATGGCAAAGTGAGAGAGCGCTAATTACCATTGACGCGCTGCAGCATATCAGCACTCAGTTACTTATGCTGCGTTTAGATTTTTTCTTTGCTTCGTTGCGTTTATAAAACCGAGAGCCACGTGAAGAAAATTTAATAAAATTGGCGTTTGAGATCGCGTGAAATGTGACCGTGTCGTGGCACCACCACCACCGCCTCCACCCGACATGGCCAATCGGTGAGATCTGTCCCGTGAACGAAACGTGAACAATCGGTGACAGCACAAGACAAGACACTCCGACAAACATCGCCCTCCCCACTGCCGCAAAACACAAAGTCAATTCACTACCAGATACAGAGTTACCGTACTCTGGAATTCCTGTCTTCGCTTTGCCAAACTAACAACATCATCATCATCACCCCGCAAGGATAGACGAGGGGGTCAGTCTGATGAGTCAAACTACCCAGTAGCCTCCTCCATGTAGCCTAACTCCCAACAACAACAACAACCGCCATTCGGCAAGAGGCTGCACAGCAGCAGCAGCACAATCGCGACACGTTATGTGGTGATTGCCATTGCATAGCTGATCAAGTAAAATCATAAACACATTGTCCTGCGGAGGGAGCTGGTAGGAACGTTGGGTTGCTCGGTCAATGGCCAGGGTCAACGGCGGCGTGGTGTATTCCGCAAATATGCCCGACTGTGAGGGCGGGCACAAGCCAGTGTGAGTAGGTTAAACGTTGAGTTTTATAAGGGCACCACGGGGTGACCAGCCCCTCCCCACCCAGCCCCTCCCTCACCACCCAGCCCCTCCCCACCCAGCCCCTCCCCACCCTCCCCACCCATCCCCTCCCCACCCTCCCCTCCCCACCCACCCCTCCCCACCTAGCCCCTCCCCACCCTCCCCACCCAGCCCCTCCCTCTCCACCCAGCCCCACCCGTACCATTTTGGATGCACGACGGACGGACGGACACAATAATCCCCTGTGGGCTGGTGGAACCAGGTGGTTCCTACCAGTATAGCATTATTGCCTCGCCTCGTGTCAAGCTTTTGCCGGATAAAGCCCCCCTCCCCACACCACTTGACTATACATCCCCACGCTGGTTCAGTGCGGGTTGGGTGAAACAGAGGGGGGGGGGGAAGCTGTCATAGAACCCGGTCAAAACATCACTCTGAGCCATCGATGCTAGTGCCGTGGCCCGGAATTGAACTCGGGAGGGCCCAAATCTTCCACTCACCGCTTTCTTGCACCTCGGACCCTCCACGCCTCGGCAAGTGCGAGACACGGGGACGCGGCGCACATAGAGGGAATGAAGTAGGGAAGGGAAGAAGAGAGAGAGAGAGAGAGTGCGAGAACGCCGTGCTCGCGATGCCGAGAGCGCGTTGGCGACTCCGTACAACATCACAGAATCCTGGTGGGACGTTGAATATTTAATGTGCAGGGGAAGGTTTTATAGATTTCCCAGGACAGCTTACCCCCCCCCCCCGCCCGCCCCCCCCCCCCCCCCCAACAAAGAGAGACGAGTTTGTGTGTATGGGGGGGATAATAACATGAGCAGAACAGGTGCCAGTGACATATCCGCACGCGTATAATGTGTCGTATCCCCATTATGCGCAATTACGATTTGCCGCTGCATCGCCATATATTTGTGTGTGTGGTGGTGGTGGTGGTGGTGGTGTTGTTTGCAGGGTAAAATGCCAGCCACGTGGCAAGATTCCAACCGCCTGCATTTGATGACTACAAACAGATGACAGGGGCCGTTATTAAAGACGACAGGGCCACGCCCGAATCTCGGCAGAGGCAGTAGAAAGCCTCTTCCGATTATACAACCACTCTGGTCGCTTCTGGCGGGCTCGCTTGTTTTGTATGTAGCACAGAACCCCGCTGGATGTACGTTGAACTTCTTTCGCGCCGTACGTAGCCAACCGTGCTAATCGGAGGTGCAGTGGGTGGGGGGACAACAGACTGAACACATCTGGAAGCACGCGATGCAGCGGCCGTCTCGAGCCACGGCGAGAGAAGTGAGGTGACCTGCAGTGCTGTGAATGGGTGGGTGGGTGAGTGGTTGGCTGAGTGAGTGGGTGGGTGAGTGAATGGTTGGCTGAGTGAGTGGGTGGGTGAGTGAGTGGGTGGGTGAGTGAGTGGGTGGCTGAGTGAGTGGGTGGGTGAGTGAGTGGGTGGGTGTGTGAGTGGGTGGCTGAGTGAGTGGGTGGGTGAGTGAGTGGGTGGTTGGCTGAGTGAGTGGGTGGGTGAGTGAGTGGGTGGGTGAGTGAGTGGGTGGCTGAGTGAGTCGGTGGTTGAGTGGGTGGATGAGTGAGCCAGTGGATGGATGAGTGAGTGGGTGGGTGAGTGAGTGGGTGGGTGGGTGAGTGAGTGGGTGGGTGAGTGAGTGGGTGGCTGAGTGAGTCGGTGGTTGAGTGAGTGGGTGGGTGAGTGAGTGGGTGGCTGAGTGAGTGGGTGGGTGAGTGAGTGGGTGGCTGAGTGAGTCGGTGGTTGAGTGAGTGGGTGGGTGAGTGAGTGGGTGGCTGAGTGAGTGGGTGGGTGAGTGAGTGAGTGGGTGGGTGAGTGAGTGGCTGAGTGAGTGGGTGGCTGAGTGAGTGGGTGGGTGAGTGAGTGGGTGGCTGAGTGAGTGGGTGGCTGAGTGAGTGGGTGGGTGAGTGAGTGGGTGGTTGAGTGAGTGGGTGGGTGAGTGAGTCGGTGGGTGGTTGAGTGAGCCAGTGGGTGGCTGAGTGAGTGGTTGGCTGAGTGAGTGGGTGGGTGAGCGAGTGGGTGGATGAATGAGTCAGTGGCTGAGTGAGTGAGGAGGTGAGCGAGTGGGTGGGTGTGTGAGTGGGTGGCTGAGTGAGTCGGTGGTTGAGTGGGTGGCTGAGTGAGTGGGTGGGTGAGTGAGTCGGTGGGTGGTTGAGTGAGCCAGTGGGTGGCTGAGTGAGTGGTTGGCTGAGTGAGTGGGTGGGTGAGTGAGTGAGTGGGTGAGTGAGTGAGTGAGTGTGTGAGTGAGTGTGTGAGTGGGTGGGTGAGTGAGTGTGTGGGTGAGTGAGTGTGTGTGTGTGTGAGTGTGTGGGTGAGTGAGTGAGTGTGTGAGTGAGTGTGTGGGTGAGTGAGTGTGTGGGTGAGTGAGTGAGTGTGTGAGTGAGTGAGTGTGTGTGTGGGTGAGTGAGTGTGTGGGTGAGTGTGTGAGTGTGTGGGTGAGTGAGTGTGTGGGTGAGTGACTGTGTGGGTGAGTGAGTGAGTGTGTGAGTGTGTGGGTGAGTGAGTGAGTGAGTGTGTGAGTGAGCGAGTCTGGGAGCAGTAACGTAGCTGTTTGCGCGCCGAACTCCGAACCCGGCCACCTGAGTTCGAATCCCGTTCACGGCCAACATCAAACGACGATTATCTGAGCTGGGCATGGACCTCCCCTAAGTCGATTCAGCCTCAAATAAGTACTTGGTGTAGTGCGTAAACATCACAACTGGAGGAAAAAAGCTGGCTGGGCGTGGTGCTGGCCACCCACCCCATGGTGTGACCTGTTCCAGCCTTCATAGGTGCTGCTCGCTAACAGCACTTGCCCCAACAGTCTGTTAAGGCAAACGGGGAGATCTTTGTCTGTGGCGGCCGAACGCATTGCGGACAAGATAAGGCGGTCGGTCTGAGCAGGTCCTCAACACGGGCGGAGGAAGAAACACGTTTCGTTCAACGGGAACGGCAGCAGGTATGGAAGAATGATAGGGAGGCTCCACGTCCTATTCGCGCGCTCTGCAGAGAGAGACGTTTCCTTTGCATGGCAGCATTTCAATCAATACATTCTTCCGTACTCATCGGTAGCTTGCAGATGTTGCTGTTCAATTCAGCGCAAAACAACACGGAGTTGATGGGTGGCCAACGCTAGGACACGAACCCCCCCCTCCCCCCTTTTCACGACGCGTGTGATCTCCACGTCATTCGCTACGACAACTGAATGATTGTTTATAGTATTCTTAGGTTTTTTTCGGTAAAGTCACGTAGGTGAAAAATTTAAATTAAAAAAAGTAAAATAAAAATAAAATAAAAATCACGACGTTCCACCTGAAGACGGAGGCTTGTGTTGCCTCCGAAACGTCGTGATTTTTATTTTATTTGATCCGGCCCTGGTTGGACGCCGATCAGCTGAAACTCTATTCATCCTCACTGCGTGTTTCTATCTTTTCCAACCCTTCGTGTGTGTCCCTCCCCTCCCCCCCACCACAGGATTTACGATTCAGTTTTACTGAACCGATATCGCAATCGTCCTGTCTGCAAACTCCAAATACACAACAGCAGGCGTCGGGGTCGGGATCGAACTTTTTGGATAGCAGGCGAGGTAGTTAACATTTCACCACGGAGAAGAGAGAGACGCAAACTCCAAATACACAGCAGCAGGCGTCGGGGTCGGGATTGAACCCACAACCTCCTGCATACCAGGCGAGGTAGTCAACATCTCACAATTTCACCCAATAATAAGAATGATAGAGGTGTACTTGTTCATTGTCGGAACTCGCTCAGCAACATCCGGTGGAAAGTTCGTAGCGTGAGCTATTGTTTCGGTAAAGTCACGTAGAAGGGAAATAATAAAATTATAAAAATAAAACATAATAAAATAATTATCACGACGTTTCGGCCACAACGCAAGCAGCCCTCCTCAGGTGAAGAACAGGTCCTCAGGTGAAGAACAGGAGGACGGCTGCTTGCGTTGTGGCCGAAACGTCGTGAGAATTATTTTATCATGTTTTATTTGTATTATTTTATTATTTCCATTCTACGTGACTTTACCGACAGAACCAGGAAGATGAATCCCTGCAGTCACGAAAGCTTTAAATCGAAAAATGAGCTATTGTTTTGCTTATTTTTTTTTATTCCCAATCAAATTTTTTATCGCGCTATCGGCTCCGTGTCACGAGACCCTCACCACCACCACCATCATCCGATCGAGATTTACTTTGAATGCTCTGCAGCTAGCGGCGCATTTCATCTTCGTCGCGGAAATTGACTCTGGGGGGGAAAAAAATGACGTCCAAAGGAACTCTTTCTGTGTCTCCTCGTTGGGTAAATCCTGTTATTCACACCGGGGGCACGCCTATTAATGCCCTGCATTAAAAGATTGTTCGCTGCACGTCAGTCAAACTGAAATAAGCCAAATTAAGCGGCACCCCCATTCATGTGAAGATGTTTGTGTGTGTGTGTCTGTGTGTGTATGGGGAACGATAGTGTATCGGTTAGCGCTACGCTGTGCTATAATCCCGGCTAAAGCTTTAAATCGAAATTTAGGATCTTTAAAGTCCACTTTATTTTCATCATGATGATCATCATCATCATCGACCATGATCTATTCACTGCTGGATGAAGCACCCCCCCCTTCCCCCATCCAGTCCAGAGACGCGTCCAGGATCACACTCGTTGCCTTTCACTGGGAGGAATCCGATGAGCTGTGAAGCTCTTCTTCACAAACGTCCACAGTAGGGGCGGGCCAGCGAGTTACAACACGGCAAAGAGTGCTAAAACGATAGGGCTACAATGTAGCGAGAAAACCAGACAGCCAAGCCACTAAATATTCTTAGTTTTTTTCGGTAAAGTCACGTAGGTAAAGAATTAAAATTAAAATTAATAAAAGTAAATTAAAAATAAAATAAAAATCACGACGTTTCGGAGGCAACACAAGCTTCCGTCTTCAGGTGGAACAGTCACAGCACGATAGCTGTATCAAGTGAGAGAAATTCCAAGAAAACCGTATTTTTATATATACTGGTTGAGGGTGGGAGGAGCCAAGGTAGGCCCTGAATATTATTTTTTTTGTGAGGTTCGAAAAAGTCACCTACGTGACTTTACCGAAAAAACCTAAGAATATGAATCCTTGCAGTCACGGAAGCTTCAAATCTAGACATCCCAGACACCTTTGCACGAACCTGCGACTGTGTCAGCTTGAGAAATGACGGCCGCGCGCCGAGAAGACGCCACATAAATCCACAACCGTATCATGCACCGTCGTTTGTATTGAACCTCGAATAGGATCTCCAATGATTGCTTCCTCGTCGACGTTGGCTGGGAGATGTTAACTACCTCGCCTTGTACGCAGGAGGTCGTGGGTTCGATCTCGACCCTGACGCCTGCTGCTGTATATTTCGAGTTTGCGTGTCTCTCTCTCTCATCATCATCATCACGGTGGCTAGGAGATGTTAACTACCTCGCCTGGTATACAGGAGGTCGTGGGTTCGATCTCGACCCTGACGCCTGCTGTATATTTTGAGTTTGCGTGTCTCTCTCTCATCATCATCATCATCACGGTGGCTAGGAGATGTTAACTACCTCGCCTGGTATACAGGAGGTCGTGGGTTCGATCTCAACCCTGACGCCTGCTGTATATTTGGAGTTTGCGGTGTCTCTCTCTCATCATCATGATGGCTAGGAGATGTTAACTACCTCGCCTGGTATACAGGAGGTCGTGGGTTCGATCTCGACCCTGACGCCTGCTGCTGTATATTTGGAATTTGCGGTGTCTCTCTCTCATCATCATCACGGTGGCTAAGAGATGTTAACTACCTCGCCTGGTATACAGGAGGTTGACGATGCCTGCTGTATATTTGGAGTTTGCGTGTCTCTCTCCCCGTGGTCGCGTGGATTTTTCTCCGGGTCCTCCGGTTTTTTCCCCTCCACATTTGGAGTGAACGTGCGTTTCGAGTATTTGACTGATATACATTTTCACGCGATGATAAGCCACTTCGCTCAGCTATCACTTGTGGCCAGGTCGCTTCTGAAAATGATCTTTCCAGCTCAGTGGGCCTTACCTGGTAAAAAAAATAAAATAAAAACAGTCGAGTTTATCTGCTTTACGAAATCGTCGCCATCAAGTGTGCCGAACAGGCTGCCTTACCCCGCCCGCACTCACAACAACTCAATCAATAGTCACTAATTTAAACTAAAATTAATAAAAGTAAAATAAAAATAAAATAAAAATCACGACGTTTCGGAGGCAACACAAGCTTCCGTCTTTTTTTTACCTACGTGACTTTACGTTACGAAAGCTTCAAATCTAGAATATTTCGATTTAAAGCTTTCGTGACTGCAGGGATTCATCTTCTTGGTTCTTTCGGTAAAGTCACGTAGAAGTGAAGTAATAAAATAATAAAAATAAAACATAATAAAAGAATATAATATAGTAATATAATAAAATAAAACAATATAATATAATAATAATTTTATTATGTTTTATTTTTATTATTTTATTACTTCCCTTCTACGTGACTTTACCGAAAGAACCGAGAAGACATCTAGAATAGTCACTAAATTTACATCTCCACACCGCTTCTCAAACACGTTTCAACGCCTCGTTTGTGCGCGCACGTGCGTTTGGTAGCTTGCTGCGCTACGAAGCCTGAGCAGAGAGCGAATTCGATTACAGCAAACGGCCCCAACGACATAATTCATTGTAATACCAAGCAGCGCTTTCGCGAACAAAATAATCCACAATAGAGGTTTGTTTTTGGCGTGAATATATAAATGTGTCGTTAAACGCCGCCACCACCCGACACAGCCAACTAGTAAGGGTTGTCACGTAAACAGAACGTGGACAATTTGTCACTAGTACAGCACTAGTGTGTAGTGTAGTGTATAGTGTAGTGTATAGTGTAGTGTATAGTAGTGTATAGTGTAGTGTATATTATAGTGTATAGTGTAGTGCATAGTAGTGTATAGTGTAGTGTATAGTGTAGTGGATAGTGTAGTGCATTTTAGTGTATAGTGTAGTGTATAGTAGTGTATAGTGTAGTGTATAGTGTAGTGTATAGTGCAGTGTATAGTGTAGTGTATAGTAGTGTATAGTGTAGTGTATATTATAGTGTATAGTGTAGTGCATAGTAGTGTATAGTGTAGTGTATAGTGTAGTGTATATTAAAGTGTATAGTGTAGTGCATAGTACTGTATAGTGTAGTGTATAGTGTAGTGGATAGTGTAGTGCATTTTAGTGTATAGTGTAGTGTATAGTAGTGTATAGTGTAGTGTATAGTGTAGTTTATAGTGCAGTGTATAGTGTAGTGTATAGTAGTGTAGAGTGTAGTGTATAGTAGTGTATAGTGTAGTGTATAGTAGTGTATAGTGTAGTGTATAGTGGTGTATAGTAGTGTAGTGTATAGTGGTATAGTGTATAGTAGTGTATAGTACACTACTATACACTACTATGCACTACACTATACATTACACTATATACTACTATGCACTACACTATACACTACACTATACACTACACTACACACTACTGTACACCACACTATACACTAAACTATACACTACACTATACACGACACTATACACTACTATGCACTTCGCTATGCACTACAATATACACTACTATGCACTACACAATACACTACACTATACACTACTATGCACTACACTATACACTACACTATACACTACACTATACAGTACTATGCACTACACTATGCACTACACTATACACGACACTATACACTACTATGCACTTCGCTATGCACTACAATATAGACTACTATGCACTACACAATACACTACACTATACACTACTATGCACTACACTATACACTACACTATACACTACACTATACACTACTATGCACTACACTATGCACTACACTATACACTACACTATACACTACTATGCACTACACTATAATATACACTACACTATACACTACACTATACACTACTATGCACTACACTATACACTACACTATACACTACACTATACACTACTATGCACTACACTATACACTACAATATACACTACACTATACACTACTATACACTACACACTACTATGCACTACACTATACACTACTATACACTACACTATACACTACACACTAGTGCTGTACTAGTGACGAATTGGCCACGTTTTGTTTACGTGCCAACCCTTACTAGTTGGCTGTGTCGGGTGGTGGCGGGTTTAACGACACAACATTCATTTATTTACGAGATCTAACCCAAAAAAAACTCTATTATGGATAATTAATTCCATCTTCCCAATACCATTTTACAATAATCCTGATGTGTGAGGGAGGGAGGGATGGGGGCAGTGGGGAGCGGTGGCGCAGCGGTTAGCGCGTAAAAAAAAAACGACCCTGAGCCCCCAGTTTGAGTCACCCGGTGCGATGTTTAAAAAAAAACCCATCGCCACTGGGGAGACAGAGGTGGCAGGAACGTGGTGGTTGATGGTGTTGGTGTTGCCGGCCACCCACCCACCCCCTCGTAATCTGTGGCGTCCTAGCTAACAGCACTTGCCCCCCAAAAGTCTAACGAAAGTCTTCACGTCAGGGGACCTTTGTCTTTGTATGGGCGCGATCTTCCCGGGCTTTCGTCCACTGCGTTGGGATGGGGGCCCGCATTAGCATCTCCGTGCAATTTACATAAATCGCGATGGCCATTTTCCCTTTTGTCGGCATTGCCTGGGGTGGACGTGGTGGGGGTGGTGGCGGTGGAGAGAAGAGGTGGGGGAGGTGGTTGTGTGTGTGTGGGGGGGGGGGGCACGATAGACGAGGTGGGAGGAAGGAGGAGGAGGGGGGAGAGTCCGATGAAGGCGTTCGTCTCAAATGAACGTCGCTCCGAGCCGCCGATACAGTGCGGAACAGAACCGCCCCAGAGAAACTGGAGCAATGACACACGCATTGCTCAAGCGCGCACGGCGGATATGCACAGGATGAACAACTACGCTGTTGTTGTTGCTGCTGTTGTTGTTGTTGCTGTTGTTGCTGCTGCTGCTGTTGTTGTTGTTGCTGCTGTTGCTGCTGTTGTTTTCGCTGCGCTGGAGTGTTTAACGCTGAATATTTCGCAGGCTGTTGAGATCGGTTGCATGCGTGATTCGGATTTTTTTTTCTGTCTTATTACCGCTCTTAAAATATTTACGTATAATAATAACGACGACGACGATTACGCACGGCGGCTAAAACCGTCGAGGTTATTAACAAAAAAATGAACGCGTGCGTGGGGAACAATGACATTTCGAACTAAAAAAAACGCGATTGGACGAATGATGCCATCGGTTAAATCTAGTTCACGTTTTATATTTAACAAGCGGATACAAAAAAAATCGCACGTATTCATGTCGATGGCTCATAGCCCATCCCTGACTATAACGTCTTTAAAAAAAAAACAAAAAATTGCCACCACTTCCAATGCAATCAAATAAAAAAGAAATTCTACATATTGGAAGCGCACAATTAAATTTAGCCCATGGGCTGTACCGCGGGTGTCACGCAAGCGATGGCGAGGTGGGTCCCCCCCGGGCCTCGAGCGAATCCCACGGGGAGGAAGTGGGGAGGCGCGCTGTTAGTGGAGACGATAGGGTTGGATTCCCCCAGCTGGCTCCCATTAATTTATTTTGGGACTATCTCAAACTGCCCCACACCCCCCCCCAACCTCTCTCCCATCTCCATCCCCCCCCCCCCGCCGCATCCCAACCCTACCTACGCGTACAATAGAGAGGGCATTTGAGATTTGAGAAGCCCCAATCCTCCACATTCATCGCAGGAGGCGACAAAACTGACACCTTTTTGCAAGGAATCATGTTTACATTAACCACAATACTTGCAGCCAAATGCAAACAAAAAACAATACTCTGATAATTTATGCATTGTCTTTGAAGTTGATTGGTCCACACCAGAGACAGCTTTCTTTAGAGCCTAGTCTCATATGGTGTTAGACCAGAGGACGCCAAAAGGCGAACAGCTCAAAGAGAATGCCACTATCAGAGTAATGAGAGCTCGGGGTGAGCGTCCTCTGGTCTAACACCGCATATATGATCAGAGTATGTTTTTGTGTTTGCATTATGACCACAAGTATTGTGGCAAATGCAGACTATGATTCTTTGTTAAAAGGTTTCAGTTTGTCGCCGGTAAAAAGGGTAAAACCTCTTCTCATATTTTGGTGCTGGCAAAGGAGGTCCCATGATGTACATGTTGGTGGTTAACTCTCCAACACACCGGGTTTGGCTGCACCTGCAACGAATTGTCCACGTCCTGTCGACGCGACAAACCTTCCTAGTTGGCCAGAGTCGGGCGGTGGCGGGGTTTTCACGTCTCGTGCCCATCATTTGAACGATTTCTAACCGATAACATCGGTCGTGAAAACGCCGCGGCTGCCGCGAACGAAGACGAAGAACGAGACGGGCCCGTTTCTCGACACGCCGCGGCTCTACGTGCACCTCGTGGGGTCTGGACGTGAGTCGTGCTTGTGTAGACGGGAGGGTTTGGAGGTAAGAGATCACTACGGGGTTGTCATCGATCGGCTGCGAGGCAATGCGGGTGAGGAGTGCGTCCGTAGCGGGAGGGGCGTCTCATCCAGCAGTGGAGTGACGCAACAAAAAAATAAATGGGGGTCCGCGAATTCGAATTACGCGAGATGTTGTCAATTCAGAGTGAGCAAAAAAAAATTCGCAATTTAATGTTTAGGTGTCTCTGCGGTTAACTTTGATCTCGGCGATTCCATTGACAGGTGACGATTGACGGGTGACGATTGACGGGTGACGATTGACATGTGACGATTGTGACGATCTACATAATAATAGGCTCAGTCAACCATTCTTCACAACAAAGACTCATTTCCTGGCAGCGATTTCAGCCGCATCATCTCTACAAAACAAAAAGGCTCAGTCCCTTTTACACGCACCTTTACATCATCCGCATCTAGTTTACACAACAAAGGCTCTTTCCTAGCAGCGTGCTTCAGCCGCACCGAACCTCACAAAAACAATATCCAGGTGCCTACCTTGGCTCCTCCCACCCTCAACCAGTATATATACAAATACTGTTTCCTGGAATTTCTCTCACTTGATACAGCTGTCGTGGCTGTGACGGTTCCACCTGAAGACGGAAGCTTGTGTTGCCTCCGAAACGTCGTGATTTTTATTTTATTTTTATTTTACTTTTATTAATTTATATTTTTTACCTACGTGACTTTACCGAAAAAAACCTAAGAATATGTGATGATTGACACGTGACGATTGACAGGTGACGATTGACACGTGACGATTGACGGTTGACGATTGACGGTTGACGATTACCATGTGACGATTAACAGGTGACGATTGACAAGTGACGATTGACAGGTGACGATTGACACTTGACGATTGACACGTGACGATTGACACGTGACAGGTGACGATTGACGGATAAACTCTCCAGTCGCGGCGTGCGGCTTGCTGTGATCCAGAACGTGGCCCCAGCTGACGGATAACGACGCATCACGAAGGAGACGGACATGAGGCCGTCACTGCACTGCTCCTGACGCCTGCTATCGGGCCCTGAGCACCCTGAAATGTTAAAATCGCTCCGCAAATCTACATCAGCAGCTGTACGAACAATCCCCCCTCCCCACCCCCTCCCATTCAACTCGGGTGATTCGATTACCGGTCACGCTTACCGGATCACTGCCCCCCAATTCAAGAGTGCATTTTTGTTCGGTTGCGAATCGGCGCGCGTTTGTCATCGCCGCGCGATGTGGCACCGACGATCGATACGCGCATTTGAAATAATAGCAATAATAATAATAATGCAATTTATAACGCGCGCAAATTTGCGGACGTAACGGCCGCAACTCAGAGGCGCTGAGCCGAGCTCAGAGTCGCTCGAAAGCACGTGGTTGTAGAGGTGAGTTTTTAAGTGTCTCTTGAAGGAGGCGATTGAGGTGATGCTGCGAATGTGCAGAGGGATAGCGTTGCCTGCACGGTGTCCATGCCGCAGCCTGTTCACCCACCCCCCCCCCCCCCCTTTTTGTGGTTCCATAGACTCGCGCCTTGCCGTAAGAATGTGGAATTTCCATCGCCTGGTTGAACACGAGGCGAGCACTGCTGCGCCGGTGTTAATTTTTGAGCAGATATTTTGTAAAAGAACACACACACACACACATCATGGCTTTTGACGAATAACCAGGGGGCGAGATACAATTGAACATTTTCCACGAGGAAAGGCCCCAACCTACAAACGGCACGAAGACTTAAGAAAAGAGTCACGCTGTTTTTTTTTCTTTCACGGCGCCACCGCCGTGTGCGCAAATAAAGTAACGGGAATATTAAAAACAAAACAAGACTGAGATAATATCGCGAGAGAAAAAAACTAAACTAAACGCGCACGCAAAGTTAAGAGAAAGTTTTAAGTGAGAGTAAATATACAAATATATATTTTTTAAAAACTGATTTCAAAATGATAATTGTTTTTTTACCCTTCTATCTGGCAACAAAACTGACACCTTTTTTTTTACAAGGAGTCATATTTGCATAGACCACAATACCTGCAGTCATAATGCAAACAAAAAACATAACTCTGAGAATATATGCACTGTCCTTGAAGTTGATTGAGGTTCCAATGGTGTAAATGCTTACCCCGAGCTCTCATACTCTGATGGTACATTGTCTTTGAGTTGTGCGCCTTTTGGCGTCATCTGGTCCAACACCATGTGAGACTAGGCTCTAAGGAAAGCTGTCTCGGGTGTGGACCAATCAACTTCAAGGACAGTGCATATATTCTCAGAGTTATGTTTTTTTTTGCATTATGGCTGCAGGTATTGTGGTCTATGCAAACATGACTCCTTGTAAAAAAAAGGTGTCAATTTTGTTGCCAGATAGAAGGGTAAAAAAACAATCATTATATTTTTCACTGGAAAATGAGGTTCCAATGGTGATTTCAAAATGTTACTTGTGTTGGCGTTACTAATTTGCATTAAAAAAAACCCTGATACACATCGACTGGATAATCAAGACGCGTGGGATGATGAATATGCAAAGAGCTGTTTGTTTGCCTTCATAGCTTCCCGTTAAACAACAACAACAACAACAACCCTATAGAGTTCTATTTATGCGCGTCTTTTTGTGTGTGTAGCCCATCAGCTAAATCCGTGCCTTTCAGAATTAATCCGTAGCTAGGATTGCACACTCGTCGATAATTAACACAATGCTCCTTTGTCAACCCAATGCTGCATTGGAGGGTGCTCAACGCCATGTCGGTCGTGGTGTAGCCAATTTTCGACCATACTTCACCAAACTTTGTCAGTGCACGTGGTTTGGTGAAGGGCAGACCCAGGATTGGCATAGGGGAATTGATTGACGAAGGGATTGAATTTGGAGCTTTCGTGACTGCAGGAATTACTCTTTGGTTCTTTCGGTAAAGTCACGTATAAAGATAAAATAATAAATTAAATAATAACATACGACGTTTCGATTGCAACACAAGCAATCATCATCAGGTATTAATGAAATAGCAACAAAAAATCTAACCAGAAAACTATAGACAGACTATTTCATTTATACCTGATGATGATTGCTTGTGTTGCAATCGAAACGTCGTATGTTATTATTTAATTTATTATTTTATCTTTATACGTGACTTTACCGAAAGAACCAAAGAGTGACGAAGGGCTGTTTATTATGAATATGATGTATCATCATCATCATGGCAATGCTCCCAATACCAGCGTTTATTGAGGTTTGGTGCATTTCAAACGATGTCGTGAACACGATGGCACGCACACATCCACATTCAAACACAAACAGAGACAATATGCCTGCAAGAAACGCGCCTGTAGTTTTTGAATGGCTCATTCACCCTTTTTTTTAAATCCTTTATATTAAGTTCACTTGCTTGCTTGCTTGCGTGCTTACGACCGTGCAAATCTTTCGGTCGTTTTTTTACCCACTTCCCGTGATCCAATCGAGCTGACATTTTGCACACAGACTCATTGTGCGTGACAATTTATTTTCGTGAGAAAAAAAATTCCAAAATTTTACACTTTTAGGAATTTTTTTTTATATGTAATTACCAATTGCTTAATGGTGGCAGGCAATCATCTGACCCATAGGTGGCAGCCATCTCAAGCCAGAGGACGAGAGGACTCTAGCCGCCACGCATATAAAGGATTTATAGTGAAAAACTTTGTATTTACGGGTTATACTTGTTCTTCTCTGGGTGTATATTGTGATGATGATAATGATGGCAGTCCACTTAGAAAACCACAAAGCCGAGATGAATGACCAATCCTCTCGCGATGAGAGTTCTTTCCAAGTCAGCCCGTCCGAGTTTGCTTCGTGCTCGTCAAAGCATGCCGAGTGACCTACTCGGTCGCCGTTGGCGGCACAAGAGCCAGTGGTGGAAATTCCACATTACCATGGACAGGAGGACACAGTTTTCTTCGGGAGGAAGAAAACAAGAAAACACCCGACCCGCTGATTTGCCACAAAGTGTTGGGGCCATGTACGCATATGTATGTTGAAGTTCTTTCGCACCGTACGTTCGCCAACCGTGCTGTTCGGAGGTGCGGGGAAAGGACAACAAAATGAACACTAAAAGCAGTTCTCAAGATCTTCTTGGTTCTTTCGGTAAAGTCACGTAGAAGGAAAGTAATAAAATAATAAAAATAAAACATAATAAAATAATTCTCACGACCTTATTATTTCCCTGCGACTTGACTTTACCGAAAGAACCAAGAAGATGAATCCCTGCAGCCACGAAAGCTTTAAACCAAACAAAACAAGTTCTGATAATATATGCATTGTCCTTGAAACTTGCTTCGTTTCTGAGATATGATGATAGTGCCCCCAGGCATGCACGGAGGATTTGTGGTAAATGGACATCTCCTAAACATCTGTGAAAAAGAACTTTATAGATTATCGGATTACACTGGTGTCGATACATGTTCTGATTTTTTTCGAGTCTCAAATGTACTCTTTTATAATAGGAACCCAATTAGGTTATACAACTGTCTGGACGCCTAATTATATATTCACTTTAATTTATCGCAAAGTCAGAACGAATTGATGCCCGTTGACACTGTAGAAGCCACATCAATCTATAATGAGGATAAGCCAACCTACACGCAGCTCTACGCGCGCAATTATTATTCCGTGCCACGTCTCACGAAGTTTGGTGTCGAATCAGGAGCCATGCGTAGCAGCAGGGATCATTGCCTATAAAAACGACAGGCCGTTTCGTCAGCGATGGGTTCGAGGGAGTGGCGGTGCAGTGGTTAGCGCACCATGCCATGTACGGAAGTGGCAACCCGCACCGGTATGTTTCATGAAAGTTGGTCGTACGTTTGATATTGTGGTTTTTGGAAGCAGGCCGTTCGAGATGCACCAGGCAAAGTAAAACAAATTGTTGTTCAAGATATATTATCACGCGTTGTGTTTCATCTAGTTTAGCGTCGAATTAGGGATGTTGGCCATCAACAACAAGGCAACCCCTATGACTAATTGGGAATGGGACGCAAGCGTAGGATTGATCACCCTGTCGCTGGCCGCCTTTGGGGAGGGTGTATAGTGTGAAAGGCCGAAACATCCTAGGAACCAAAGGTACACTACTGACGATGCGCTCCCCAAATTTCACCAGGCTCACTGTTCATGAACTCTTGGAAGTGCTTGCACAAAGGATAGTGACATCTCATCCTGTGTTCTCGGAATCTGAAACCCTCACATCCAAACAGAACAGGAGCGATGCCTACGAATATCGGGGAACTTTGCTCTGCAGACAAAACACTCCCATGTCGAAACAGGTCCAGGATTCATCTTCTTGGTTCTTTCGGTAAAGTCACGTAGAATGGAAATAATAAAATAATAAAAGTAAAACATAATAAAATAATTCTCACGACGTTTCGGCCACAACGCAAGCAGCCGTCCTCAGGTGGAGAACAGGTCTTTCCGACAGACCTGAGGACGGCTGCTTGCGTTGTGGCCGAAACGTCGTGAGAATTGTATTTTATTATGTTTAATTTTTATTATTTTATTATTTCCCTTCTACGTGACTTTACCGAAAGAACCAAGAAGATGAATCCCTGCAGTCACGAAAGCTTTAAATCGAAAAATAATAAATGATGATTGCTTGTGTTGCAATCGAAACGTCGTGAGAATTGTATTTTATTATGTTTTATTTTTATTATTTTATTATTTCCCTTCTACGTGACTTCACCGAAAGAACCAAGAAGATGAATCCCTGCAGTCACGAAAGCTTTAAATCGAAAAATAATAAATGATGATTGCTTGTGTTGCAATCGAAACGTCGTGAGAATTATATTTTATTATGTTTTATTTTTATTATTTTATCATTTCCCTTCTACGTGACTTTACCGAAAGAACCAAGAAGATGAATCCCTGCAGTCACGAAAGCTTTAAATCGAAATTTTATTATATTTTATTTTTATTATTTTATTATTTCCCTTCTACTTGACTTCACCGAAAGAACCAAGAAGATGAATCCCTGCAGTCACGAAAGCTTTAAATCGAAACAGGGACAGGGTTTGTGCGCGCGTCAAGTCGACGCTGTATGGCCATGCGCACTTCTCGAAGGCCTGATGGGATTCGTGAAAAAAGACTTTTAGATTTTTTTTTTTACTTAAACACGCAGATATGGGATAGGAGGCGTGACGTCTGTATATTTAGTTCAAGTGCTGTAGCAGTTGGGTTTCAAGTCTTTTTTATATATATTAAAAATACTTCTAGATTTAAAGCTTTCGTGACTGCAAGGATTCATATTCTTGGGGTTTTTCGGTAAAGTCACGTAGGTAAAATTTTTAAATTAAAATTTATAAAAGTAAAATAAAATAAAAAATAAAATAAATCACGACGTTTCGGAGGCAACACAAGCTTCCGTCTTCAGGTGGAAGACGGAAGCTTGTGTTGCCTCCGAACGTCGTGATTTACCTACGTGACTTTACCGAAAAAGAATATAAAAAATACTTCTCTAGAAAATGCATGAAGTACGATTGTAGGGTAGAGGAGCAGCCCTGCAATCGCTCCCTCACACGACAGCGGCCAGTAACGAAACACGTTGTAGGTTTTGTTAATAAAAAAATAATAGAAGCTTCCCATTATTCCAAAATCATTTATTGAAGGCCATCTTAAATGCATGAGTTAAATGCGATGGAGAGTAATGCATCACCTTTTGAAAGGAGGCTAATGCAATCTATCTCGGCGAGTGGAAGGCCTCATGCATGTATACATGTGAAATGATTTAGGGCTAAAACACCCTTGATCGTACTCTGGCGGAGACAATGGAGCACGGTTCGAGGGAAAGGACTGCACTGCACAGCACACTGGTCAGTGCGGGTAGGCGAGGTAGCAAACATCCTTGCCACCGTGGTCGCCTATCCACTGCTGACCACATCACACACGTGTCCGATGGTGAATAAGCGTGCGATTGTGTTGGAGTAGGAGGATGGAGGAGTCAGCGGTGGGGCGAGTGCAAAACAAGCTCTGGGTTCTGTCTCGCCGTTCTAGTTACTACAACAAACTACTACAACAAACATGTTTGTTCGGAGGCAACACAAGGTTCCGTCTTCAGGTGGAAGACGGAAACGTCGTGATTTTTATTTTATTTTTATTTTATTTTACTTTTATTAACAACAAACATGTTTGTTCGTTGTAGTACGGAGTAATATTGATGGCCTTAATCTAAGTTGTCTTGTGGTTGTTGTTGTTTGACTTGCATCCCACTGGGATTTTTGCAAAGCGTTGGTGTACCGTGTTTTTTTCTGCAATATTTTGCTGTCTTTTCTTGGATTTTCTGTTTGCACTAAGTCGCACATTCACTTTAAGAGGTTAAGCTGATCAGAGGCACCAGAACCGCTGTGGATATCACTCGTCAACGATGTTCGCCATGGCCACGAATCAAACTCAGGTTTCATATTCTTAGGTTTTTTCGGTAATGTCACGTAGGTAAACATTTTTAATTAATGATACAGCTATCGTGCTGTGACGGTTCCACCTGAAGACGGAAGCTTGTGTTGCCTCCGAAACGTCGTGATTTTTATTTTATTTTACTTTTATTACTTTTAATTTTTTACCTACGTGACTTTACCGAAAAAAACCTAAGAATATGAAACCTTGCAGTCACGAAAGCTTCAAATCTAAAAAAAAAACTCAGGTTTGTCAGGTTCGTAATTGTAGTATGCCAACCACCATTCCATGTCTTCATCCCCTTCAACTAAATAATATGGATGAGTTTTAGATCAAAGAAATAC
This sequence comes from Lampetra fluviatilis, assembly GCF_964198595.1. Taxonomy (NCBI): domain Eukaryota; kingdom Metazoa; phylum Chordata; class Hyperoartia; order Petromyzontiformes; family Petromyzontidae; genus Lampetra; species Lampetra fluviatilis. The sequence continues at coordinate 6,248,898 of NC_136333.1, read as the reverse complement.
TTTTTTTTACTTTCAAGGACAATTTATTCGGTTTTTTTTGGGACCATTTACATTGTGTAATCATTTGACGCGTCCTCGTGCGTTAAATGAGTGACGTCACGGAAGGCGCACAAAGATCGCCACATCACTTCCTGTGACACCATGCTAGTGACGTCACTTCCCATGATACCAATGATAGTGACGTCAATTCCTGTGACGTAAAGTTTTCGTGTCAATCCGAAACAAACCGTGTTTTTGCTCTCATTTTATTTATTCGTGTCTAAAACCCGTGTTTGAATATGAAAGAAAAAAGGTTATGCAGATCTGAAATTGATCGTACATATATCGAGTCTGGCGGCAAAAGGGTGTCTATAACATTGCTCATTAGACGATGACAAAAAAAATAATTGTCAGAAGGGTTTGCGATGTAAATAAAAGCACATTCTTAATCTGCTTTCCTTCCATCTTATGAACTAATGATGTTCAACATTCTATTTCGAACCCTTGATAATTATTCATTAATTCTGCACTGTAATCATTCCTATTTAGCGAGAGCGAGTGTCGCCGTACTTTCATCTCCGCTGACAAGGGGCACCAGATGTTTGGGAAGATATCCTCACCACTGCTGGTGGCTTACGCATGCCTCGATTCCAGCACTGGAGGGGAGGAATGGAAGATCACACAAACCTTCCACAAAAAAAAAATCCCTCCCTCGAAGGCGTTGACTACATCAGAAGAGAGTTGCGAAGCAAACGTGCAACTCTCATCTCATGCGTCCTCTCTGTACGGGATAGAGTGTTGCCCCCTCGCATGCGCGGGTTTTTCGTGCTCCGGTGTCCTCGCACGTGTAAACCACGCACGAATTGGCCAATAACACCTTCATATATAGAGAGAACAGCAGATCTTGGGCACCAGTCTCACCAAAAACGCCACATTCCCTTTCGTGCAAATTGATCATTACCAAGTTAACTTCACGTTTTTTAACGGTCTCTATGCCTCCTCTCGTACTCTGGGCTTGGCGCTCCAACACACCGGTTAGTGCTCTTAGGTTTTTTCGGTAAAGTCACGTAGGTAAAAAAAATAATAATAAAATAAATGAAAATAACTAAATTAAATCACGACTTACTGGAGCAGTTACACCTGATGACGGAGGCTTGTGTTGTTTCCGAAACGCCGTGATTTAATTTAGTTATTTTCATTAATTATAATTATATATTTATAATTTATTTAATTTTTACCTACGTGACTTTACCGAAAAAACCTAAGAGTATGAATCCTTGCAGTCACGAAAGCTTAAAAAACTAGAACACCGGTTAGTGCTGTACTAGTGACGAATTGGCCACGTTCTGCTTACGTGACAAACCCCCTTTACTAGTTGGCTGTGTCGGATGGTGGCGGGTTTTAACGACACGTTTATAATACATTTTACGCGATCTAACCCCCCAAAACTAAAAAAAACCTGTATTGTAGATGACATTGGTCGTGAGGGTCTCCCTCCACATCGCTCGCTCTTCCTTGGAATGCCGCGCTATGGCGACCGTATTACAAGATGACATTCATGATTATTATTATTTACGATTAACTCCCACAGACTCGGAGGGGGTGGGGGTCAGATGTTTGTTTTTAGACATCTGCCGAATTGCACGAGAGAAAGAGAGAGCGAGCGAGCGTGAGTAGCGATGTCAGGCGCTTCGTAGACACCTGTACTGAGCTGAAAGGCTTACTTATGCCCCCACCGAAGACGAACATCCGTGGAGGGATGCAGGCAAAGCCGATGAGTCAGATGCCTTCTATGACCTCCTGTCACAGGTGCTGGCTAAAGTGGCCACTCGGGACAGAGTCATCTTGTTGGGTGACTTCAATGCCCGAGTTGGTTATGATGCTGGCAACCTGGTCTGGAGTGATTGGAAGGCATGGGCCAGATCAGCTCAATAGCAACGGTAGGAGGCTGCTAGATTTTTGTGCAGCCCATGGGCTTGTAATGACCAACACGCGCGACGGCGATCGTATTACAAGATGACATTCATGATTATTATTATTATTATTCACGATTACCTCCCACAGACTCGGAGGGGGCGGGGACAGATGTTTGTTTTTAGACATCTGCCGAATTGCACGAGAGAGAGAGAGAGAGCGAGCGAGCGTGAGTAGCGATGTCAGGCGCTTCGTAGACACCTGTACTGAGCTGAAAGTCAGAAGCGTCGCGTGCTCGCCTCTGTGTGTGTCTGTGTGTGTGTGTCTGTGTGTGTGTATCTGTCTTTGCGTGTGTGTGTCTCTGTGTGTATCTGTGTGTGTATGTGTCTCTGTGTGTGTGTGTCTGTGTGTGTGTCTCTGTCTTTGCGTGTGTGTGTCTCTGTGTGTGTGTGTGTCTGTGTGTGTATCTCTGTGTGTATCTGTCTGTGTGTCTGTGTCTCTGTGTGTGTGTATCTGTGTGTGTGTGTGTGTCTCTCTGTGTCTCCGTGTGTGTATCTATGTGTCTCTGTGTGTGTGTCTCTGTGTGTGTGTCTCTGTGTGTGTGTCTCTGTCTTTGCGTGTGTGTGTCTCTGTGTGTGTGTCTGTGTCTCTGTGTGTGTGTATCTGTCGATCGACGCCCGGGTGCGATCAAGGGATGGCTCCCTATTGGTCAACCACGTTATGTATGCCGATGATTTGGTAATAGCTGCTCATTCAGAAGAGGAGTTGGAGACGCTGCTGCTGAGACTGGAGTGTGCCACTAAGAGGTGGGGCCTTACCATCAGCCCCACCAAAACTAAGCACCTGCCTGGGTATTTTGTACCATCGGGCACTCCACCCCCACAACTCCCAATCGGTGATGGGGCAGTAGTGGAGAGAGTGGAGAGTTTCCCATACCTGGGCAGTGTGCTCATGACCGGCTCCAGTTTATCAGCAGAGGTCTCACTCCGAATCAGTCGAGCGGCAATATCTTTTCATCGGTTGCGTAACGCTGTGTGGAAGCTACCTGGTCTGTCGCTCCGCACGAAGCTTCAGGTCTTCTCGGCCACGGTCATTCCCTCCCTTCTCTACGCTTGCGAAACGTGGACCCCCCTAGTGGAGCATCTTCGCCGGTTGGAAACATTTAGGCTGGCCTGCCTACGATCCATCCTGGGTTTAACCAGGCTGGATTGTATGAGGAGCTCACAAGTCCTTGAAAGATCTGGGAAAAGTCCCATCAGTGAGCTCCTCCGGCAGGCAAGGCTGCGTTGGCTGGGTCATGTAGCCCGCATGCCCAGCCACCGCATGCCTAAACAGCTTTTGTTCGGCCGGATCCAGGGGGCTAAACGGGCGCGGCACGGGCTAGAGAAGAGATGGAGTGATGTGGTACAGGAGGACGTGGAGCTGAGTGGACTTGCCTATGACTGGTACCAGCGGTGTCAAGATCGGCCTCAGTGGAGGAGGCTCGTGAAGGACGCTACTGGGCAGTTGGAGGCAGTCGCCCTCCAACAACAACGGAGGGCGGAGGAGCGACGCTCACAACAACGAGCGGAGCGCCGGGTGGCTAAAGCACAGCAAGTCGGCACAGTAGGGGGCACAGGTGGTGCATCAGCCAGTCATCTCGGTCATCTCGGTCAGTCGACCCGTGGCACCTGGGTCTGCCCCGTGACCTCCTGCCAGCGGGCGTTCGACACTTCACGTGGCCTCAGGGTGCACATGGCCTGGCACAAGCGTCGTGGTGACGTCACCGCCACTTAGTGGCGAATGGCGGTTGTTGAGTTGTTGTTGAGTGTATCTGTGTGTGTGTCTCTCTCTCTGTGTCTCTGTGTGTGTGTGTGTGTCTCTGTGTGTGTGTATCTGTGTGTGTGTGTCTCTCTCTGTGTCTCCGTGTGTGTATCTATGTGTCTCTGTGTGTATCTGTGTGTGTGTCGAGGCAATAGTGTATCGGTTAGCGCTACGCTGCGCTACGAACCCGGCGACCCGGGTTCGATTCCCGCTCATGGCCACCGCAAGTGACGACTATCTGGAACCGGTACTGGCCTCCCCTAGGTCGACTCCGCCTCAAATGAGTACCTGGTGCGGTGTGTACACATTGCCACTGAAAAGACAAAGGCGGTCGGGCGTGGTGCTGGCCACCCACCCCCTTGTGTGCCGTGCAGGGCATTCAGAGGTGCTCGCTAACAACGCTTGCCTCTAAAGTCCATTGCAGGCTATACGGGGGATATTTGTCTTTGCTGTGTGTTGCCGCGTGTCCACCGGCAATTAAAAACAAAAACACACGCACGGCTAAATCTTGACTTAAAGCTTTCGTGACTGCAGGAATGCATGCTCTTTGGGGGGTCTTTCGGTTAAAGCACGGAGATTGAAAAAAGAAAATAAAAAAAGAAAATAAAATAATAACAATATCACGACGTTTCGATCGCAACGCAATCAATCGTCATCAGGTGAAACAAAGAACACACACAGCTGTTGACCAAGATTTTCATTTCGGGCTGGACCCCAGCATGCCCCTTGGAGACTTTGATACTGAACCGTGGAGAGCTCTTCTCAGCACCACAGGGTTAAATACGATTTGAAAGTTCAAAATAACACGCGCCTTGGGGAGAATGTATGTAAACGTTTCCTAGGAAGAGGTGGGGGAGGAGGTGGAGTGCAGAGGTGTGGACTCGAGTCATGTGACTTGGACTCGAGTCAGACTCGAGTCATGAATTTGATGACTTGCGACTCGACTTGGACTTGCATAACAATGACTTTGTCCCACCTATGAGATGTGGACTCGAGTCATGTGACTTGGACTCGAGTCAGACTCGAGTCATGAATTTGATGACTTGCGACTCGACTTGGACTTGCATAACAATGACTTTGTCCCACCTATGAGATGTGGACTCGAGTCATGTGACTTGGACTCGAGTCAGACTCGAGTCATGAATTTGATGACTTGCGACTCGACTTGGACTTGCATAACAATGACTTTGTCCCACCTATGAGATGTGGACTCGAGTCATGTGACTTGGACTCGAGTCAGACTCGAGTCATGAATTTGATGACTTGCGACTCGACTTGGACTTGCATAACAATGACTTTGTCCCACCTATGAGATGTGGACTCGAGTCATGTGACTTGGACTCGAGTCAGACTCGAGTCATGAATTTGATGACTTGCGACTCGACTTGGACTTGCATAACAATGACTTTGTCCCACCTATGAGATGTGGACTCGAGTCATGTGACTTGGACTCGAGTCAGACTCGAGTCATGAATTTGATGACTTGCGACTCGACTTGGACTTGCATAACAATGACTTTGTCCCACCTATGAGATGTGGACTCGAGTCATGTGACTTGGACTCGAGTCAGACTCGAGTCATGAATTTGATGACTTGCGACTCGACTTGGACTTGCATAACAATGACTTTGTCCCACCTATGAGATGTGGACTCGAGTCATGTGACTTGGACTCGAGTCAGACTCGAGTCATGAATTTGATGACTTGCGACTCGACTTGGACTTGCATAACAATGACCTTGTCCCACCTATGAGATGTGGACTCGAGTCATGTGACTTGGACTCGAGTCAGACTCGAGTCATGAATTTGATGACTTGCGACTCGACTTGGACTTGCATAACAATGACTTTGTCCCACCTATGAGATGTGGACTCGAGTCATGTGACTTGGACTCGAGTCAGACTCGAGTCATGAATTTGATGACTTGCGACTCGACTTGGACTTGCATAACAATGACTTTGTCCCACCTATGAGATGTGGACTCGAGTCATGTGACTTGGACTCGAGTCAGACTCGAGTCATGAATTTGATGACTTGCGACTCGACTTGGACTTGCATAACAATGACTTTGTCCCACCTATGAGATGTGGACTCGAGTCATGTGACTTGGACTCGAGTCAGACTCGAGTCATGAATTTGATGACTTGCGACTCGACTTGGACTTGCATAACAATGACTTTGTCCCACCTATGAGATGTGGACTCGAGTCATGTGACTTGGACTCGAGTCAGACTCGAGTCATGAATTTGATGACTTGCGACTCGACTTGGACTTGCATAACAATGACTTTGTCCCACCTCTGGTGGAGTGTACGTGTGTGTACGTCGGAACTTCTTTCGCGCCGCAAGTAAGCCGATCAGGCTAATCGGAGGTGCGGTGGAAGAACAACAAACTAAACAGCAAAACAGCGGTTCTTAAATAAATTACTTTTCAGTTTCAGTTATTTGGTATAGCCCTGTGAGCTATTAAATCGGGTGCAACCGCGACAAACTAAAAAAACAAAAACGTGAACAAGAAAACATCTTAAAGTGATTCATCTTCTTGGTTCTTACGGCAAAGTCACGTAGAAGGGAAATAATAAAAGAATACAAATTCAACATAATAAAATACAATTCTCACGACGTTTCGGCCACAACACAAGCAGCCGTCCTCAGGTGAAGAAACAGAGCTGTCGGAAAGACAGCGCGCCAATGAACACTGCTAAGCTTGGCAGCGTATTTTAAGCTGGGTGGGAGGAGAAGAGCGCCTTGACAAAGGAGTTTACATATCAACAGAAGAATTTAGCATAGAAGTAGCTAGGATAATGTGAGAGATTAGCATGATGTTAAAGTGAGAAATTAGCATGTAACTGGGAGATTAGCATGATGTTAATGTGAGGAATTAGCATGTAACTGGTCACGGAAGTGGCTATGTTAAAGTCAGAGCTTACATATCAACAGAGGAATTTAGCATAGAAGTAGCTACGATAATGTGAGAGATTAGCATGATGTTAAAGTGAGAAATTAGCATCTTAAAGTGACTATGCGCAAACAGCAAAATCCAGGGAAAAACTTCAAAGTCTTCCAGAAAAAAAAAACACCGTACACCACCGCTGTGCAAAAATCCCAGTGGGATGCAAACCAAACAACAACAACAACCACAAGACAACTTAGATTAAAGCCATCATTCTAACTCCGTACTACAGCAAACAAACCCTGGCCAAACCAAAAAAAAGTTTTCCGTGTTAGTCCGTGGGTCTCTCTGCGAGTCTCTGGGTCTATGTGCGTAGAACTTTTTTCGCACCGTACGGAGCCAAACCGTGCTAATCGGGAGCTGCGGAGGAGAGGACGACTAACCGATCACCATCAAGCGGCTCTCTAAAGAAACGAGCGCTCGATCTGTGCGAGTCTGTGCGTCGTTATCCGGATTTGCCGTCCGCATCTAGAAACGCGTTGCGTGGATTACCCAGTGACTACGTTCGATGATGATGATGATGGTGGTGGTGATCGAAGCCGCTTTGATGAGCGATCATCTGTACGTATGTAAAACTTCTTTCGCACCCTACGTATCCAACCCTGCTAAATCGGAGATGCAGCGTCGGGCGGGGGGGGAGACACACACAACAAAACTAAACTAAGAACACGAACAAAAGCACGTCTGATTAAAGACCGCCACGCACAAAGGATGCCCGGCCACAGCCACAGCTGTGATCGCGTTGTTGTTTTAAAATCCACACCCCTCCCCCCCCAACCTCCAGCATTCATTCGAGGGGGTGGGGTGGGGTGGGGGAGGGCCCCCCAAATCGATCAGACTGCAGATCGATGCCGGCGAAACAAGGCAGACGCTCCAAGGTGGTCCTTTAAAAACAAAAGAGAGAGAGAGAGCCGAGTTATTCAGCAGTAAGCCCTTTGTTGCGCGGGGGGGCAGCCTCGGTGGCTGAACCTTTTCTCTCAAGCACCCTGACCACGTCGTTATTTCAACTGTGCTTTTATTTTCTTGGTTCTTTCGGTAAAGTCGCGTAGAAGGGAAATAATAAAATAAAAAAAATAAAACATAATAAAAGAATTCTCACGACGTTTCGGCCACAACGCAAGCAGCCGTCCTCAGGTGAAGAACAGGTCTGTCGGAAAGACAGCGTCTGAATGAAACACCACCAGGCTTGGAGCGTATATTTAAGCTGGGTTGGAGGGTGTGTATGTGTGCATGTGTGTACGTGTGTGTATGTGTGCATGTGTGTACGTGTGTGTATGTGTGCATGTGTGTACGTGTGTGTATGTGTGCATGTGTGTGTGTGTACGCGTGTGTATGTGTGTGTGTGTGTATGTGTGTGTATGTGTGTGTGTATGTGTGTGTGTATGTGTGTATGTATGTGTGTGTATGTGTATGTGGTCGTTAAGATGGGTTCTACTGAATTTACAACCAATTCGTGTTTTATTGATGAACGCGCTCCGAATGCATCCGTCTGTCACTCCTGGCGTGGGATTTGTCGTTCTTGTAGCCCAGGCCGTGGACAGATTATAGATCGACCGAACGCATTCGCAGTCAGATTGTTTTTGTTGTTGTTCCAGCGAATTCATGCGAGACACGGAGTACGGGGCTTCAGCTCGGAATCACAACGGAGGGATGGGACCGGCGATGTGATGCGAACTTGGAGCGCGATCGGGCGCGTGCGAACAGCGCAGCAGACGTAGTGGGAGAACGACATCGTCGTCTCAGGTTCTGTGCGTGTGGGTGAGTTGGTAAAGCATGTGGCTGAGTAGGTGGATGAGTGAGTGGGCGAGCGAGCGGGCGCGTGGGTGGGTGAGTGAGTAGGTGCGTTGGTGGGTGGGTGAGTGGGTGCGTGGGTGGGTGGGTGAGTGCGTGGGTGAGAAAGTGAGTGGGTGCGTTGGTGGGTGAGTGAGTGGGTGCGTGGGTGGGTGAGTGAGAGAGTGAGTGGGTGCGTTGGTGGGTGGGTGAGTGAGAGAGTGAATGGGTGCGTTGGTGGGTGAGTGAGTGGGTGCGTGGGTGGGTGGATGGGTGAGAGAGTGGGTGCGTGGGTGGGTGAGTGAGTGGGTTCGTTGGTGGGTGAGTGAGAGTGTGAGTGGGTGGGTCAGTGTGTGAGTTGGTTTGTGAGAGAATGGGTGCGTGGGTGGGTGAGAGAGAGAGAGTGGGTGGGTGAGTGAGTGAGTGAGTGGGTGAGAGAGAGAGAGAGTGGGTGGGTGCGTTGATGAGTGAGTGGGTGCGTTGGTGGGTGAGTGAGTGGGTGGGCAAGCGAGCGAATGGGTGCGCGAGTGGGTGAGTAAACTGGCCATCACCACCCGCCTAGTTCTTGCCGTATACCTGCAGATTCATAGCGTGTGGGTGAATGAGTGGGTTAGTTGGTGGGTGAGTGGGTGAAAGAGTGGGTGCGTGAGTGGGTGAGCGAGTAGGTGCGTTGGTGGGTGAGTTATTGAGTGGGTGAGTTGGTGGGTGGGTGAGTGAGTGGGTGCGTTGGTGTGTGAGTGAGTGAGTAGGTGAGTTGGTGGGTGGGTGAGTGAGTGGGTGCGTGGGTGGGTGGGTGAGTGGGTGGGTGCGTTGGTGGGTGAGTGAGTGGGTGAGTTGGTGGGTGGTTGAGTGAGTGGGGCCGTTGGTGGGTGAGTGAGTGGGTGCGTTGGTGTGTGAGTGACTGAGTGGGTGAGTTGGTGGGTGGGTGAGTGAGTGGGTGCGTTGGTGTGTGAGTGACTGAGTGGGTGAGTTGGTGGGTGGGTGAGTGAGTGGTTGCTTCGGTGGATGAGTGAGTGAGTGGGTGCGTTGTTGTTGAGTGAGTGATTGGGTGAGTTGGTGGGTGGGTGAGTGAGTGGGTGAGTGGGTGCGTTGGTGGGCGAGCGAGCGAGTAGGTGAGTGAGTGGGTGCGTTGTTGTTGAGTGAGTGAGTGGGTGAGTTGGTGGGTGGGTGAGTGAGTGGGCGAGTGGGTGCGTTGGTGGGCGAGCGAGCGAGTAGGTGAGTGAGTGGGTGCGTTGTTGTTGAGTGAGTGAGTGGGTGAGTTGGTGGGTGGGTGAGTGAGTGGGTGAGTGGGTGCGTTGGTGGGCGAGCGAGCGAGTAGGTGAGTGAGTGGGTGCGTTGTTGTTGAGTGAGTGAGTGGGTGAGTTGGTGGGTGGGTGAGTGAGTGGGTGAGTGGGTGCGTTGGTGGGCGAGCGAGCGAGTAGGTGAGTGAGTGGGTGCGTTGTTGTTGAGTGAGTGAGTGGGTGAGTTGGTGGGTGGGTGAGTGAGTGGGCGAGTGGGTGCGTTGGTGGGCGAGCGAGCGAGTAGGTGAGTGAGTGGGTGCGTTGTTGTTGAGTGAGTGAGTGGGTGAGTTGGTGGGTGGGTGAGTGAGTGGGCGAGTGGGTGCGTTGGTGGGCGAGCGAGCGAGTAGGTGAGTGAGTGGGTGCGTTGTTGTTGAGTGAGTGAGTGGGTGAGTTGGTGGGTGGGTGAGTGAGTGGGCGAGTGGGTGCGTTGGTGGGCGAGCGAGCGAGTAGGTGAGTGAGTGGGTGCGTTGTTGTTGAGTGAGTGAGTGGGTGAGTTGGTGGGTGGGTGAGTGAGTGGGTGAGTGGGTGCGTTGGTGGGCGAGCGAGCGAGTAGGTGAGTGAGTGGGTGAGTAAACTGGGCATCACCACCCGCCTAGTCCTGGCCGTTTACGCTGAGCAGATTCTGTTCATTTCCTGGTTTTCCACACACGGTGGTGGCGAATTTGTGGGATCTACGGATTAAATGCGGCACTTTGACAATTCATCGTGTGGCAGTGGTGCACAAGCAAAAACAACCACGCCAGATTCACCACGTTCGTCAATAACACTGTGACCTTAAAATAAAAAAGCCAGACACGTCACCTGGTATATTTATATTCCTTTTAGGGCCACGGGGTTATTGACAGGCGTGTTGAGTGTTGGTTTTTATTATATCACTTGCATTGCTCTGGTATCGGCTTCGTCTGCCACCGTTTTTAATTTTAGCACAGCACCGCCCTATATTGCTTTATCACGGACATCGCCGATTTAATTATTAATGGGCTGTTGTTGTTGTTTTTTATCAATCATTAAAACAAAATTACACCGCGGAATTCTGTTTGATATACGTGCGCATGAACGGAGGGGGCAACTGAATTATAAATACGATGGCTGGTAAATAGATTAAAGTGCATCAGAACCTATCGTGCTCAAGGCGAGGACGTATTTGTTTGGTTATTTGTGGACTATACGCGTGGCGCAGGATGAAACAATGTGAACAGGCTGCCGTTTAAAAAACGAGACTTCGATGTGCTCGTCAAAATAAACAATTCAAACTATTTACGCTCTCACGAAGGGCGACTCACATCAGCATTTGGTGCTCGTTCTCACCGTTGACAGTCCTGCAAGAGCCAGTGGAGGAAATTCCACGTTCCCATGGCGGGACAAGTCCATCCGGGGGGACAACAATTGAGTACTTTCGCACAAGGTGGTAGCTTTCGATTTAAAGCTTTCGTGACTGCAGGGATTCATCTTCTTGGTTCTTTCGGTAAAGTCACGTAGAATGGAAATAATAAAATAATAAAAAGAAAACATAATAAAATACTGAACGAAATTACTTTATGATTTTCATTCTACGTGACTTTACCGAAAGAACCAAAGAGTATGGTAAAGTTTCGATTTAAAGCTTTCGTGACTGCAGGGATTCATCTTCTTGGTTCTTTCGGTAAAGTCACGTGACTTTACCGAAAGAACCAAGGAGATGAAGGTGGTGGCTATTTTATCGACCCGAGATAAATGATGGTTCGAGTAAAGCACCACATCCAGCAGCGACCTTTTTAACTTATTGAAACAATTTCCGAGAAAGGATTGATATAATTGTCTGCCGTTATTGCAAATCATATGTAAATGAGATGCTAATCAGATTTCGGGTCAGTTATAATTACAGAAGCAGTGTTAACTGAGACTGCAATTACAACTGCATTGAGATTGCAATTCGTTGCGAGTTACGCAATTACGTTTGCAATTGACCCCGGGTCTGATGCTAATGTTTTATTTGAGATTAAATCAGCAAACACGTCGGGTGGCACAAACGAGATGCGTAAAAATCCCATGTTAACGATAGAAACGAGATGGGAAAAATGGACGGGAGAAAAAAGACAGATTAAATGTTCGTGTAAGTATTTTGTCATTTTATCCTGAGTGCTATCGACTCACACAGAGACCCATCGACTCACACAGAGAACCATAGACTCACACAGAGAACCTTAGACTCGGGATATCTATCGATTAACACTGAGACCCATAGACTCACACAGAGAATTGAAGACTCAGGGATTTATCGATTAACACTGAGACCCATAGACTCACACAGAGATCCATAGACTCACACAGAGACCCATAGACTCACACGGAGACCCATAGACTCACACAGAGACCCATAGACTCACACAGAACCGTAGACTCAGGGATCGATCGATCGATTGACACTGAGACCCATAGACTCACACAGAGATCCATAGACTCAGAGATCTGTCGACTAACACCGAGACCCATAGACTCACACAGAGAATCGTAGAATCAGAGATATATCGACTAACACAGAGACCCATCGACTCACACAGAGAATCGAAGACTCAGGGATCTATCGATTAACACTGAGACCCATCGACTCACACACAGAAACATAGACTCAGGGATATATCGATTAACACAGAGACCCATAGACTCACACAGAGAAGGATCGACTCAAGCATCTATCGATTAACACTGAGACCCATAAACTCACACAGAGGCCGTAGACTCAGAGATATATCGACTAACACAAAGACCCATAGACTCACACAGCGAGGGCTGGAGGTGGTGGCGGTGATGGGGGTGGTGGTAGTGGTGGGGGTGGTGGTAGGGGTTGGTGGTGGGGGTGGTGGTGGCGATTGGGGTGGTTGTGGGGGTGTTGGGGGTAGAGGTGGTGGCGGTGGTGGTGGTGGGGGTGGTGGTGGTGCGTGTGGTGGTGGTAGTGGTGGGGGTAGTGGGGGTGGTAGTGGTGGTAGGGGTTGGTGGTGGTGGTAGCGGTGGTAGTGGTGGTGGGGGTGGCGGTGGTGGTGGGGGTGGTGGTGGTGGTGGTGGTTGTGGTGGTGGTAGTGGTGGTGGGGGTGGTGGTGGTGGTGGTGGGGGTGGTGGTGGTGGGGCTGGTGGTGGTGGTGGGGGTGGTGGTGGTGGTGGGGGTGGTCGTGGTGGTGTTGGTAGTGGTGGTGGTTGTGGTAGTGGTGGTTTTGTTCGGCCGGATCGAGGGGGCTAAACGGGCGCGGCACGGGCTAGAGAAGAGATGGAGTGATGTGGTACAGGAGGACGTGGAGCTGAGTGGACTTGCCGATGACTGGTACCAGCGGTGTCAAGATCGGCCTCAGTGGAGGAGGCTCGTGAAGGACGCTACTGGGCAGTTAGAGGCAGTCGCCCTCCAACAACAACGGAGGGCGGAGGAGCGACGCTCACAACAACGAGCGGAGCGCCGGGTGGCTAAAGCACAGCAAGTTGGCACAGTAGGGGGCACAGGTGGTGCATCAGCCAGTCATCTCGGTCATCTCAGTCAGTCGACCCGTGGTACCTGGGTCTGCCCCGTGACTTCCTGCCAGCGGGCGTTCGACACTTCACGTGGCCTCAGGGTGCACATGGCCTGGCACAAGCGTCGTGGTGACGTCACCGCCACTTAGTGGCGAATGGCGGTTGTTGTTGTTGTTGGTGTTGGTAGTGGTGGTGGTTGTGGTGGTAGTGGTGGTGGTCGTAGTGGTGGTGGTTGTGGTGGTGGTGGTGGTAGTGGTGGTGGTTGTGGTGGTAGTGGTGGTGGTCGTAGTGGTGGTGGTTGTGGTGGTGGTAGTGGTGGTGGTTGTGGTGGTAGTGGTGGTGGCTTCGTCATCTCCCCCAGTGGGCCCTGCTCAGTCTCCCCCTCCCCCCACCACCACTTCAGAAGCAATCTGAATATTTATTTAGGAATCCGATGAGCTATGAAGCTCTTTATCCACAGACTTCCCCTGTAGATGGAGTCGTAGTCTCAGCGCAGTACGTTCGCCTCCTTAATGTTTATTCTTTAACGATGTCACTTACATCGAAAGCTTGCTATCATTTTTCTCGAGTGGCTTTTGTTTACGTTTGTATACATGTTGGTTTTTTTCATAGCTTAGACGAAGTTATAATTTTACTTTGAACATTATTGTGGTTATGATGATGATGGTGGTGTTAGTGGTGGCGCTTTTGAGTGGAAGATTCGTGCCAGAAATGCGCCCGAGGTGTTAACAAAACATGAAACACATTCGACTCGTCGCTGCCATAGCGCCTTGTCATCTGTCCGTGTGTTGTTGTTGTTGTGGTGTTGTTGTGGTGTTGTTGTGGTGGTGGTGTTGTGGTGGTGGTGTTGTTGTGGTGTTGTTGTTGTTGTTGTGGTGTTGTTGTTGTGGTGTTGTTGTTGTGGTGTTGTTGTTGTTGTGGTGGTGGTGTTGTGGTGGTGGTGTTGTTGTGGTGTTGTTGTGTTGTTGTTGTGGTGGTGGTGTTGTTGTTGTGGTGTTGTTGTTGTGGTGGTGTTGTGGTGGTGGTGTTGTTGTTGTGGTGTTGTTGTTGTGGTATTGTTGTTGTGGTGTTGTTGTTGTTGTTGTTGTGGTGTTGTTGTTGTGGTGTTGTTGTTGTGGTGTTGTTGTTGTTGTGGTGGTGGTGTTGTGGTGGTGGTGTTGTTGTGGTGTTGTTGTGTTGTTGTTGTTGTGGTGGTGTTGTTGTCGTTGTGGTGTTGTTGTTGTGGTGTTGTTGTTGTGGTGGTGTTGTGGTGGTGGTGTTGTTGTTGTGGTGTTGTTGTTGTGGTATTGTTGTTGTGGTGTTGTGGTGTTGTTGTTGTGGTGGTGTTGTTGTCGTTGTGGTGTTGTTGTTGTGGTGTTGTTGTTGTGGCGGTATTGTTGTTGTGGTGTTGTTGTTGTGGTGTTGTTGATGTTGTGGTGGTGGTGTTGTTGTTGTGTTGTTGTTGTGGTGTTGTGGTGTTGTTGTTGTGGTATTGTTGTTGTGGTGTTGTTGTTGTGGTGTTGTTGTGGTGGTGTTGTTGTTGTGGTGTTGTTGTGGTGGTGGTGTTGTTGTTGTGGTGTTGTTGTTGTGGTATTGTTGTTGTGGTGTTGTTGTGTTGTTGTTGTGGTGTTTTAAAATGTTTCAAATTGTCTTGCTGTGTTTTTCACACCTGATGATGATTGCTTGTGTTGCAGTCGAAACGTCGTGAGAATTTAATTGTTTCATTTTTTTATTTTATTGCTTCCCTTCTACGTGACTTTACCGAAAGAACCAAGAATATGAATCCCTGCAGTCACGAAAGCTTTAAATCAAAATAATAAATAATAACAACAAATAGAAAAGGCCACCACCGTACAGAGACGGAGCGACGAAATGGCCAGCGCCACCCCCGACCGCCTTTGTCTCCCCACGGGCGATGTTTGCTACACACCGCACCAGGTACTCATTTGAGGCTGAGTCGACCTCGGGGAGGCCCATGCCGTGCCGGTGTTCGCTAACAGCACTTGCCCCTACAATCTGTTAAGGCTACACGGGCGATCTTTGCCTGTGTGCACAGATGTATTTACATCCAGGACCGTAATCCGCCGCGCGACGCAAATGCAGCGGCGATCAATCGGGAGATCTAAACCGGCCGAACAATTTCTAACGTCCATAGCCTTGGGCGGGAGAAGGGGGAAGGGGGGAATGGGAGATTCCCAAATAACGAGTGGCCTTAATGGAGAAGAAGGCAGTTGAAGAAAGACACAGTTTTGAGAAGGCTATTTGAGTGGATTACACAATCATCACACGCGCACAGACGCAGCACCGCCGCTGCTAAGCTGCAGGCAGTGAGCGTCAGGCCTCAGAAAACAAAACTGTGTCACGAGTTAAACTCGCGGCGTTTGCTTCTATGAACTCGAGTTCAAAATCAATGCGGACACCCCCCCTCATGACGACGGGCATCGACGCGTCATCATCATCATCATGAGCAGCAGCAGCAGCAGCAGGCTCTGTCCACTGCTGGATCAAAGTCTTCCCCATGCCGTCACCTCTCACGATCGTGTGATGTAAATAATCCCCTCGGGTTCTAGGAGATGTTAACTACCTCGCCTGGTAGGCAGGAACACGTGGATTCCATCCAGACCCTGACGACGCCTGCTGCTGTATATTTGGAGTTTGTGTGTGTCTCTCTCTCATCATCATCACGGTGGCTAGGTGATGTTAACTACCTCGCCTGCTACAGAGAAGGTCGTGGGTTCAATCCAGACCCTGACGCCTGCTGTATATTTGGAGTTTACGTGTCTCTCTCTCATCATCATCACAGTGGCTAGGAGATGTTGACTACCTCGCCTGGTACGCAGGAGGTCGTGGGTTCTATCCAGATCCTGACGCCTGCTGCTGTATATTTGGAGTTTGCGTGTCTCTCTATCTCTCATCATCATCACGGTGGCTAGGAGATGTTGACTACCTCGCCTGGCACACAGGAGGTCGTGGGTTCGATCCCAACCCTGACGCCTGCTGCTGTATATTTGGAGTTTGCGTGTCTCTCTCTTTGTGTGGTCACGTGGATTTTTCTCCGGGTCCTCCGGTTTTCCCCCTCCACATTTAGAATCAATTTGCGTTCAAGATGATTTGGCTGCTATACATGTCCGCATGATGATGAGCCACTATAATTTGTGATGGGCAGGTCGCTTCTGAAAAAAAAACAAGCTGCATATCTCAGTTGGCCTTACCTGTTAAAATAAAAATAAAAAGTTTAGTTTAGTTTATCTCCCCCTTAATAGAGGTGTTTGGGTTAAACATTGTTAAGTTTGGGTTAAAATTAAATGTTTGGGTTTTTTCGCGTAAATACAAATGCGTCGTTAAACCCGGCCACCACCCGAAACAGCCAATGAGTAAACTTTGTCGCGTAAACAACACGTGCAAATTCGTTACTCTGTGCAGACACACCGCTGTGTGTTGGAGGAGTATCCTTACACAAAACAGTTTAAGAAATAGCGGAAGGAACCAGGCTCACGCATCCCCCCCCTACCGCCCAGATCTCTGGCCAATCCCACCCCCCGTATACAGGCAGTCCCCGGGTTACGGATGGGTTAGGTTCCCGAGAACGATCCGTAACCCGAATTTTCCGCATGTCCGAAACTGAACAATTTCATTTCCCCCCCGCTTCGAAATCAACGATAAAATCCCGTAGCCACGTAGAAGGGAAATAACTGAATGACGCTGTCTTCAGACTGAATGACACTGTCTTCCCGACAGACCTGTTGATTCGCCTGAGGACGGCTGCTTGCGTTGTGGCCAAAACGTCGTGAGAATTATTTTATTATGTTTTATTTTTATTATTTTATTATTTCCCTTCTACGTGACTTTACCGAAAGAACCAAGAATATGAATCCCTGCAGTCACGAAAGCTTTAAATCGATAGTTGTGCATCGCCTACCCGATCACGAGTTCGTTTTTCTCTCAGTCCCGTACAGCCATCGGACAAAGACGCTGGTCACGGATGCGCTGATGTCGACGAATCAACTAGGAGTGGTGAACTTCTAAATCATCATCATCTGGATTGTCAAATTCATTGTTTTATTTTTAGAACAGCTTTTTTTTGCGTGTTAGTTTGCGTTGTCCTTCCCGACTTACCCCCGCGCGCCTCCAATTATCACGGTTGGCTACGTACGGTGCGAAAGAAGTTGAACGTGCACACGCATATACAGATAGTCCCCGAGTCACGATGGTCCGACTTACGATATATCGATCTTACGATCGCGATAGCGATACGATACGTTCAATGCCTGTAAAAGTTTTTTTTTTTATAACAGATAGGATTTTTCCTGAAAAAACTTTCTATTAAATTGCAGTTCATATAGGTAGGCTAAGAATTTACCTTGTTTTTTAAATCCTTTATATTAAGTTCACTTGCTTGCTTGCTTGCGCGCTTACGACCGTGCAAATCTTTTGGTCGTGTTTTAACCCACTTCCCGTGATCCAATCGAGCTGACATTTTGCACACAGACTCGTTGTGCGTGACAATTTATTTTCGTGAAAAAAATTTCCCAAAATTTTCCACTTTTTAGGACATTATTTTTTTTCATATTTAATTTAAAATACCAATGTGATAAAAATGAAACTCTTACTCAAGAAAAACAGAAATGAATAATAAAATAAAACCGATGCCACGCATATAAAGGATTTATAGTGAAAAACTTTGTTTTTACGGGTTAATTTTTTTTACTTTACATTTTACTGTGCAATACAGTATTGTAATTAATAAATACATACAGTATATAGTTTATACAGTACGGTACTGTACATTGCTCTGTTTTGCTAAATTATCACCATTCTTTAAGACTCCTGGGTAGGCGAGGCCATCTTCGACTTAACGCATCTCCATCGTAAGTCGGGGACTGCCTATTTATATAAGAGGATTACGTTTTTAAATTCAGCTGTTCTCCGATTATACGTAATTACATACGCTGCATTGTTTGAGTGATCATCTTTGGTGGGTGTCCACATATCTGATGAATCGGTTTGCCCTATTTAAATCTCACAATACAATCCCCTAAGGCATCTCCACGACGCGGGTGTGGACACTCACAGATCCCAAGACTCGCATTAATGAGAAAAATCATCATTATCATCGTAATAATATTTACCGGACAATTACATTCCACTATATAATTACATATAACGAACTCGAGCACATTATACAATATATCACAACGGTAATAGTTGTAAAAAAAAAAAACTCAATATATATTAACGTGGCAAAAAATTTTTAATAAAGCACTCTAAATTGCATTACCCAAAATGAACAAATTATCTGCTAATTGGCGGGGTTTTTTTTGCGTGCCGGATGCGCGCACTCAGCTGATGTGGAGACACGATTTAGCAGCAAGCGAGATAATGCCACCGTTCTATCTTTCGTTCTCTCTCTTTATCTCTGCATATCTCTGCATCTCTCTCCGTCTCTCTCCATCTCACCCCCTCTTTCTCCCCAACTCGCGTTATTCACGTACCATCCCTGAGACACTAAACGATACAATTACACCATTGGAACCTCCTTTGCCAGTAGCAAAATATGATAATTGTTGTTTTACCCTTTTATCTGGCAACAAAACTGACAACTTTTTTTTTTGCTTACCCCGAGCTCTCATACTCTGATGGTGCATTGTCTTTGAGTTGTGCGCCTTTTGGCGTCATCTGGTCCAACACCATGTGAGACTAGGCTCCAAGAAAAGCTGTCTCGGGTGTGGACCAATCAATTTCAAGGACAGTGCGTACATTATCAGAGTTGTCTTTTTTGTTTGCATTCCGACCGCAGGTATTGTGGTCAATGCAAACATGACTCCTTGTAAAAAAGAAAGGTGTCAGTTTTGTTACTCTGGACATGTTTTCCGCGACAATCCTCAAGTCACCACTCTCTGAAGTATAATCATCTACGGTGAATGCCATGGTCCAAGTTTAAAATACTCCCATTGACCAGTACATTCGATAATTTGTCCACGCTAGATCTCGGTGGTGAAATCTTCGCCCTGGCGTAACGACGAACGTCGTGCACTGAGCACAACTGTCCGCAAGTGCAGAGCGATCTTGCAGAAAATCTCGTCTTACTAGCCACTCGCAAATCTCCAGGCACCACCTTGCAATTCACAGAAAGGCACTCGACCATGCTTGCACCGGCTATCTTATTCTGCCCGTCTAACAAATAACCCGAGTGCTATTTTTTCTACCATTCATAGGCTCCTTCGTTCAACTCGTTCTTCTCATTTCTCTTGCGCGGCTCCGGCTGGAGCACGCCATGTACCACACACACGTTGATGATGTGCGCGTCTTCTTCGAACGCTGGGGAGCCGGAAAGGCCCCTCTCTGTACCAGCGTGGACGGCACCCTCGTGGTGTTCACCTTCTGAAGCGCTCGCTCGTCACCGTGGCGTGCGCGATGACACCACAACCACCACCACAACCACCACAACCACCACCACAACCACCACCACAACCACCACCACCACGTGACTTTTCTTTTGTATTGTGCGCGGTGCTTTCAGCGCCATAGCGCGTCGAATTGTAACGTTTGTTTTCGTTTGTTTGCTGGTGACTTTGTGTATTTCATATTGAAATCGCCTCCAGTGCTTTTGCTGCTGGCGGCAATAAAAGTTGTTTAAAAGTCAAAGCCTTGTACAAAAGCAAATGCTGACCAGTTCCTTCAATTATTTTTGTTAACAAAATCAACACAATTTGCCTTTCTATTAAATCTCTCCCTCTTCTTACCATTGTGCCCACTGTTCAAGCACCAATGCTAATATCTGATTTCTCTGCATTCTCTCAACTCTTAAAATCAGTCGTCGCTTCGTTGATTGCTATGCTCCAAATCAACCTATTATTCTTCTTGGTTCTTTCGGTAAAGTCACGTAGAAGAGAAGTAATAAAATAATAAAAATAAGACGTAATAAAATAATTCTCACGACGTTTCGGCCACAACGCAAGCAACCGTCCTCAGGTGAAAACCAGGTCTGTCGAGGCGACAGCGTCTGAATGAAACAGCACACGTGCTGTCACGAAAGCTTTAAATCGAAATTCAACCTATTATTCACGTGATTCTTTTGCTTTTGAATGTATTCATGCGAACTTTCCATCTCTTGCGGTCTTTGTTACGAATCTTCTGAACAAATCACTTTTTAAATCCTTTATATTAAGTTCACTTGCTTGCTTGCTTGCGCGCTTACGACCGTGCAAATCTTTCGGTCGTTTTTTTACCCACTTCCCGTGATCCAATCGAGCTGACATTTTGCACACAGACTCGTTGTGCGTGACAATTTATTTTCGTGAATTTTTTTTCTCCAAAATTTCCCACTTTTTAGGAAAAAAAAATGTCATATATAATTTAAAATACCAATGTGATAAAAATGAAACTCTTACTCAAGAAAAACTAAAATGAATAATAAAATAAAACCGATGCCACGCACATAAAGGATTTATAGTGAAAAACTTTGTTTTTACGGGTTAATTTTTTTAAATGTGCCGCTGTCATTCCGGCACTCAAGAAGGCTGGCCTCGATTCAGGACTCTTCAGTAATTATCGTCCAATTTGCAACCTGCCATATCTCTCCAAGATCCTTGATCTTTCAGTTAGCCATACAGCTTAAATGCCATTAGCTCGTAAATTACCTTTTTGACCCTTTTCAGTCCGTTTTTAGGCCTGGCCAGAGCATGGAAACGGCTCTGCTTCGGGTTGTCAATGACTTTTTCGTGACTGCAAGGATTCATACTCTGAGTTCTTTCGGTAAAGTCACGTAGGTAAAAAATGAAATTAATGAAAAATAAAATAAAAATCACGACGTTTCGGAGACAACACAAGTCTCCGTCATCAGGTGGGACCGTCACAGCCAGATTTGCTGCTTGATGGACTGCCACAGACAGATTTGCTGCTTGATGCAGCAAATCTGTCTGTGACGGTCCCACCTGATGACGGAGACTTGTGTTGCCTCCGAAACGTCGTGATTTTTATTGGTGGTTGCTGCTGATGCAGGCAGGCCTATAATTCTTGTACTTGTGGAGCTGAGTGCTGCCTTTGATACCAATAATCATTCCTTTTTTGCTCGAACGCTATATGGGGGGGTTCCCGGCACTATTTTGCGCTGATTTACTTCCTACCCATCTGAGTGTAAACAATTTGTCAGCCTGGGAGGGATACATTCAGACACATATTCTGTCCATTTTGGTGTCAGGGTTCAGTCCCCGGCCCAACATTTGTTCAGAATAAATTTGGCCCCACTTGACAATATCGTACGCGAACTCGGACTTTTTCATTGTTACGCTGATGACATTCACATTTACATAAATGTTGAATACCCCCCCCCCCGCCCCCTAAATGCAGCAGCGTCTTGCGTGTCATCTTGTTGTGACCATTAAGAATTGGTCGCAGTCTAACTTTCTTCTTCTGTTAGAAGCTGATCATACAGAAATGCCACGTGCTGTGTCCCATCATCAATTGTCTAAGGCTGGCTCGGTCAGCGCGTGTCCATTGATGGGCCACAATATCGGTGCTGCTCAGACAGTTTGCGACCTTGGTGATGTCCTTGATGCTTCGCGAACCTTCGAACAGCAACACTAACAAAGGCCACTAAGGCTGCTTTCTTTCCGACCTCGGAAACATAGCCAGATCACACCCCGTCCCCTCGTTATCGGGCCTTAAGGAAGCCCGTTTTTTCGCGTTTGTCTTTTTTTTGACTTCTTGGTTCTTTCGGTAAAGTCACGTAGAAGGGAAGTAATACAATAATAAAAATAAAACATAATAAAATACAATTCTCACGACGTTTGTTTCATATTTTTATTATTTTATTACTTCCCTTCTACGTGACTTTACCGAAAGAACCATGGAGATGAATCCCTGCAGTCACGAAAGCTTTAAATCGCGCCGTTAGACGCGCAGAATGCAGCCGCCAGAATTCCCACTCGAACATCGGTTGCTGAGCACGTTAATCCCCGCCGTACTTGAGCCTCTCCACTGCTTAGTGGTCAGCTTCCGAGTGGAGTTCAAGATTCTTCTTGTCACCTACAAGGCCATCAACAATGCCCCCGCCATCCCCCACCCAGCCACCTCTTCCACCCCATACAGAAAAAAGTATTTGATCCCTTGCTGATTTAAAATGCAAATCAATTTATAACATTTTTGACATGCGTTTTTCTGGATGTTGTTGTTGTTATTCTGTCTCTCACTGTTCAAATAAACCTACCATTAAAATTATAGACTGATCATTTCTTTGTCAGTGGGCATACGTACAAAATCAGCAGGGGATCAAATACTTTTTTCAAATAAATTTATAACAAATTTTGACATGCGTTTTTCTGGATTTTGTTGTTGTTATTCTGTCTCTCGCTGTTCAAATAAACCTACCATTAAAATTATAGACTGATCATTTCTTTGTCAGTGGGCATACGTACAAAATCAGCAGGGGATCAAATACTTATTTCCTTCACCGTATGTCCCAAACGCGGCTTCTTTGGCTCGTCTGAGTGTGGGGCGACTACCACGTGTGCCCAGGTCACACCGCCGTTCAATGGGTTACCCCGGGGGGGCTTTTTCCCGTGTGCCCCCCCACCCCGCCAAGCTGTGGAATTCACTCCCTGTCCGATATTCGATCTGCTGAGTCTCCCGGTTTATTTAAAGCCCGCCTTAAGACTTGGTTTCCCCCCCCCCCCCCGAATTGTGTTATATGTTGTGGGAGTGTGGGGGCGGGGTGGTGGGTATTTGTACACATCGGGTAAAAATCACGAGCCTGCGTGCTTATATTAGGTTGTTTTGGAATTGCGTTCGTTATTTACTGACTTGCTTTTAGCTCTGCGCAGCGCCTTGCCACCTCTGGGTGAATCCCGCTTAATGTGTAAATTATCAGCATTTATATGCACGACATATAACCCCCAAAAAATTAACCCGTAAAAACAAAGTTTTTCACTATAAATCCTTTATATGCGTGGCGGCTAGAGTCCTCTCGTCCTCTGGCTTGAGATGGCTGCCACCTATGGGTCAGATGATTGTCTGCCACCATTAGGCAATTGGTAATTAAATATTTATTTATTTTACCCTAAACAGTGTAAAATTTTGGAATTTTTTTCACGAAAATTAATTGTCACGCACAACGAGTCTGTGTGCAAAATGTCAGCTCGATTGGATCACGGGAAGTGGGTTACAAAAACGACCGAAAGATTTGCACGGTCGTAAGCACGCAAGCACGCAAGCAAGTAAACTTAATATAAAGGATTTAAAAAACGTTATTACGGATAATATTGGTCGCGAAAGCCCTAATACCACGTGTCAAACAGCCCCAGACCACACGTATATAACACACGCAGTCGTCACTCAATAAAGTCGTACGCTAAGGGGCCGTCCATAAATGACGTCACGCACCTAGGGGGGGGGGAGGGGTCAGACATTTGTGAGGATGTGTGACGAGTGGGGGGGGGGTTGAGAAATGTGACGTCATATAAAAATACGCAACTTTAAATAAATATAGAATTGTTATAACAACGCTAATTGTTATAACAACACTCCTACAACATCAGAGTGCAGCGCCACATTAAATACGCACTACAATGACAATAGTTTAAAGCGATTTGAAGCATGTTTTATTTTCAAAATGGAAATATGGTTTATGGGAGGGGGGGCAAAGCTTTGTGACGTCACATTTGAGGGCGGGGGGGGGGGCAGAGCTTTGTGACGTCACATTTGAGCGGGGGGGGGTCTGACTTTTTGTGACGCCGTGTGACGAGGGGGGAGGGGGGGTCAAAAATCGTCCAAATTCGCGTGACGTCATTTATGGACGGCCCCTAACGTTGACCTATCGACGCTTCGCACAGCGTAACGCTGAAAGTTACAAATCGCATCTACAAATGTGACCGTTGCATCCGGCACTGATCTTCTGCTAAAATAGTTTTTTTTTTTCGCAGCGAATAACCCTTCGCCACCCGATAGAGAGACAATAAAATCAACTCGTCACGCCCGATCGATTTTGGGGGGGGAGGTTTCCAGCTTTCGCGAAGACACCGACTGAGCTCCTGTTACAACCTCTTGATGTCGGATCGTTTAATCTCCAGCGCAACAAAGTTCTTGGTGACGTTGTTTTTTTTCTCCCCACCCTCCCAACATTTTAGTTTGCTTGGACTTTTCAAGATCCCTCATTTTCCTCCTCATCTTTTTCATCTTCCAGTTTTGCAAAACAACTAAATCCACGAGAATCGGAAACTGTGTTTATATAAAATTTCGATTTAAAGCTTTCGTGACTGCAGGGATTCATCTTCTTGGTTCTTTCGGTAAAGTCACGTAGAAGGGAAATAATAAAATAATTAAAAAAAATTATAAGATAATTCTCACGACGTTTTGGCCACAACGCAAGCAGCCGTCCTCAGGCTGAACAGGGCTGTCGGAAAAAGACAGCGTTGTGGCTGAAACGTCGTGAAAATTGTATTTTTTATTATTTGTCTTATTTTATTATTTCCTTTCTACGTGACTTTACCGAAAGAACCAAGAAGATGAATCCCTGCAGTCACGAAAGCTTTACATCGAAATTTAATTCTTACTCTTTGGTTTTTTCGGTAAAGTCACGTAGGTCAATAAATTTAAATAAATTAAACCACGACGTTTTGGGTGCAACACAAGGGTCCTTCTTCAGGTGCAGACAACTTCGCGAAAGCACAACCGCTTAAGTGTGTGAATCCTTGCAGTCACGAAAACTTCAAATCTAGAAAGAAAAATGTAATCCGCAGTCCGGCAACGAAGCAATACAAACGAATCACAACGCCTGAGACACAATGCATTGCATCTTTCAATGCGATTGTACAATGATCCTGATGTGTGTGTGTGTGCGTGGGGAGCGGTGGTGCAGCGGTTAGCGCTTACACTGCTCTACGAACCCGGCGACCCGAGTTCGATTCCCGCTCACGGCCACCAACACCGGTGACGATTATTTTAACCGTTGTCCTGGTCCTCCCCTAGATGGACTCAGCCTCAAATGAGTGTTTAAACATAGCCACTGGGGAGACAAAGGCGGCCGGGCGTGGTGTTGGCCACCCACCCCCTCGTGAGTGAGACCACCACCACCACCACCACCACCCCACTTCCACAACACACGACTCATCAGCGATCCCCACCACCACCACCACCACCACTTCGATTCTTCGACGATAGTAATTTAGCAGCACTCAGCCAGATCGGCACCGACCACGGAAGACAGAAGCACGGAATGCACGCGTGGGAATTCAAAGAATAAAACTCTCTGCCGTGTGCGACTTCGGCGATGAACGCTTGAACCACGGTCCACGCAAAATCGCAATGCCCCAAACGCACGTGTGGATTTGAAGACGGTGGGTGGGGTGGGTGAATGGGTGGGTTGGGTGAGTGGACGAGTGCGTGAGCGAATTAGCGAGTGAGTGGGTGGATTGAGCGAGCGGGTGAGCGATTTGGTGAGTGAGCGAGCGAGTGGGTGATTGAGTGAGCGAGCGAGAATTGGTGGGTGGATGAATTAACTGGTGAGTGAACGAGCGAGTGGGTGTGTGAATAATTGAATGAATCAATGATCGGGTGAGTGAATGAGTGAGCGAGAATTGGTGGGTGGATGAATTAACGGGTGAGTGAGCGAGCGAGTGGGTGTGTGCATGAATGAGTGATCGGGTGAGTGGATGAGTGAGCGATGTGGGTGATTGAGTGAGTGAGCGAGAATTGGTGGGTGAATGAATTGACTGGTGAATGAGCGAGCGAGTGGGTGGATGAATGAATGAATGAGTGATCGGGTGAGTGAATGAGTGAGCGATGTGGGTGATTGAGTGAGCGAGCGAGAATTGGTGGGTGAATGAGCGATGTGGGTGATTGAGTGAGCGAGCGAGAATTGGTGGGTGGATGAGTTAACGGGTGAGTGAGCGAGAGAGTGGGTGTGTGGATAAGTGAATGAATGAGTGATTGGGTGAGTGAATGAGTGAGCGATGTGGGTGATTGAGTGAGTGAGCGAGATTTGGTGGGTGAATGAATTGACTGGTGAATGAGCGAGCGAGTGGGTGGATGAATGAATGAATGAGTGATCGGGTGAGTGAATGAGTGAGCGATGTGGGTGATTGAGTGAGTGAGCGAGAATTGGTGGGTGGATTAATCAACGGGTGAGTGAGCGAGCGAGTGGGTGTGTGGATGAATGAGTGAATGAGTGACCAAGTGAGTGAATGAGTGAGCGATGTGGATGATTGAGTGAGCGAGAATTGGTGGGTAGATGAATTAACGGGTGAGTTATCGAGCGTGTGAATGGGTCAGTCAACGAATGGGCGCGTGGACGGGTGAGTGAGTGAGTGCCTGAGTGGTCGGATGCATCCGCAATTCACTCTCAGAGCAATTGAATGGCTGAATCATTCAGAACTGAATCTCTTAGGATTGCCCATTACATGCCGAAACGAGAGAGAGAGAGATCACAACAAGCAGTCAACTACGAAGACTGCAACGAAGACAACCCAATTGCGTCTAATTATCTCAAAACTCAAAAGTCGTAACCGCCAGCAAATTCGGGGGTTAAATCTCAAAAAATTTAATCAACGCGCGCGGATGGAATATTCATGGTTTTTTCGGTAAAGTCACGTAGGTAAAACATCTAAATGAATAAAAATAAAATAAAATAAAAATCGCGACGTTTCGGAGGCAACACAAGTCTCCGTCATCAGGTGGGACCGTCACAGCACGAAAGCTTCAAATCTAGAAATATTCATGGTAGGAACCGGAGTTGAGTATAGTCATCAAACAAAGTGTTAATTAATAAGAACCCATTTTTTTTATCGAGTTATATTACGGTACAAACATTGACGCGTGCGTGGCTAATTAAAGCGGGAACCACAGTTGGAGTGAGACACCAAAAGCCAGCAACCTCTAATTAATAAACTGCAATGAAAACAATAATAGCCTTAAACATTTCCGCGAGAAAAATACGACGCGCGCGCGAACGCAAAGATGACTTCACGAGTTCACGACGGACGGATGATGGACTGTAAAATAAAAATAAATAAAAAAGCGAACAAAAAATAAAACATAATAAAATAATTCTCACGACGTTACGGCCACAACGCAAGCAGCCGTCCTCAGGTGGAGAACAGGTCTGTCGGGGAGACAGCGTCTGATGTTTTATTTCCATCCTACGTGACTTTACCGAAAGAACCAAGAAGATGAATCCCTGCAGTCACGAAAGCTTCAAATCGAAATTTTGCGTGGATGGTACGAAGGCAAAGAGGTCGCGAACGCGTTGAAGTCGTCACAGCGGGATGATACGGTGATGATGAGGGCGTTGATGAAGAGAGGGAGAATTGAATCTCATTATGTCTGTCGACTCCGTAGCGGGGGGGGGATAAAGTAATTTAAACACACACAACAACAAAAACCAGCTGATTAGGCATGGTCGGGGCAGCACAATTAAATACGGACTTTATGCCACGCAGAACACTGCCTCTCCTACTCATAGCTGTGCGTGTGTGTTGTCTTTGTGTGTGTTTGTGTGCTTGTATGTGTGTGTTTGTCTCTGTGTGTTTGTCTCTGTGTGTTTGTCTGTGTGTGTTTGTGTGTGTGTTTGTCTTTGTGTGTTTGTGTGTGTGTGAGTTTGTCTTTGTGTGTTTGTCTATGTGTGTTTGTGTGTGTGTGTGTTTGTCTCTGTGTGTTTGTATGTGTGTATGCTTGTGTGTGCTAAAAAAAAAATCACCCAAACACATAAAATACAACTAAACCATCCTCATCCTACCAGGCAAAGCCCACTGAGGTATTAACTTATTCTTCAGAAGCGATCTGGCCAAACATAATAGCTCAACAAAGTGGTGCATTATTTGGGCATTTATAGTACCACATTCATCTAAATAATCTCAATGCATGTGTCTAAATGTGGAGGGGAAACCCGGAGAACCAGGAGAAAAAATCCACGAGACCACTGGGAGAGAGAGAGAGACACGCAAACTCCAAATATACAGCAGCAGCAAGAGTCAGAGTCGGGATCGAACCCACGATCTCCTGTGTACCAGGCGAAGTAGTTAACATCCCATAGCCACCGTGATGATGATGATGAGAGAGAGACACACAAACTCCAAATATACAGCAGCAGGCGTCAGAGTCGGGATCGAACCCACGACCTCCCTTAGAACAGGCGAGGTAGTTAACATCTCCTAGCCACCGTGATGATGATGAGAGAGGGAGACATGCAAACTCCAAATATACAGCAGCAGGCGTCAGGCTCGGGATCGAACCACCGACCTCCTGCGTACCAGGCGAGGTAGTTAACATCTCATAGCCACCGTGATGATGATGGTGAGAGAGAGAGACACGCAAACTCCAAATATACAGCAAGGGTTAGGGTCGGGATCAAACCCACGACCTCCTGCGTACCAGGCGAGGTAGTTAACGTCTCTCAGCCACCGTGACGCAGCGTGGCCAATTAAAAGTTTTCTCATCTCGTCATCAAGAACACACAAAAAAGGGCCGTCGATTTAACGACGCCCGAATCACAACCCTAATTGGTCGGCACTCACTCACGCACGCACCCCCTCTAGAGTCGAGAGGCACGGCGTAATTTATTTAAGCAAAGCGTAGAAACCGACGCTGTTCACTCTTCCGTTTGAATTTTTCTTTTTTAATAAGAGACGGCTGTCATTGGCATGATGCCCTCTGTTCACAATACTCCTTTCTGTACTGGGAGCACTAAAAATAAGCCGCGTTCTATAGTTTAAATGTATTATTAAAATTCCAAAATAACACGTATCGTGGGTTTTTTTTTATTTGATATATTCTCTCGGGTTCAAAGAATGTTTGGGGGGTTGAGGGGGGGGGCGAAATAATTACGTTGATAAGAGCGGACGGAGAAAGTTATAGGGATTTAAAATGTTCTTTTGTTCTTTCGGTAAAATTTATAATAAAAATTAAGTGAATAAAAAAACCACGACGTTTCGATCGCAACACAAGCGCTCGTCATCAGGGAAAGGGGGGGGGGGGTTAGCCTCTAAAGGTAAACTGTTGATAAAGGTTTGGAGATGGGAGTAGCCCAAGTGGATCAGCGGCAAGGATGTTGAGTGGTCAGTCTTTTGTCTCCGTTACGACCACCGATTTGGTGGCCCTATCTACCATTGTTATCACTATTAAACGTCTCCTAAACTTATACATCTTCATCGGCGGTTTCAACTCAATTGAACGTTTAAAAAGAACAAAAAAACACCTCCCACGCAGCCAATTACTCAGCTAACTTTGGTGGCAGCTGCCCGCAGCCGTCACGAACTTGGGTGGACAGGAGCCCAGCCGAGCCAGCAGCCATCCAGGACATCCGATGCATAGATTTTTGTTTCGTTTTAACAGTCGCGTGATCACCATTGGTACCTCATTTGGCAGTAAAAAATATGATAATTGTTTTTTTTACCCTTTTATCTGGCAACAAAACTGACACCGTTTTTTTACGAGGAGTCACGTTTGCATCGACCACAATACCTGCAGTCATAATGCAAACAAAAAACATAACTCTGATAATGTATGCACTGTCCTTGAAGTTGATTGGTCCACACCCGAGGTACCAATGGTGTAAATGCTTACCCCGAGCTCTCATACTCTGATGGTGCATTGTCTTTGAGTTGTGCGCCTTTTGGCGTCATCTGGTCCAACCCATGTGAGACTAGGCTCTAAGGAAAGCTGTCTCGGGTGTGGACCAATCAACTTCAAGGACAGTGCATGGGCGAGCAATTGCATGGTTACACCTCAATAACAATGGTCAACACACTTTTTCTGGCATAAGGTATCCCTACGGTTTAAAGGTAATTTTGGGGTGCTGATTCCAAATCTGGCATCAGTTTTTGTCTATCACATCAGGTTTTTGAGATATCAAATATTGCATTTTCAATACAAACTGCAGAAGAAAAATATTAAATAAATGTGGATATCTACATAAAATTATATTATAAACACACTATCCTAAAAATACAGCACCATATTTAATACTAAAGCAGTTAATGACTCGCAACAACTTGCAATCATAGGTGACAGAGTTAATTTCGGGTAAAATAAATGAAAATGGGGTATGCCGATAGCATAAAAATGAGATGTGATGGAGCAAATCTGAGATCAGATTTGGAATCAGCACCATGAAATCAGTCTAAAACAGCTGCAAAAGTCCAGGCCAGAAAAAAATGTTTTTTGTTGTTGTTGACCAGTGTAATAATAACCGCGTGGGCTCGCCCAGATAAAAGTCGGTGCAGGCAACAGACTGCACCTGATTAACCGGCAACAATGTAAACACAGTTGCCGATTCTCGTGGATTTAGTTGTTTTGCAAAAGTGGAAGATGAAAAAGAGGAGTAGGAGGAGGAGAATGAGGGATGTTGAAAAGTCCAAGCAAACTAAAATGTTGGGAGGGTGGGGGAAAAAAAAACGCAATGTCACCAAGGACTTTGTTGCGCTGGAGATTAAACGATCCGACATCAAAAGGTTGTAACAGGAGCTCAGTCGGTGTCCTCGCGAAAGCTGGAAACCCCCCACCCCCCCCAAAATCGATCGGGCGTGACGAGTTGATTTTATTGTCTCTCTATCGGGTGGCGAAGGGTTATTTTCAGAAAAAAAAAATTCGGTTGACCAGTGTAATAAAAATAAATCTGCCTGCACCTTAATAATTAAAATAAATCTCCAAGACAACACATCTCCATGAACCCGACGCGTATATATTCATAATATATGCAGAGTGTGTGATGGTGTGTGTGTGTGAATGTGACGATGTAAATGTGTAAATAGCTGTGCGCGTGTGCGGCCTATCACTCGGAGAGACTCAATTCCCCACACAGATACAGTGCCCGTGCAAGTCTGAACGAGCGGGCGTTACCGTCATCACAAAGATGCCCCTTGGGGGAGCGGTGGTGCAGCGGTTAGCGAGCTGTGTGTGTGTGTGGGGGGGGAGTGGTGGTGCAGAGGTTAGCGAGCTGTGTGTGTGTGTGGGGGGAGTGGTGGTGCAGTGGTGAGCGCGCTGTGTGTGGGGGGGGGGGGGGAGTAGGCGGTGGTGCAGCGGTTAACGCGCTGTGCGTGTGTGGGGAGTGGTGGTGCAGTGGTTAGCGAGCTGCGTGTGTGTGTGTGGGGGGAGCGGTGGTGCAGTGGTTAGCGCGCTGTGTGTGTGTGTGGGGAGAGTGGTGATGCAATGGTTAGCGCGCTGTGTGTGAGTGTGGGGGGAGTGGTGGTGCAGTGGTTAGCGAGCTGTGTGTGTGTGGGGGGAGTGGTGGTGCAGCGGTGAGCGCACTGTGTGTGTGTGGGGGGAGTGGTGGTGCAGGGGTTAGCGAGCTGTGTGTGTGTGTGGGGAGTGGTGGTGCAGTGGTGAGCGCACTGTGTGTGTGTGTGGGGGGAGTGGTGGTGCAGTGGTGAGCGCGCTGTGTGTGGGGGGGGGGAGTAGGCGGTAGTGCAGCGGTTAGCGCGCTGTGTGTGTGCGGAGTGGTGGTGCAGCGGTTAGCGCGCTGTGTGTGTGGGGGGAGTGGTGGTGCAGTGGTTAGCGCGCTGTGTTTGTGTGGGGGGAGTGGTGGTGCAGTGGTTAGCGCGCTGTGTGTGTGGGGGGAGCGGTGGTGCAGTGGTTAGCGCGCTGTGTGTGTGGGGGGAGTGGTGGTGCAGTGGTGAGCGCGCTGTGTGTGTAGGGGAGTGGTGGTGCAGCGGTTAGCGCGCTGTGTGTAAGTGTGGAGTGGTGGTGCAGTGGTTAGCGCGCTGTGCGTGTGTGGGGAGTGGTGGTGCAGTGGTTAGCGCGCTGTGTGTGTGTGGGGGGAGTGGTGGTGCAGCGGTTAGCGCGCTGTGCGTGTGTGGGGAGTGGTGGTGCAGTGGTTAGCGCGCTGTGTGTGTGTGGGGGGAGCGGTGGTGCAGTGGTTAGCGCGCTGTGTGTGTGTGTGGGGAGAGTGGTGATGCAATGGTTAGCGCGCTGTGTGTGAGTGTGGGGGGAGTGGTGGTGCAGTGGTTAGCGAGCTGTGTGTGTGGGGAGTGGTGGTGCAGTGGTGAGCGCACTGTGTGTGTGTGTGGGGGGAGTGGTGGTGCAGTGGTGAGCGCGCTGTGTGTGTGGGGGGGGGGGTAGGCGGTGGTGCAGCGGTTAGCGCGCTGTGTGTGTGTGTGGGGAGAGTGGTGATGCAATGGTTAGCGCGCTGTGTGTGAGTGTGGGGGGAGTAGTGGTGCAGTGGTTAGCGCGTTGTGTGCGTGTGGGGGGAGTGGTGGTGCAGCGGTGAGCGCACTGTGTGTGTGTGGGGGGAGTGGTGGTGCAGGGGTTAGCGAGCTGTGTGTGTGTGTGGGGAGTGGTGGTGCAGTGGTGAGCGCACTGTGTGTGTGTGTGGGGGGAGTGGTGGTGCAGTGGTGAGCGCGCTGTGTGTGGGGGGGGGGGAGTAGGCGGTGGTGCAGCGGTTAGCGCGCTGTGTGTGTGTGTGTGCGGAGTGGTGGTGCAGCGGTTAGCGCGCTGTGTGTGTGGGGGGAGTGGTGGTGCAGTGGTTAGCGCGCTGTGTGTGTGGGGGGAGTGGTGGTGCTGTGGTGAGCGCGCTGTGTGTGTGGGGGGAGTGGTGGTGCAGCGGTTAGCGCGCTGTGTGTGAGGGTGTGGGGAGTGGTGGTGCAGTGGTTAGCGCGCTGTGTGTGTGGGGGGAGCGGTGGTGCAGTGGTTAGCGCGCTGTGTGTGTGGGGGGAGTGGTGGTGCAGTGGTGAGCGCGCTGTGTGTGTAGGGGAGTGGTGGTGCAGCGGTTAGCGTGCTGTGTGTGTATGTGGGGGGGAGTGGTGGTGCAGTGGTTAGCGCGCTGTGTGTGAGTGTGGGGGGAGTGGTGGTGCAGTGGTTAGCGCGCTGTGTGTGTGTGGGGAGTGGTGGTGCATTGGTGAGCGCACTGTGTGTGTGTGGGGGGAGTGGTGGTGTAGTGGTTAGTGCACTGTGTGCGTGTGTGGGGGAGCAGTGGTGCAATGGTTAGCGCACTGTGTGTGTGGGGGGAAAGCGGTGGTGCAGTGGTTAGAGCGTTGTGTGCGTGTGGGGGAGGGGTGGTGCAGTGGTTAGCGCGCTGTGTGTGAGTGCGGAGTGGTGGTGCAGTGGTTAGCGCGCTGTGTGTGTGTGGGGGGAGCGGTAGTGCAGTGGTTAGCGCGCTATGTGTGAGTGTGGGGGGAGTGGTGGTGCAGTGGTTAGCGCGCTGTGTGTGTGTGCGGAGTGGTGGTGCAGTGGTTAGCGCGCTGTGTGTGTGTGGGGGGAGCGGTAGTGCAATGTTTAGCGCGCTATGTGTGAGTGTGGGGGGAGTGGTGGTGCAGTGGTTAGCGCGCTGTGTGTGTGTGCGGAGTGGTGGTGCAGTGGTTAGCGCGCTGTGTGTGTGTGGGGGGAGCGGTAGTGCAATGTTTAGCGCGCTATGTGTGAGTGTGGGGGGAGTGGTGTTGCAGTGGTTAGCGCGATGTGTGTGGGGGAGGGGGGGAACGGTGGTGCAGTGGTTAGCGCACTGCGTGCGTGTGGGTGGGGGGGGAGCGGTGGCGCAGCAGTTAGCGCGCTGCGTTACTAAGAACCCAGAGTCCCCACCCGGGTTCGATTCCACCAAACACCCAGCGACGATCATTCTGAGCTGATCCCTGGGCCTCCCGCTAGGTCGACTCAGCCTCCAAAATGAGAACTGTGTAAACGTGTCGCCAACTCGGGAAGACAAAGGCGGCCGGGCGGGGTTGCTGGCCACCGCCCCCCTCGTGTGCCACACAGCGGCGGGGCGATGGGGAGAGATCTTTGTATCATCACCCCACCCACCACCATCACCACCACCGCCATCACCATCACCACCACCATCAACACCATCAACACCATCACCACCATCACCAGCACCATCACCACCATCACCACCACAACCATCACCACCATCACCACCACCACCAACACCATCACCATCACCACCACCATCACCACCATCACCACCACCACCAACACCATCACCATCACCACCACCATCACCACCATCATCACCACCACCATCACCACCACCACCATCACCACCACCACCACCATCACCACCACCATCACCACCATCACCACCATCATCATCACCACCACCATCACCACCATCATCACCACCACCATCACCACCACCATCACCACCATCACCACCACCATCACCACCACCACCATCACCACCATCACCACCACCGCCACCATCACCACCACCACCATCACCACCACCATCACCACCACCGCCACCATCACCACCACCATCACCACCACCATCATCACCATCACCACCACCATCACCACCACCACCACCACCATCACCACCACCATCATCACCATCACCACCATCACCACCACCACCATCACCACCATCACCACCAACATCACCATCACCACCATCACCACCACCACCACCATCACCACCATCACCGTCGTCTCTCCGTGCATCAACGCTCCCCTGTCTCTGGGGGTAGATTCGGTACGTGCCCCCACCCCCCGTTCCCCATCATGGCGCCTCCTCGTCGCTATTAAAAGAACATCTCCTGGTGGCTGCTCAGCTCCGGAGGGGGCAGTGGCTTAGAGGGGGGTGGGGGAGGGGGTTGTGTTTGTCACCTGGCCGGGTTTGACCCCGTGGCTAGGAGATGTTAACTACCTCGCCTGGTCTACAGGAGGACGTGGGTTCGATCCCGACCCTGACGCCTGCTGCTGCTGTATATTTGGAGTTTGCGTGTCTCTCTCATCATCATCACGGTGGCTAGGAGATGTCAACTACCTCGCCTGGTACGCAGGAGGTCGTGGGTTTGATCCCGACCTTGACGCCTGCTGCTGTATATTTGGAGTTTGCGTGTCTCTCTCTCTCATCATCATCACGGTGGCTAGGAGATGTTAACTACCTCGCCTGGTACGCAGGAGGTCGTGGGTTCCACCTGAAGACTCACCGAAAGAACCAAAGAGTATGGATTCTTGCAGTCACGAAAACTTCTAATCTAGAATTATTGACCGGCTAATGTTGGTTCCCCACCTCCGCCGCCACATGTGCGCGTTCGTGTCTGTTGATAAATAAACCTAACTTGAGAAAAAATGTGCATCAAATTGCCATACCCGTATTATTGCACAGGAAAAATTTTTAGTAAAAAAATGAACAAAAAATGCGTCACATTTTTGGTGTTTCTCCCTCGTGTTATGGTGACTTTGTAGGGTGAACATTGAAATTTATTGGGGCACGGTGTGACCAAGACGGTCTGAGCTGGTCTGTAATAAGGCAGGGCACTGATAAGGGGTTGACAGCTATGAATTGTCATCACCACCATCGTCATCGTAGTAGTACTGTAATAATGTCCACGTGTAACCATATTGCAAATCCACTGCTGGATGAGTCCCTTCCCCGTATGCTATCACAGCCAAACTTAACTTTGCCTTTTGCATTTTCCGCGTTTGCATTCTACCTGGGCAGTGCCTCCCCTCCCTGCCCAATTACCCAGCTAATCGTGAAAGGTGACCCCTACGTAATGTTCTATATATATACACACACACACACGCGCGCACACACACACAGCATATCTACGTTTGTATTGAGTGACTGTGAGTGAGTGAGCGAGCGGGCGAATGGAATTGATCGAAACGACCTTCAGCGAGATTCTCTGTGATCGTATTACGGTAACAGGGCACGTGGGCACGTGGGCACGTGGCCACGTGGGCACGTGGGCACGTGGCCACGTGGGCACGTGGGCACGCTTACTCGTGAAATCGTTGAGACGCAGGGAGAGGAAACCCTGCCACTGGGGCAAACTGGGCCCTCTACCCTATGTGTGCCTATGCATGTGTCTCTCTCTATGTTGTTGTTGTTGTTTGACTTGCATCCCACTGGGATTTTTGCACACAGCGTTGGTGTACGGTGTTTTTTTCTACAATGTTTTGCTGTCTTTTCTTGGATTTTCTGTTTGAACTTCGTCACATATTCACTTTAAGATGTTTTTTTGTTCATGTTTTTGTTTTTTGTTTGTTGCGGTTGCACCCGATTCAAGAGCCGAATGGCTCACAGGGCTATACCTAATAAATGAACTTGAACTTGAATCTCTGTGATATCTGTCTGCTTATATGTCTGTCTATATGTCTCTGGTTCTGTGTTTGATCTCTCTCTCAAATTTAGCATTCTCAGGAAGAACGTAATCAACCAGGTAGGGTGTTGACTGTTATGTTATCCGACTCTCTTTTGTATTACATTACATTTCTAAGTATACTAGATTTGTGTTTCTATTTCATTTATACCTGATGATGATTGCTTGTGTTGCAATCGAAACGTCGTATGCTAGTATTAAAGTCAGTAGTAGCCGCATACCACTCGAAAAAAAAAACCTGTGGTGATCCTCCTGAAAAACAGTCTTGAGACTATGTGAGACTGCCTTGGATTATGGGTAAACGCGCGTAACGATAATAGGAATATATATATATTTTTAAAAATATAATCCATTAACAGTTGGATTTCGCGTCCGTTTCCGCTGTGAAATATCACGAAAGCCGTTAGATACGCGTGATGCGAAAACTTCCCACACGAATTGCTTCGACACTTTTTTCTCTTCAAAGTATCCACGTTGAGAAACGAAGGTTCGGCTCCAGGCAGCTTGCCTGTGATTGAACCGAGTCGTCAAGGGGGGGTAGCGAGTGGACGATCTCAGCCCAGGGTGTGCACACAACTCCTCGTACAAAGTGAACGTTAGCTTGGCACAATTCCGTCCGCGATAAAAAAAAAAATATTTTTTTAAACATCGGGTTGGAATTGCAAGCGACGGGGGCATTGTTCTCATCCCGCAGAGTGGGTTGGGGAGGTCCCGCAGATTTCTACCGCGTGGACCAGAGCCCGACCCCCCCCCCCCTTTGGCAGAGGGGGGGGGGGGTCGGGATCGAACCCACGACCTCCTGCATACCAGGCGAGGTAGTTAACATCTCCTAGCCACTGTGATGATGATGATGATGATGAAAGAGAGACACACAAACTCCAAATATACAGCAGCAGGCGTCAGGGTCGGGATCGAACCCACGACCTTCTGCGTACCAGGCGAGGTGGTTAACATCTCCTAGCCACCGTGATGATGATGATGAGAGAGAGAACGAGAGAGACGCAAACTCCAAATATACAGCAGCAGGCGTCGTCAGGGTCGGGATCGAACCCACGACCTCCTGCATACCAGGCGAGGTAGTTAACATCTCAAAGCCATCGTGATGATGATGAGAGAGAGAGAGACACGCAAACTCCAAATACACAGCAGCAGGCGTCAGGGTCGGGATCGAACCCACAACCTCCTGCATACCAGGCGAGGTAGTTAACATCTCATTGCCACCGTGATGATGATGATGATGAAAGAGAGACACACAAACTCCAAATATACAGCAGCAGGCGTCAGGGTCGGGATCGAACCCACGACTTCCTGCGTACCAGGCGAGGTAGTTAACATATCCCAGCCACCGCGGCGCCTACGGCGACATCCACTCTTCAAACACCCTCAAAGATGACCACAAAGTCGTCACACCCTCAAAGATGACACCACAAAGCCGTCCTCAACGCGGCACGTGTTGTGAGCATGCCCGGGGGGTGGGGGTGGGTGGTGGATCGCTTGTGTCGCCACGCGCCGTCGACCCTTCATCGTTGGCTGCCTGCAGACGCTAATTGCCCATCGCTTTAAGTACAGAGGTGCATATAATCATCGAACGACTGTGAACCCCTCGTGATCAATGTGAGCGTCCGATGCTTGCAGGAATTGTTACGGCGCATTAATCGTCGCAGATAAGAGAGAGAGAGCGAGCGTGCACGTGGACGTGCGCGTGTGTGCGTGTGTGCGTGTGAATGTGTGTGTGTGCGTGTGTGTGCGCGTGTGTGTGTGCGTGTGAATGTGTGTGTGTGCGTGTGTGTGCGCGTGTGTGTGTGCGTGTGTGCGTGTGTGTGTGCGCGTGTGTGTGTGCGTGTGTGTGTGCGTGTGTGCGTGTGTGTGTGTGTGTGCGTGTGTATGTGTGTGTGCGTGTGTGCGTGCGTGTGTGTGTGTGCGTGTGTGTGTGCGTATGTGTGTGTGTGTGAGTGTGTGTGCGTGTGTGCGTGTGTGTGTGCGTGTGTGTGTGTGTGAGTGTGAGTGTGTGTGCGTGTGTGTGTGCGTGTGTATGTGTGTGTGCGTGTGTGCGTGTGTGTGTGTGTGTGTGCGTGTGTGTGTGCGTATGTGTGTGTGTGTGCGTGTGTGTGTGCGTGCGTGTGTGTGCGCGCCTGTGTGTGTGTGTGCGTGTGTGTGCGTGTGTGTGTGTGCGTGTGTGTGTGTGTGTGCGCGTGTGTGCGTGTGTGTGCGCGCCTGTGTGTGTGTGTGTGTGTGCGTGTGTGTGCTTACCTGTGTGTGTGTGTGCTCGCCTGTGTGTGTGTGCGTGTGTGTGCGTGTGTGTGTCTGTGTGTGCGCGCCTGTGTGTGTGTGCGTGTGTGTGTGTGCGTGTGTGTGTGTGTGCGTGTGTGTTTGTGTGTGTGTGCGTGTGTGTGTGTGCGTGTGTGTGTGCGTGTGTGTGTGCGTGTGTATGTGTGTGTGTGCGCGCATGTGTGTGTGCTTGCCTGTGTGTGTGTGTGCGTGGGTGCGTGTGTGTGTCAGCGTGTGTGTGTCTGTCTGTGTGTGCGCGCCTGTGTGTGTGTGTGTGCGTGTGTGCCTACAGCATCCCACGTCAGAGAATGAGGAGGTTTACCGCAGCCTTCGCTCGGAGGTTCGGAGAGCCGTAAGGCGCTGTAAGGATGGGTGGTGGTCGCGGGTTGCGGAGGAGATGGAGTCTGCCTCAGTGACCCGCGATCACAAATCACTATTTAACTCCAACAAAAAAGTAACCTGCAGCGCCACACCTATTACTATCATTAGAGGAAAAAACGGTGATCCAATCTCCGACCCCCAGGAACAGGTTTGCAGATTTGCTGAGCATTTCTGTGAGGTCCTGGGGGAGGGAAAATCTCTCAGCCAGGAAAACATCATGGCACAAAGTGGGGATAACCCTGCTGAGGCTGCGGTGCCTCAAATATTGGAAGAGGTCACCCCCTGTGAGTGGCTGGCTGAGGTACCAGCTGTTGAGGAAGTACTGAGGGCGATCCGGAGTCTGAGACCAGGGAAGGCACCGGGCAGAGATGATCTCCCAAGCGAAATGCTGAGGGAGGGTGGGGTTTGTGCACAGACTGCCCTATATGACATCATAACAACAGTCTGGACCACTGGGCGGGTTCCGCAGGACTGGAGGGATGCCCTGGTGGTCCCTCTCTTTAAGAAGGGGGACAGTACCGACTGTAACAACTACAGGGGCATCTCACTCCTCAGTGTGCCGGGTAAGGTCCTGGCAAGGATTATTCAACATCGCCTTGCTAGGCACGCTGAGGAGAGGCTTGCGGAGCCCCAATGCGGTTTCAGGAAAGGGCGGTCCTGCACAGATGCCATATTTTCTGTCCGTCTGCTACAGCAGAGGTGTAGGGAATTCCAACAAGACCTACATCTCTGCTTTATTGACCTGGTCAAGGCCTATGATACCATCAATAGGCCTGGGCTTTGGGTTGTTCTTCGTGCTTTCGGAGTCCCTGACCCTCTGCTCACGATCATTAAGGACCTTCTTGATGGTGAGCGGGCCCGGGTAAAACTACGTGGCCGGGAGTCGGAGCCTTTACCTGTACACCTTGGGGTGCGACAGGGATGTCCTCTGGCTCCCACATTATTTAACATCTATTTCGACTGCGTAGTTCGTGAAGCCTTCAAAAGCTGTACCGGGGGAATTTCCATTTGGTACAGATATAATGGGACGCTGATCGACGCCCGGGTGCGATCAAGGGATGGCTCCCTATTGGTCAACCACGTTATGTATGCCGATGATTTGGTAATAGCTGCTCATTCAGAAGAGGAGTTGGAGACGCTG
Organism: Lampetra fluviatilis; assembly: GCF_964198595.1. Lineage (NCBI taxonomy): Eukaryota > Metazoa > Chordata > Hyperoartia > Petromyzontiformes > Petromyzontidae > Lampetra > Lampetra fluviatilis. The sequence goes on along the minus strand of NC_136333.1, from coordinate 6,208,925 downwards.
CTGCTGAGACCGATGATTTGGCTAATAGCTGCTCATTCAGAAGAGGAGTTGGAGACGCTGCTGCTGAGACTGGAGCGTGCCACTAAGAGATGGGGCCCTTACCATCGGCCCCCACCAAAACTAAGCACCTGCCTGGGTATTTTGTACCATCGGACACTCCACTCCCCACCAAACTCCCAATCGGTGATGGGGAAGTTGTGGAGAGAGTGGAGAGTTTCCCATACCTGGGCAGTGGTGCTTTATGACCGGCTCCAGTTTATCAGCTAGAGGTCTCCACTCCGAATCAGTCGAACCGGCAATATCTTCTTCATCGGTTGCGTAACGCTGTGTGGAAGCTACCTGGTCTGTCGCTCCAGCACGAAGCTTCAGGTCTTCTCGGCCACGGTCATTCCCTCCCTTCTCTACGCTTGCGAACACGTGGGACCCCCTAATGGAGCATCTATCGCCGGTTGGAAACATTTAGGCTGGCCTGCCTACGATCCATCCTGGGTTTTACCAGGCTGGATTGTGTGAGGAGCCTCACAAATCCTTTGAAAAGATCTGGGCAACAGTCCCATCGGTGAGCCTCCTCCGGCAGGCAAGGCTGCGTTGGGCTGGGTCATGTAGCCCGCAATGCCCAGGCCACCGGCATGCCTAAACAGCTTTTGTTCCGCGGGATCGAGGGGGGCTAAACGGGGCGCCGGCACGGGCTAGAGAAGAGATGGAGTGATGTGGGTACAGGAGGACGTGGAGCTGAGTGGACTTGCCGATGACTGGTACCAGCGGTGTCAAGATCTGCCTCAGTCGAGGAGGTTCGTGAAGGACGCTAGTGGGCAGTTGGAGGCAGTCGCCCTACAACAACAACGGGAGGGCGGAGGAGCGACGCTCACAACAACGAGCGGAGCGCCGGGTGGCTAACAGCACAGCAAGTTGGTACAGTATACGGAGGGGCAAAGGTGCGTGCATCAGCCAGTCATCTCGGTCAGTTGACCCGTGGCACCTGCTGGTGTCTGCCCCGTGACCTCCTGCCAGCGGGGGCGTTCGACCACTTCACGTGGCCTCAAGGTGCACTTGGCCTGGCACAAGCGTCGTGGTGACGTCACCGCCACTTAGTGGCGAATGGCGGTTGTTGTTTGTTGTTGCGTGTGTATGTGCGTGCGTGTGTGCGCCTGTGTAGCGGTTAGCGCGCTGCGCTATGAACCCCGGCGACCCGAATCCCGCTCACTGTCAACACCAGTGACGATTATCTGAAGCGGTCCTGGGCCTCCCCTAGATCGACTCAGCCTCAAATGAGTACCTGGTGCGGTGTGTAAACATCGCGACTAGGGAGACAAAGGCGGCCGGGCGTGGTGCTGGCCACCGCAACCCCCCCTCGTGTGCCGTGCCCGGCCTTCATGGGTGCTCGCTAACAGCACTTGCCCCTACCGTCTGTTGAGGCTATACGGGG
>NC_136333.1:6181970-6207299 GCF_964198595.1 Lampetra fluviatilis | reverse complement strand
GACGGCATACCCCATTTTCATTGATTTTACCCGAAATTTACTCTGTCACTTATGATTGCAAGTTGTTGCGAGTCGGTGACTGCTTTAGTGTTAAAATATGGTGCTGTATTGTTAGTATAGTGTGTTTATAATATCATTTTATGTAGATATCCACATTTATTTAACATTTTTCTTCTGCAGTTTTTCTTGAAAATGTAATATTTGATAATATCTCAAAAACCTGATGTGAAAGACAAAAACTGATGCCAGATTTGGAATCAGCACCCCAAAATTACCTTAAAACCGTTGGAATACCTTATGCCAGAAAAAGTGTGCTTTCGTGACTGCAAGGATTCATATTCTTAGGTTTTTTATTAATTACAATTAATAAAAATAAAATGAAAAATAAAATAAAAATCACGACGTTGTGTTGCCTCCGAAACGTCGTGATTTTTATTTTATTTTCATTTTACTTTGATTAATTTTTATTTTTTACCTACGTGACTTTACCGAAAAAACATAAGAGATGCTTACACTTAGCCCCTTCTGGGAGCGTCCCTCGATGACCAGTTGAAGGATCCATTGCCCCAGGATGCCTATCGGACACGTTTGTTGTTGTTGTTGTTGATGGTGTTGTCCTTATTTGGCCCTGAAGAGAGGGCTGTTGTTATTGTTGTTGTTGTTGCTCTGGAGACCGAGAGATTTCACGATGATCGATGTTCGGTTCGCCGCGTTAATAGCAATTCTCACTTCACAGAGTGAGCCGCGCCATGCCTGCTAGGTTCCACTCCACTACACCGCAGTGATGATGATGATGTTTTAGTTTTTACTGGGTGGAACCTCCTGATTACACCAGCCCACAAGGGATTATTGTGTCAGTCATGCAGGGAGGGGCTGGGTGGGGAGGGGCTGGATGGGGAGGGGAGGGTGGGGAGGGGCTGGGTGGGGAAGGTGGGGCTGGGTGGGGAGGGGAGGGTTTGGGAGGGGCTGGGTGGGGAGGGTGGGGAGGGTGGGGAGGGGCTGGGTGGGGAGGGTGGGGAGGGGCTGGGTGGGGAGTGAGAGGCTGGGTTTGGGAGGGGCTGGGTGGTGAGGGTGGGGAGGGGCTAGGTGGGGAGGGTGGGGAGGGGCTGGGTGGGGAGAGTGGGGCTGGGTGGGGAGGGGCTGGTCACCCCGTGGTGCCCTTATAAAACTCAACGTTTAACCTACTCACGCCGGCTTGCGCCCGCCCTCACAGTCGGGCATATTTGCGGAATACACCACGCCGCCGTTGACCCTGGCCATTGACCGAGCAACCCAACGTTCCTACCAGCCTGCAAGTGGGCATTAGTCTCTCAGTAGGGGACAATGATAATATCGGTAACTTTGCTATTAAGTGGTTATGTTTAATAATTTACTATTGGAGGTTTCGTAGATGAGGGATAACGCATGAATTGGTGAATGAGCGAGTGAGTGAGTGGGTGGGTGAGTGGGTGGGTGGGTGAGTGGGTGGGTGGGTGAGTGGGTGGGTGGGTGAATGGGTGGGTGGGTGGGTGAGTGGTTGGGTGGGTGAGTGGGTGGGTGGGTTGGTGAGTGGGTGAGTGGGTGGGTGGGTGGATGAGTGAGTGGGTGGGTGGGTGAGTGGGTGGGTGGGTGGATGGGTGAGTGGGTGGGTGAGTGAGTAGGTGGGTGGGTGAGTGGGTGGGTGAGTGGGTGGGTAAGTAGGTCGGTGAGTGGGTGGGTGAGTGGGTGGATGAGTGAGTGAGTGGGTGGGTGGGTGAGTGGGTGGGTGAGTGGGTGGGTGGATGAGTTAGTGGGTGGGTGGGTGAATGGGTGGGTGGGTGGTGAGTGGGTGGGTGGGTGGGTGAGTGGGTGGGTGGGTGGGTGAGTGGATGGGTGGGTGGATGAGTGAGTGGGTGGGTGAGTGGGTGAGTCAGTGGGTGGGTCGATGAGTTGGTGGTTGGGTGAATTGGTGGGTGGGTGAGTGGGTGGGTGAGGAAGATATCTCTATCACAGGCCAAACTCAGACACGCTTCTCAGCGCAGCCCTGGATCCATCCAAACCGTGCAAAATTCTGCAATCAGTTTCCACACAGCGACATCCGGTACAAGATATCAATACCAATCATTCTTTCCACCGAAACACAGATGCCAATTCTCGGACAGTTAGTAACCTGGGTGGGTGAGTGAATGAGCGAGTTTGTGAGTAACTGAGTGGGTTAGTTACTGAGTGACTTTGCAAATTAATGTATGTCTTTGATGACCTTCTTTTGCACCGTATGCAGCCAACCGCGCTAATCGGATGTGAATGAGTGAGTGGGCGGGTGAATAAATAAGTGAGTGAGTGGGTTAGTTCCAAAGCAACTTTGCTAAAGAATTAGTGGGTGGTCGGGTGGGTGAGTGAATATGTGAATAAATAGGTGAGTGAGCGGATTAGTTTCAAAGCGACTCTTCTAAAGAATTAGTGGGTGGTCGGGTGGGTGAGTGAATATGTGAGTGAGTGAGTGAGCGGATTCGTTTCTAAGCGACTCTGCTAAAGAATTAGTGGGTGGTCGGGTGGGTGAGTGAATATGTGAATAAATAAGTGAGTGAGCGGATTAGTTTCAAAGCGACTCTGCTAAAGAATTAGTGGGTGGTCGGGTGGGTGAGTGAATAGGTGAGTGAGTGAGTGAGTGAATACGTGAGTGAGTGAGTGAATAGGTGAGTGATTGAGTGAATACGTGAGTGAGTGAGTGAATAGGTGAGTGAATAGGTGAGTGGGTGAGTGAATACGTGAGTGAGTGAGTGAGTGAATAGGTGCGTGAATAGGTGAGTGGGTGAGTGAATATGTGAGTGAGTGAGTGAGCGGGTTAGCTTCTAAGCGACTTTGCTAAAGAATTAGTGGGTGGTCGGGTGGGTGAGTGAGTGAATAGGTGAGTGGGTGAGTGAGTGAATACGTGAGTGAGTGAGTGTGTGAGTGAGTGAGTGAATACGTGAGCGTGTCGGTGAGTGCGTGGGTTCGCCCCGGGACGTTTCTCAGTCAGCACCAGGCAGAGGTCGCAACCGGGTACCCGATACCCGTACCCTACCCGATACCCGGCTACCCGTACCCGGCCGGGTACGGGTACGGGTACCGGTTTGCGACCCTGGTGCGGCCGGGTACGGGTAGACCGTGAGTCACTGGTGAGTAACTGTTTGTCACTCATTTCCCAACGTCTTGTCTCTTCTCACAATTCAAGTCCCTAGAATCAACCCACCCGCGCCTGCAACATGGCTTCATCCCAGAGGTCGCAATCAGATAGCCGATACCCGTACCCTACCCGTACCCGGCCGGGTACGGGTAGGGTACGGGTACGGCCGGGTACGGGTACGGGTACCCGTTTGCGACCCTGGTGCGGCCGGGTACGGGTACGGGTAAGGAATCAAAACCCGTTTGCGACCTCTGGCATCAGGCGTATCGACACCATGCGGAACACCACAATCAAGTTCAACACGCAGGACTAAACATCGCCATCCAATCAATCCCCGCTAACCGAACACACAGACTGCAAATTCCCCGACAGGTGACAACCCACAGGCTGTAAACAAAAACTATTAACTTTTAACTCCACCAGCTCAGGCCCACAAATGCCGGCCCAATGATGTGGCTTGTAGTGTGGGAATGTACAGCAGTAGAGAGAAGACTCTGAACGCACATCGATTCGAAATGTGGAGGGGAAAAACCGGAGGACCTGAGTGAGAAATCCACGAGATACAGAGGGGGCACCGGGCGTCAGGGTCGGGATCGAACCCACGACCTCCTGTAGACCAGGCAAAGTAGTTAACATCTCATAGCCACCGTGATGATGATAGAGAGAGAGAGGCACGCAAACTCCAAATATACAGCAGGCGTCAGGGTCGGGATCGAACCCACGACCTCCTGCATACCAGGCGAGGTAGTTAACATCTCCTAGCCACCGTGATGATAATGATGAGAGAGAGAGGCACGCAAACTCCAAATATACAGCAGCAGGCGTCAGGGTCGGGATCGAACCCACGACCTCCTGCACACCAGGCGAGGTAGTTCACATCCCCAGTGAGTCGTCAGCCCTCTGGGTGTGATTCGGGGTTTTTCTTTCGTTACCCGGCGACATCCTAGCAATTGGACAGACGCGTGACGCCGCTGACGGGATGGAGGTAATGCTGCCCCCCCCCCCTCCACCGGGTGATGAGATGAGAGCAAAAACTGGGGGAGACACAGCGAGATAAAACACAATCGAGGCTGCCTTTAGAAGCGAGATTTGCGTGGTGGCTCAGCAGTTGGAGGAAAGTGAAATTGTTAGTGTCGTTCATGGGTAGAAAGTGACACGGGGAGAGACGTTCATGGGCAGAAAGTGAAACGGGGAGCGACGTTCATGGGTAGAAAGTGAAACGGGGAGCGTCGTTCATGGGTAGAAAGTGAATCTGGGAGCGACGTTCATGGGTAGAAAGTGAATCTGGGAGCGACGTTCATGGGTAGAAAGTGAAACGGGGAGCGTCGTTCATTGACGGCTCCACGCACCAGCTAAATTGTCAGGCAGCAGAAAACATTTCCCTGAGCCCAAAATATAGGCTCTGGAAGAATGTGTTTCCTCTGTTGATTGTAAAGAGAGAAAGAAAATACATTTGACATGTAGAGTACAATGTGTTTTGTTTCCTTTTTTTAAATGAATATCATTGTATAAAACCCATGTACGGCTGCCGAAACAGTAATAGCTTTTTCTTGTTGTTGTTGTAGCTGTAGCTGCTGCTGCTGCTGCAGGTCTTTTACGCCTGACAAGTGACGCGCATCCACACCGCCTGGCTCACCGCCACACCGTTAGCTCGTGACACGAGGATGATGACTTCACACGACACGAGGATGATGACTTCACCACTGTCAAGGGATAGGCACCAGTCGAGAGCCCGACACGAACGCCCCCCCCACACACACACACCCCCACCTCGTCTCTTTCTCTCTCTCCATTCCATTGTTGTCAGTCAAGTGAATCACAACACGAGCCAGGGAGCTGTCTCCACGTCAACCTCCCTTGCCCCCACCCCTCCCTTGGTGCAGGTGGTTCACGTGGTATACGTGGTGCGCGAGGATCACGTGGTTCGTGTGGAGCACGTGGTGCAGGTGGTTCACGTGGTACACGTGGTTCGCGTGGATCACGTGGTGCGCGTGGATCACGTGGTTCGTGTGGGGCACGTGGTGCAGGTGGTTCACGTGGTACACGTGGTTCGCGTGGATCACGTGGTTCGCGTGGATCACGTGGTGCAGGTGGATCACGTGGTACACGTGGTTCGCGTGGATCACGTGGTGCGCGTGGATCACGTGGTTCGTGTGGAGCACGTGGTGCGCGTGGATCACGTGGTTCGCGTGGATCACGTGGTGCGCGTGGATCACGTGGTTCGCGTGGAGCACGTGGTGCAGGTGACGCACGTGGTGCAGGTGGATCACGTGGTTCGCGTGGATCACGTGGTTCGCGTGGAGCACGTGGTTCGCGTGGAGCACGTGGTGCAGGTGGATCACGTGGTTCGCGTGGTACACGTGGTTCGCGTGGATCACGTGGTGCGCGTGGATCACGTGGTTCGCGTGGATCACGTGGTGCAGGTGGATCACGTGGTTCGCGTGGATCGCGTGGAGCACGTGCTCGTGCCGCTGACGGGCGTTTTGCGATTGAGGACGTGACCTCTGTGCCGATGTCTCGGGTCTGTGTCGAGTGTCCCGCATTGAGCTTGCGCACCGACAGCATTGCCCGGGGGTTGTGTAGTTGCTTTTGAAATGCTGACCAGTGCTCGTTGGTGGTGGTTGTTGTTGTGGTTGTTGCTGTTGTTGGTGCTGTCCGTCGCTCCTTAGGGTAGGAATATTGTTGGGGATGGATATCGTTTTGACAGGTCACGTCGTGATGGAGTGGGTGGAACAGAAACATCCACCTCCTCCCCCCCTCCCCCCCCCCCGGGTCTCGAGACTCAACTCGTCTTGAGGATTCGGCGAGACTTTTACAGGCTCAACCAATTTGCCCCATCATCATCACCACTACTGTCATCATCATCACCATCACCACCGTCATCATCACCACCACCGTCATCATCATCACCGTCATCATCATCACCACCGTCATCATCGTCACCACCACCGTCATCATCATCATCATCACCAACGTCATCATCACCACCACCGTCACCATCATCATCACCACCGTCATCATCACCACCACCGTCATCATCATCATCATCACCGTCACCATCATCATCATAATCATCGCCACCGTCATCATCATCATCGCCACCGTCATCATCACCACCACCGTCATCATCACCACCACCGTCATCGTCATCATCATCATCACCGTCATCATGATAATCACCACCATCATCATCACCACCATCATCATCACCATCATCATCACCACCATCACCACCATCACCACCACCATCATCACCATCACCGTCATCATCACCACCACCGTCATCACCACCGTCAACATCATCATCACCGCCACCACCGTCATCATCATCATCATCACCACCATCACCACCACCATCATCATCACCACCATCATCACCACCACCGTCATCATCATCCTCATCATCATCACCGTCATCATCACGACCATCACCATCACCACCATCATCATCATCATCACGACGATGTCGTTGTCCCTCCACGTCTATTTATTTAGGCGCGTGGCGGCGCGTGGCCACCTATGGCGACACTGAGACCGCCCCAGGGCGATGCGCGCTCCGAGCGACGGGTGATGTAAGTCGACTGCCTCTGGATTTAAAAATACAAATAATAAACAACAACAACAACAACAACAACAACCTTTTCTTGGTTCTTTCGGTAAAGTCACGTAGAAGGGAAATAATAAAATAAAAATAAAACATAATAAAATACTTCTCACGACGTTTCGGCCACAACGCAAGCAGCCGTCCTCAGGTGAAGAATGAAACACCACCAAGCTAGGAGCGTATATGTAAGCTGGGTTGGAGAGGGAAGAAGAGCGCCTTGACAAAATAATTTGCATATCAAGAGGAATTTAGCATATTTATGGGAAATGCGTAGAAGGTTTGGCGGGGGGTTTAAAGTCATTATGCCCGTGCATTATGCAGGATTAGCAGCATCAAAGGGAGGGGATGGGGGTAGCATTAACAAAGGGAAGGAATGTTAATAGTATGTAGCTGCAGTTACTAAACAACCACGTAGAAACGCAAGCAGCCGTCCTCAGGTGAAGACCAGGTCTGTCGGGGAGACAGCGTCTGAAAGAACCAAGAAGATGAATCCCTGCAGTCACGAAAGCTTTAAATCGAAAAACAACAACAAAAACAACAACAAAACGCTCGTCGCGAAGGAGGGGCGTTAAAGTCACGGCATCGGCACTGCGTTTTGTTTTTGCTGCTGCTGCTGCTGCGTTATAATTGTTGCGATTATAATGTCATTGCGACGATTGCAATTGTCGCACACTCGTTGCGCGGCGCTCACTCTCGAAGGTCAGAGTTCGCCACGAGCCAAGTACCATGCCCGTAGTGACTAATGCCATATCTGCATTTCCCATAAATATGCTAAATTCCTCTTGATATGCAAATTCATTTGTCAATTCGCCCCTTCCCCCCCTCCAACCCAGCTTAAATATACGCTGCCAAGCCTGGTGGTGTTTCATTCAGACGCTGTCTTTCCGACAGACCTGTTCTTCACCTCAGGACGGCTGCTTGCGTTGTGGCTGAAATGTCGTGAGAATTATTTTATTATGTTTTATTTTTATTATTTTATTATTTCCCTTCTACGTGACTTTACCGAAAGAACCAAGAAGATGAATCCCTGCAGTCACGAAAGCTTTAAATCGAAAATTAATGAGCAGTCATTTATAATTATATAATAATTAGGCTAGCGTCCTCCTGCTGCCAGCCAATCAAACCCCTAACCCTGCACCCCCCCCCCTTCCGAATCGATAACTGTCGCGATTCCTGGTGGCGATCCACTCGAGGAATTGATTATCTCTCTTCTGCCGTGTAGTACACGTGGTCTCCAGTGGGTACAAGGTTAACGGGGACCCCCCCCCCCCCCCGTGTCTCCCCCCCCCCACCCCACCCCATCACGGTACAGCAAATACAACACAACTGTGTACGTGTGACGGCAACAGCGGAAATAATCAAATATGCTCAAAATGTCCCCCCGCCACCAATATGTTGTTATAAAATGGATTTCTGTTTGTATGATTGTGGTTATGGTTGTACTTTATGAATCTCTAATCTCTGCCATTACATAGAATGAAACAAGAAAAGGTAAAAAAAAGAAAAAACAGAGCAATGTAATACATTTCGATTTAAAGCTTTCCTGACTGCAGGGATTCATCTTCTTGGTTTTTTTTCGGTAAAGTCACGTAGAAGGGAAGTAATAAAATAATAAAAATAAAACATAATAAAATAATATAATAATATAATATAATAATATTATATAATAATATAATATAAAATAATAGTATGTTTTATTTTTATTATTTTATTACTTCCCTTTTACGTGACTTTACCGAAAAAACCAAGAAGACAATGCAATACAATTACACTATTAGACATTATTGTAAAAAAATTAATTAAAAGTCCATCCTATGTGTTTGTGAATTTTTTTTTATATTTTAGGCAGGAAATTCGTTTTCAAATTTAGATTTTTTTTTTCTGGGGGGGAGGGGGGGGGGGCCCAGACCCCCTGGAACATCAAATGATAACCACTCAACTTTCTCGCTTGGGATCGCACGCACAGCTGCAAGCATCGACTCCCCTACTGCGTCAACTTGGCAGGACCCTCCCGAAAGAGAATCATGAGACTTTCCTGGGCAAACAAGTGGAGCCGTTTTAATTAAAAGGATAGTTTTGACTTAAAACTTTCGTGACTGCAGCAATTCATAGTCGATGGTCATTTCGGTGAAGTCACGTAGATAGAAAAATAATAACAATTAAATAATAAAAATGAAAATAAAGTGAATAAAAATAATAAAAATATCACGACGTTTCGATCGCAACACACGTGGTCATCATCAGGAGCAGGGAGGTTAGCCTCTGAGGGCAAACCGTTTATAAAGGTGTAGAGGAGTAAAATGGGGACATGACGTCAGGTGTGCCGTTCAGTGCGATGACGTCACGTCTCCTAGGGTACTTAAGGGATACCCCGTGACGTAAGCGGGGTCACTGTGGGAACGGGTAGAGTAAGCAGGGTGAAGAGGGAACCATTGAATATTGAGAGGGGATCGAGTGGTGAGTCTGGGGAGAAGCCGGTGGTAGCCGTAGAGGTGCTTCTCTCTCCGCTCGGTGGAGTCGGCAGAGTCCACGATCCGACACGAGAGAGAGAGAGAGAGACTGGAGCTAGCCGGCAGGGTCCCGGACTCAGAGTAGGACCCCTAGCCCCTGGGAGTTGTGTACCCTGCTGTGTAATATTGTAACAGCTTTAATAAACCCTGGCGAAAGCCCTTAACTTACCTCCGTCTCCCAGTACGTCCGTGGGAACTTCTCTACAAAGGTTTAGAGATCGGCGGGGCAGCTAATGTTGATCTCTAAACCTTCTCTCAACCTTTATAAACAACTTGCCCTCAGAGGCGAACCTCCCTGCTCCTGATGACGACCGCTTGTGTTGCGATCGAAACGTCGTGATATTTGTATTATTTTTTATTCACTTTTTTGTATTATTTTATTGTTATTATTATTTTTTCTTCTATATCCGTGACTTTACCGAAAGAACCATCGAATATAAAAGGATAGTGTTTTTTTTTTTTTGGTGAGTTTGCGTAAAAACAATTGCGTCGTTAAACCTCGAGTATCGATAAAAAACTAAACAATCTTTCAAAAAAATTTTCACGTTTCCAGATAATGGCCCACTGGGCTGTACAGCTCTTTTTAAAGAAGCGACCGAACGATCACCAATTATAGCTCAGCGAAGTGACTTATCGCGTGGAATGTATAGCAGCCAGACACACTCGAAATGCGTGTTCATACTGGTAGGAACCCACTGGTTCCACCAGCCCACAGGGGATTATTGTGTCCGTTCGTCCGTCGTGCAGGGAGGAGGCTGGGTGGAGAGGGAGGGGCTTGGTGGGGGGTGGAAGGGGGGGGGGCTGGGTGGGGAGGGTGGGGAGGGGCTGGGTGGGGAGGGTGGGGATGGGCTGGGTGGGGAGGGGCTGTGTGGGGAGGGTGGGGCTGGGTGGGGGGTGGGAGGGGTGGGGCTGGGTGGGGAGGGGCTGGTCACCCCGTGGTGCCCTTATAAAACTCAACGTTTAACCTACTCACGCCGGATTGTCCCCGCCCTCACAGTCGACCATATTTGCGGAATACACCACGCCGCCGTTGACCCTGGCCATTGACCGAGCAACCCAACGTTCCTACCAGCTCCCTCCGCAGGAGGAATGTGTTTATAAATGTGGAGAGGGAAAAGCAGAGGTCTCGGAGAAATCCACGCGATCACGGGGAGAACACGCAAACTCCAAATACACAACAGGTGTCAGCGTCGGGTTCGAACCCACGACCTCCTGCATACCAGGCGAGGGAGTTAACATCTCATAGCCACCGTAGTCGCGAACGCCTACGTGTTAAACTATACATACTTCATAAGAATGGATCGATTATACGTGTTTAAAGAAGAGACACACACACGTTTCCGTGTTTGTGTCATATCTGATGGACGTCATGAAATCGTCGAGCAATCGTCGATGCCTAAGAACGTGGCGTTGATCAAGATCTCCACGTCACCGTGTATGGCTAGGAGATGTTAATTATCTCTCCTCGTATACATGAGGTCGTGGGTTCGATCCCAACCCTGACGCCTGCTGTATAATGGGCCCCTTATCTGGAAAAATAAAAATAAACATCTTTCAGTTTTTTAAACAAACGCGATCTCCACCAACTCCAGAGAAGACAATGAATACATGAGAGTTTGCTAATAAATAAGGCATCCAGGACATCAAACAAAAGATGCGTTGCTCATGAATATATATGACGATTGCAGCTTTTGAGAAGCCTTCATCCAGCAGTGGATTGACCATGGCTGACGACGCTGTTGACGATGGAACTATGTGCAGCAGAACAGAAATGCCATTACTGACCATGGGCGCAGCAGAGGGAAAGGAGTGACCTCCCACCTCGCAGGAAATAATTATGTTTACGGAAGCTGCTGATTATGTTGTGGAGAGGAGTGGACGGGGGAAAATACGGGGGAGGAGAAATCACAGCAGTTCGCAGGAGCGAGACCACCACATTGTGTTTTTTTTTATACACATATATACGAAGCCTAATTATATTTACTTTCTCAGGTTATAAACTGGTCAATGGGAAGTCTTTGTTTGGGATTAAGAGTAATCCTTTGCACTTTAACCCGGCGATAGCGCGATTGGGGGTCCATACCCCATTCGAATGAATCAGAATCGTAATATTCTTAGGTTTTTTCGGTAAAGTCACGTAGGTAAAACATTAAAATTAATAAAAGTAAAATAAGCCTCACCTTACCATATGAATAAAAAGTGTGCCGTACTTGGCCCTTCCCCCCTCTCCAACCATTATATATACGGAGTGGTAGCTCTTGCAATCTCTCATTTACTTGATACAGCTGTCGTGGCTGTGACGGTTCCACCTGAAGACGGAAGCTTGTGTTGCCTCCGAAACGTCGTGATTTTTATTTTATTTTACTGTTATTAATTTTAATGTTTTACCTACGTGACTTTACCGAACAAAACCTAAGAATATGAATCCTTGCAGTCACGAAAGCTTCAAATCTAGAATCAGAATCGTAATATTTACTTAGCGAAGCTCAATAACCAAGGATTAAACACCCGAGTCCCGTTTCACGATTCGATTGTGAGCATTGCTCCCACGAGCGCGACGACGAAAGCACGATTTGTCCTCGGTGTTTAACTTCACCCTTTTCTGCTCACGGTGCGATGCGGTTACCTCGCCTGCAGACGTCAGCAATCAGCTTGGACGAGAATCGGACCTACTAGTTCATGCTAAATATACGAGTGGCGAGCGAGCCCATCAATTTGGACTCGCCTCATCACTCGCGAACAACACCGGCGGTCGCCGAGAAATAATTAAAACACTACCCTGGCAGTGTCGACAACAGGCAGCGTGATTTTTCGATTTAAAGCTTTCGTGACTGCAGGGATTCATCTTCTTGGTTCTTTCGGTAAAGTCACGTAGAAGGGAAATAATAAAATAATAAAAATAAAACATAATACAATTTCGATTTAAAGCTGTCGTGACTGCAGGGATTCATCTTCTTGGTTCTTTCGGTAAAGTCACGTAGAATGGAAATAATAAAATAATAAAAATAAAACATCATAAAATAATTCTCACGACGTTTCGGCCACAACGCAAGCAGCCGTCCTCCTGAATGAACACCACCAAGCTTGGCAGCTGCCAAGCCTGGTGGTGTTCATTCAGACGCTGTCTTTCCGACAGACCTGTTCTCCACCTGAGGACGGCTACTTGCGTTGTGGCCGAAACGTCGTGAGAATTATTTTATGATGTTTTATTTGTATTATTTTATTATGTCCATTCTACGTGACTTTACCGAAAGAACCAAGAAGAGGCAGCGTGATGGCAAGTGTAGAGAAGTTCCCACGGACGTACTGGGAGACGGAGGTAAGTTAAGGGCTTCCGCCAGGATTTATTAAAGCTGTTACAATAACACACAGCAGGGTACACAACTCCCAGGGGCTAGGGCTCCTACTCTGAGCCCGGGTCCCAGCCGGCTAGCTCCGGTCTCTCTCTCTCTCGTGTCGGATCGTGGACTCTGCCGACTCCACCGAGCGGAGAGAGAAGCACCTCTACGGCTGCTACCACCGGCTTCTCCCCAGACTCACCACTCGATCCCTCTCTCTACCCCTGGTTCCCTCTTCACCCTGCTCACTCTACCCGTTCACACATTGACCCCGCTTACGTCACGGGGTATCCCTTAAGTACCCTAGGAGACGTGACGTCATCGCACTGAACGGCAAACCTGACGTCACGTCCACATTTTACTCCTCTACACATGTGCAGCTAACGGCTAACGCAGAGAGGAAAATAGGGGGGGGGGGGGTGGCTGGCCCGGAAGAGTGGCAAGGGGTGTTTGTGTCTGGCCTGCGATGTGACGCCTCCCGTCGAAAAAGAAATCGGTTGAATTCAGCACCGCGGACAGCGGCGATCAGGGTAACGCCAGGTGCGAAAGGATTCAGCACCACGGAAAGCGGCTCACTCGATCTCACGCAGATTTCAGCACCACGGCCAGTAAATTCCACACACACACAGAGTAGCTTCGAGCAACCGCGCTCACAACACGGGCAGTAAATGTCACACACGCACACACACAGAGTATTTCTAGATTTGAAGCTTTCGTGACTGCAAGGATTCATATTCTTAGGTTTTTTCGGTAAAGTCACGTAGGTAAAAAATTAAAATTAATAAAAGTAAAATAAAAATTAAACAAAAGCTATCCTGCTGTGACGGAGCAGCTGTATACAGCTATCGTGCTGTGACGGTTCCACCTGAAGACGGAAGCTTGTGTTGCCTCCGAAACGTCGTGATTTTATACTTTTTTATATTTTATTATTTTTATTTTACTTTTATTAATTTTAATTTTTTACCTACGTGACTTTACCGAAAAAACCTAAGAATACACACAGGGTAGCTTAAAGCAACCTCGCTTACACCACGACCACTAAATGCCACACACACAGAGTAGCTGAGCGCAACCTCGCTCACACCACGGCCAGTAAATGCCACACACACACACACAGAGTAGCATAAAGCAACATGGCTCACACCACGGCGCGCGCACTTTCGAGGTCGTTGGATCTGCACGGCGCACTGTTTGTGCCCAACACGCCCGACCGAATGGGGTTGAGAGGGCTGGTGGTGGGGGCTGATAGCTGCCCGCACTGCGCATGTGCGGCGAATGGAGAGGGGGGGGGGGAGGAGGGCGGGGGGTTGGGTGTCGGGGGATGGATCGGCCACTGAACGGCACGGAGGATGGATCGTCTGTTCTAGATTTGAAGCTTTCGTGACTGCAAGGATTCATATTCTTAGGTTTTTTCAGTAAAGTCACGTAGGTAAAAAATTAAAATTAATAAAAGTTAAATAAAAAAATAAATAAAAATCACGACGTTTCGGAGGCAACACAAGCTTCCGTCTTCAGGTGGAACCGTCACAGCACGATAGCTGTATCAAGTGAGAGAGAAGTATGTTCCAGCTTGCGAACGGCGAGGGTTTTTTTTAAATTTCTAGAATTCCTAAAATAAATACGACTGCAGAGCCCGATCACCCCATAGCGGAGCAAGTGTTGTTAGTGAGCACCTATTAAGGCCGGCACGGCGCACGAGGGCATGAGTGGACAGAACCACACCCAGCCAGGTTTGTCTCCCCAGTGGCGATGTCAAGTTACGTGACACGACTTGGCACTGATGTCAGCCAGTGGCCGGGAATGGAACCCAAGTCACCACGTTTTGTAGTAGAGTGCGCGATTCTCTGCACGATAAAAAAAGACAAAGACGAAGATCCCCCGTATAGCCTTAACATACTGTTGGGGCAAGTGCTGTTAGCGAGCACCTATGAAGGCCCGAACAACACCACGCCCAGCCGCCTTTTTCTCCCCAGTGGCGACTTAGGGGAGGCTCAGGACCGGTTAAAATAATCGTCAGTGGTGTTGTCCAGTGAGCGGGAATCGAACTCGGGTCGACAGGTTCATAGCGCAGCGTACCGCTAACCGCTACACCACCGGTCCCCACAAACAACAACATCAACCGCCATTCGACACTAAGTGGCGGTGACTTCTCCACGGCGCTTGTGCCAGGCTACGTGCACGTTGAGCCTACGTGAAATATCGAACGCCCGTTGGCAGGAGGTCACGGGACAGACCCAGGTGCCACGGGTCGAATGACTGAGATGACTGGCTGATGCACCACCTGTGCCCCCTACTGTGGAAACTTGCTGCGTTTTAGCCACCCGGTTCTCCGCTCGTTGTTGTGAGCGTCGCTCCTCTGCTCTCCGTTGTTGCTGGTGGGTGACTGCCTCCAACTGCCCAGCAGCATCAGCGTTCTTCACGAGCCTCCTCTCCCCAAGTCAGAGGTCACAACCGGGTACCCGATACCCGTACCCTAACCAATACCCGGCTACCCGTACCCGGCCGGGTACGGGTAGGGTACGGGTACCCGTTTGCGACCCTGGTGCGGCCAGGTACGGGTACGGGTAAGGAATCAAAACCCGTTTGCGACCTCTGCCCCAAACACACACTCATTTGCAAATACTCACACGAAAGCACGGACGTAGCCCAGACAGACTGGTGGGGCAAGCAAAAGTCCATTGAAGGAACACTAATAAAGGCCTGCACAGAGCAAAGCACAAACATCCATCGATATCATTCAGTCCGTTCCCCAGCGCTGCGAAGGGAATGTTGATGGAAGGCCTTTTTAAGTTGCAGGTCTCCCTATTCATGACCACAGACAAAAGATAAAGGTCACCCGTAAAGCCTTGACAGACTGCCGGGGCAAGTGCTGTTAGCGAGCAGCACCTGTGGAAGGCTGACACTGTTGCGCATGACGGTAGCGGTGGCCAGGACTACGCCCGGCCACATTTGTATCCCCTTCTTATATTCTTAGGTTATCATATTTTTTACTGGCAAATGAGGTACCAATGGTGTAAATGCTTACCCAGAGCTCTCATACTCTGATGGTGCATTGTCTTTGAGTTGTGCGCCTTTTGGCGTCATCTGGTCCAACCCATGTGAGACTAGGCTTTAAGGAAAGCTGTCTCGGGTGTGGACCAATCAACTTCAAGGACAGTGCATACATTATCAGAGTTATGTTTTTTTTTGCATTATGACTGCAGGTATTGTGGTCTATGTAAACATGACTCTTTGTAAAAAAAGGTGTCAGTTTTGCTGCCAGATAGAAGGGTAAAAACCAATTATCGAACCGATTACTTTCATCGTATTTTATTTCGTGTTCCGACCATCACCATTGTCTTTCGCTCTCTCTCTATCAAACCTCTCGGCGTTGTGCGTCTGTCTGGCCCGTACAGTTCATTCCGCTCCATTAGCCCTAGCGTGACATTAGCATGTCATTTGCACATCGTTTGCATGAAGTTGAAAAAAAAAATCTCACACGTTGATTCATTCGGGGAGCAGCGATGCCACTGCATGCTGTGCCGGTTGTGACAGCGAAGGTTTTGATTAATCGAAGCATCCCTCCCCTTCCTCCCTCCTTTTTTATTTATTTTTAGTTTTTTTAACGATCAGACGAGAAAGACGCTCGGTCTTTCGGAACTTTGCTTCGTTCATCATGTCGGTTTTATTTGTTTTTTTTTGTTTGCTTATGTGCTCCCTTTTTAATTAAAGATATAACGCGGATTTCCCGTGTAACATTAGTCCCATTGTGTGTTACTGTGTTCATAGACACCAACAAGAAAATAAATCAACCCATCACCAGATCCCCTGCTGCGGCTGCGCTACCAGCACCATAGCGGCGAAGGCACCTCCCTCCCCTTCCTCCCTCCCCTTCCTCCCTCCCTCCCTCCCCTCTCCTCCCTTACCTTCCTCCCTCCCCTCCCTCCCCTCCTTCCCCTCGCTCCCCTCGCTCCAGTCCCCTCCCTCTCCTCCCCTCCCTCCCCCCCTCCCCTCCCTCGCTGCCTCCCCTCCCTCTCCTCGCTCCCTCCCTCCACTCCCCTCCCTCCCTCCCCTCGCCTCCCTCCCATCCCCTCCATCCCTCCCTCCCTCCCCTCCCTCCCCCCCTCCCCTCCCTCGCTCCCCTCCCTCCCTTCCTCCCCTCCCTCCCTCCCCCCCTCTCCACTCCCCTCCCTCCCCTCGCTCCCCTCTCTGCCCTCCCCTCCCTCCCCTCCCTCCCTCGCCTCCCTCCCCTCCCTCCCGCTACACGAACGCACAGGTTGAGAAGCATCAACCTCCCTTCTGCGCGAAAGATGTCGATCACTCCGCCGTTATCGCTCGCGCTGGCACGCGGCCCCACATACACAGCTAATAAATACACGAAGGGAGAACTCAAAGCGTTCGCAAATCAACACATTCGACAATAACCACGCCGTGTTGTGTGTCTGTGTGTGTGGCATTCACAGAACAATGATATCATCGGCGATGTTTCGGGCAATGGCTCTTCTTCTGGGCATATAAACAAGACGCGCACAGGCTGTTGGGAGCAAGTGATGTGTTAGCGAGCACCTATTAATGCACGCGAGGATGGGTGGTATGGTCGGTATCAGCATGGACACAAACAAAGACAAAGATCCCCCGTATAGCCTTAACAGACTGTTGGGGCAAGTGCTGATAGCGAACACCTATGAAGGCCGGCACGGCACACGAGGGGGTGGGTGGCCAGCACCACGCCCGACCGCCTTTGTCTCCATAGCGGCGATGTTTACACACCGCACCAGGTACTCATTTGAGGCTGAGTCGACCTAGGGGAGGCCCAAGACCGGTTCAGATAATCGTCACTGGTGGTGTTTGCCGTGAGCGGGAATCGAATCCGGGTCGCCAGGTTCGTAGCGCGGCGTAGCGCTAACCGCTGCGCCACCGCTCCCCACACACACACGGACAGACACGCGGACACACACAGGTCACCCATGTAACCTCGCACAGCGTGTTAACCGTGACGCTGAATATTAAACAAAAGCACACGCGCATTTCGTCCACAGAGTGCTGTGCACTGTGGAAAACACTCTGTAGTCAAGTTCAAGGCTGCGGTGTTGTTGTTCTTATTGTTGTTGTTATTGTTGTGATGTTTTATTTGTTTGACGAAGCACGGTGTCCCACCCATACATGTGTGTGTGTGTGACGGACACGCAGAGATCTCCAGCGTGGTGGTGGTGGTGGTCGTGGTGGTGGTGGTCGTGGTGGTGGTGGTGCTGGTGGTGGTGGTCGTAGTGGTGGTGCTGGTGGTGGTCGTGGTGGTGGTAGTGGTGGTGGTAGTGGTGGTGGTCGTGGTGGTGGTGGTCGTGGTGGTGGTGGTGGTCGTGGTGGTGGTGGTGGTCGTGGTGGTGGTGGTGGTGGTGGTGGTGGTCGTGGTCGTGGTGGTGGTGGTGGTGGTCGTGGTGGTGGTCATGGTGGTGGTGGTGGTCGTGGTGGTGGTGGTGGTCGTGGTGGTGGTGGTCGTGGTGGTGGTGGTGGTCGTGGTGGTGGTGGTCGTGGTGCTGGTGGTGGTCGTGGTGGTGGTGGTCGTGGTGGTGGTGGTGGTGGTGGTCGTGGTGGTGGTGGTGGTCGTGGTGGTGGTGGTCTTGGTGGTGGTGGTGGTGGTCGTGGTGGTGGTGGTCGTGGTGGTGGTCGTGGTGGTGGTGGTGGTGGTCGTGGTGGTGGTGGTGGTGGTCGTGGTGGTGGTGGTCGTGGTGGTGGTCGTGGTGGTGGTGGTCGTGGTGCTGGTGGTGGTGGTCGTGGTGCTGGGGGTGGTGGTGCTGGTGGTGCTGGTGGTGGTGGTGGTGGTCGTGGTGGTGGTGGTCGTGGTACTGGTGGTGCTGGTGGTGCTGGTGGTGGTGGTGGTGGTGCTGGTGGTGCTGGTGGTGGTGGTGGTGCTGGTGGTGGTGGTGGTCGTGGTGTCTGGTGGTGCTGCTGGTGGTGCTGGTGGTGCTGGTGGTGGTGGTGCTGGTGGTGCTGGTGGTGGTGCAGTGGTTAGCAGTACGCAGCTACGAATCCCCTCGGGACAATTCCGAGGTCGATTGCCGCCGCGCTCACGAGCAAATCATCAGTGGGGGGTGGGTGGGGGGGGGAGCATTTGTTATCGCTCCTGGCTCTCACCTAGGTCGACTCAGCCTGGAGGGGATGTGTCAAGCAGCAGCACTTGGGAGAGACAAAGACGGCCGGGCGTGGTGTTGGCTACCCCAAAACATGTTTTTGTGTTTTGTGTTTTGTGTGTGTGGGGGGGGGGGGGGGGGCATCTTGGTGTAGTGGGCAGCGAATTGCCCTTCCAACCTCGGCCATCCGAGTTCGTTTCCCGCTCACGACCAATAACCGAGTGGCGGGAAATTTCAAACCTGGCTAGTGGGCCACCCCTAGGTCCACTCAGCCGTTAAACGAGTGGCACCGGGCGGGAGACAAAGACGGTTGGGACGTGACGTCGTCGGCTACCCACACCCCCCCCCCGTCTCCTGTTGCATCGTGCGAGCCTTAATAGGTGCTCACACACTCACACGTGTACACACACACACTCACACACGTGTACTCACACACACTCACACGTGTACACACACACACGTGTACTCACACACACTCACACATGTGCTCACACACACTCACACGTGTACACACACACACTCACACGCGTGTACTCACACACACTCACACGTGTACACACACACACGTGTACTCACACACACTCACACATGTGCTCACACACACTCACACGTGTACACACACACACTCACACACGTGTACTCACACTCACACGTGTACTCACACACACTCACACACACTCACACACGTGTACTCACACACTCACACGTGTCCTCACACACTCTCACTCACTCACACACTCACTCACACACTCACACGTGTACTCACACATTCACACACACACTCACACACTCACACACTCACTCGCTCACACACGTGTACTCACACACTCACACACACACACGTGTACTCACTCATTCACACACATGTACTCACACACTCTCACTCACTCACACACTCACTCACACACTCACACGTGTACTCACACATTCACACACACACTCACACACTCACTCGCTCACACACGTGTACTCACACACTCACACACACACACGTGTACTCACTCATTCACACACATGTACTCACACACACTCACTCACACACTCACTCACACACTCACACGTGTACTCACACATTCACACACACACTCACACAATCACACACTCACTCGCTCACACACGTGTACTCACACACTCACACACGTGTACTCACACATTCACACACTCTCACACTCTCACACTCACACACTCACACACGTGTACTCACACACACTCACACACTCACACTCACACACTCACACACACTCACACACTCACACACGTGTACTAACACACTCACACGTGTACTCACACACTCCCACGTGTACTCACACACTCACACACGTGTACTCACACATTCACACACTCTCACACTCTCACACTCACACACTCACACACGTGTACTCACACACACTCACACACTCACACACTCAAACTCACACACTCACACACACTCACACACGTGTACTAACACACTCACACTTGTACTCACACACTCACACGTGTACTCACACACTCACACACGTGTACTCACACTCACACACTCACACACTTGTACTAACACACACTCACACACTCACACTCACACACTCACACACACTCACGCACGTGTACTCACACACTCACACGTGTACTCACACACGCGTCTACAGCAGGAGAGAGACACACACACACGCACACACACAGTCATCCACAACCAACAGTCAACATTTTAGCCACAGACATCATCAGCAGCAACAGTAGCAGCATCATCAGCATCATCAGCATCATCAGCATCAGCAGTAGCAGCAGCATCAGCATCATCAGCATCATCAGCATCAGCAGTAGCAGCAGCATCAGCATCATCAGCATCATCAGCATCATCAGCATCAGCAGTAGCAGCAGCATCAGCATCATCAGCATCAGCAGCATCAGCAGTAGCAGCAGCATCAGCAGCATCAGCATCATCAGCATCATCAGCATCAGCAGTAGCAGCAGCAGCATCAGCAGCATCAGCATCATCAGCATCATCAGCAGCAGCAGTAGCAGCAGCATCAGCATCATCAGCATCATCAGCATCAGCAGTAGCATCAGCATCATCAGCATCATCATCAGCAGCAGTAGCAGCAGCATCAGCATCATCAGCATCAGCAGCAGCATCAGCAGCTGTCAAAAACCAAAAGCGGAATCTAAGGCAGACAGACGGACGGACGCGAACCCCTCAACGCTGCCCGCCTCTTACCTTGAGTCGAACACGCGAATGGGAGAGAGGTGGTCAGTAGGAGCGGTGGTGGTGCAATCAGCCAAGCAACAAGCCACTAGTCCAGGCAGCTTCACGAGGTCGTGTCAGCCAGTCGATCCAGAGATTTGCGGCTTTTAGCAGGCAGGCAGACAGGCAGGGCAGGCAGACAGGCAGTTCCCCAGGTAGGCAGGCAGGGCAGGTGTAGGTACCCAGGCAGGCAGGCAGACAGGGCAGGCAGTTCCCCAGGTAGGCAGGTCCTCAGGCAGGTCCCCAGGCAGGAAGGTACCCAGGCAGGCAGGCAGACAGGCAGTTCCCCAGGTAGGCAGGGCAGGCAGGCAGGTACCCAGGCAGGTAGGTGAACGAAGGGGCAAAAGCTCCGCTCAGGAGAGGCGCTGGTAGCTGAACGCTGTTTCGTGTCGCGAGTGTTTTTTGTATTTCCTACAACGACAACAACGACAACAAGGATGGGATGGGATGAGACCCACCGCTCAGCTTTCGTTCCCGATGTGGCTACCCTTGTCCGTACAGTGCCTTGGCTGGCTCGCAACGCGTGTGACTCGCACGAGAGAGAGAGTGTGTGTGATGGAGAGAGAGAGAGTGTGTGTGTGTGTGACGGTGTGTGTGTGTGTGTTGGAGAGAGAGTGCGTGTATGTGGGAGAGAGAGAGAGAGAGTGTGTGTGACAGAGAGAGAGTGTGTGTGTGTGACGGTGTGTGTGTGTGTGATGGAGAGAGTGTGTGTGTGTGTGACAAAGAGAGAGAGTGTGTGTGTGTGTGACAGAGAGTGTGTGTCGGAGTGTGTGTGACGGAGAGAGAGTGTGTGTGTGTGTGTGACAGAGAGTGTGTGTCGGAGTGTGTGTGACAGAGAGAGTGTGTGTGTGACAGAGTGTGTGTGTGTGACAGAGAGTGTGTGTGTGTGACGGAGTATGTGTGTCACGGGGAGAGAGTGTGTTTGTGTGTGACAGAGAGAGCGTGTGTGTGTGAGTGACGGAGTGTGTGTGTGTGTGACGGAGTGTGTGTGTGTGTGACAGAGTGTGTGTGTGACAGAGAGAGTGTGTGTGTGTGACAGAGAGTGTGTGTGTGTGACGGAGTATGTGTGTCACGGGGAGAGAGTGTGTTTGTGTGTGACAGAGAGAGCGTGTGTGTGTGAGTGACGGAGTGTGTGTGTGTGTGACGGAGTGTGTGTGTGTGTGACAGAGTGTGTGTGTGACAGAGTGTGCGTGTGTGTGACAGAGAGTGTGTGTCGGAGTGTGTGTGACAGAGGGAGTGTGTGTGTGAGTGTGTGTGTGTGACAGTGTGTGTGTGTGACAGAGTGTGTGTGTGACAGAGAGAGTGTGTGTGTGTGACAGAGGGAGTGTGTGTGTGAGTGTGTGTGTGTGACAGTGTGTGTGTGTGACAGAGTGTGTGTGTGTGTGACAGAGAGAGTGTGTGTGTGTGTGACAGAGGGAGTGTGTGTGTGAGTGTGTGTGTGTGACAGTGTGTGTGTGTGACAGAGTGTGTGTGTGTGTGACAGAGAGAGTGTGTGTGTGTGACAGAGGGAGTGTGTGAGTGTGTGTGTGTGACAGTGTGTGTGTGTGACAGAGAGAGTGTGTGTGTGTGACAGAGAGAGTGTGTGTGCGTGTGACCGCACGGACGAGCAGGCTCAAGCAAGCCAAGCCTGAGTGGAGAAGTGGTGGCGGAGAGCGAACGCGAATAACAGAGACGCCGCCACCACCACCACAACAACAACAAAGAAACAGCAGCAGCGCAGACCTCTGCTAAACAGCAGCAGCAGGAGCAGCAGCAGTAGCAGCGAAAGATTGAGGAATCACAACAACACTGACGATTATTTGCAACCGCGGATGTACGTTGGTGACTAACCTTATCCAGCGTGGCGATGTGCAGAGGGGAGGGGGGAGCTGAAACCGTGCATGCTGCATGCCACTGTGCTCTGAATCAATGTGGGGGGGCAGGCAGATGAGGTGGTGGTGGTGGTGGGGGGGTGGGTGGGTGGGTGGCCGAGTCAGAATAATTCGCTACGGTGATAATGATGATGATAGCGGCAACGACAACGTCGCATTGCGCGCTGCGAATTCTTTCCATGTTTTGCGGTTATTGTTTGAGCAAAGGTAAACGATTGCGTGATGTTCATGTTGTTGTTGTTGTTGATGTTGTTGTTGATGTTGTTGCTTTGAATCCGAGGAGTGGTGGTGGTGGTGGTGGGGAGCGGTGGTGTAGCGGTTAGCGCGCTGCGCTACGAACCTGGACCATCCGGGTACGATTCTCGCTCACGGCCAACACCGGTGACGATTATCTGAACCGGTCCTGGGCCTCCCCTAGGTCGACTCAGCCTCAAATGAGTACCTGGTGCGATGTGTAAACATCGCCACTAGGGAGACAAAGGCGGCCGGGCGTGGTGTTGGCCACCCCATTTGTAGGTGCTCGCTAACAGCACTTGCCCCTACAGTCTGTTCAGGCTATACGGGGGATCTTTGTCTTGTTCGTGGTGGTGGTGGTGGTGGTAATGAGAGGGGAGGCTGCGAGAGGGAGCGGTGGGGCTTGTGATGAGCGCGGTGCGTGGATTGTGTGTGCAACAGCGCGCACAGCTGACTCGTTGTGTCCAGCGTTGGTGTCCCGTGTGTGGTGTACACTGCGTGTGTGTACACGTATGTGTGTGTACACACGTGTGTGTGTACACGCGTGTGTGTGTACACGTGTGTGTGTGTGTACACGTGTGTGTGTGTACACACGTGTGTGTGTGTGTGTACAAGCGTGTGTGTGTGTGTGTGTACACGTGTGTGTGTGTACACGTGTGTGTACACGCGTGTGTGTGTACACGCGTGTGTGTGTGGTACACGTGTGTGTGTGTACACGCGTGTGTGTGTACACGTGTGTGTGTGTGTACACGTGTGTTTGTGTGGTAGACGTGTGTGTGTACACGTGTGTGTGTGTGTACACGCGTGTGTGTGTGGTACACGTGTGTGTGTGTACACGTGTGTGCGTGTACACGCGTGTGTGTGTGTACACGTGTGTGTACACGGTGTGTGTGTGTGTGGTACACGTGTGTTTGTGTGGTAGACGTGTGTGTGTGTGGTACACGTGTGTGTACACGCGTGTGTGTGTGTGTATACGCGTGTGTACACGTGTGTGTGTGTGTACACGTGTGTGTGTGTACACGTGTGTGTGTGGTACACGTGTGTGTGCACGCGTGTGTGTACACGCGTGTGTGTGTGTGTACACGTGTGTGTGTGTGTGTACACGTGCGTGTACACGTGTGTGTGTGCGTGTACACGTGTGTGTGTGTGTGGGTAGACGTGTGTGTGTGTACACGTGTGTGTACACGCGTGTGTGTGTGTGTACACGTGTGTGTGTGTGTACACGTGTGTGTGTGTACGCGTGTGTGTGTACACGCGTGTGTGTGTACACGTGTGTGTGTGTGTGTACACGCTCGCGGCCGTCAACCAACGATTCATCTGAACCGGTCCTGGCCTTCCTTTAGATTGACTCAGCCACAAAAAAACCCCCACAATTGTGTCTGGTGCCATGCGTAAAACATCGCCACTGGGAAGATAAAGGCGGTCGGGCGTGGGTCTGCCCCCCCCCCTCGTGTGCCGTGCCGGCCTTTATAGGTGCTCGCTAACAGCACTTGCCCTTACAGTCTGTTAAGGCTATACGGGGGACCTTTGTCATTGTGTGTTGCGAAGCGGTCAGCGCGCGGCTCCGCCTGGGACCCGAGTTCGAACCGTCGAACTCGATTATCTGAACCGGCCGTAGCACCCCCCCCCCCACCTCTAGGTCGACTCAGCCTCGAATGAACACTGCCCACCATGTTGCGCCGTTGCCGAACCTTCACAGGGGCTACTCGCTGACAGCTCTTGCCCCAGCGGGTGTGTGTGTTGGGCTATCTGGAGTGGCGGGGAACCTTTGTCTGTGTGCTTGTGTCTACGCACGACGACGTTGACGCGTACACGAGACCGATGTGACCTTCTAGATTTGAAGCTTTCGTGACTGCAAGGATTCATACTCTTGGATTTTTTCTGGTAAAGTCACGAAGGTAAAAAATTATAATTAATAAAAGTAAAATAAAAATAAAATAAAAATCACGACGTTTCGGAGGCAACACAAGCTTCCGTCTTCAGGTTTTTTTATTTTATTTTTTATTTTACTTTTATTAATTTTAATTCTTTACCTACGTGACTTTACCGAAAAAACCTAAGAATACGATGTGACCTTGCCCAGCGCAATAAACGCGTTGGAGGCGTCGTGGTGAATCCGCGCGGTGCGTTTGAACGCGTTCCGTGAACACCGCTGACCATCAGCTGGGAGCGGTCGTGGGTCCCTCCCCTCTAGGTCGGCTCAGACGAGTCGGGTGTGTGTGCGCTCAACATCGCCACGCGGGGAGACAAAGGCGGCTGGGCGTCTGCTAAGGGCTGTGACGAGCCTCATTGGAACCTTTCCGCCTTTGTTGGAGGT
>NC_136333.1:6163386-6176770 GCF_964198595.1 Lampetra fluviatilis | reverse complement strand
ACAGAGAGAGAGAGACACACACACACACAGAGAGAGAGACACACACAGAGAGACACACACACACACAGAGAGAGAGACACACACACAGAGAGAGACGCACACACACAGAGAGAGACGCACACACACACAGAGAGACGCACACACACAGAGAGAGAGACACACACACAGAGAGAGAGCGATTGCTTCGGAGAGGGCCTTCGATCAGCCGTTGGATTGACGAAGGGGTGGTGAGAAGGGGGGGGTGGGTGGGGGGGGCGAGTTGACATTTCTGTTCGCGACTCCGCTGATCGCCGCGTGGTGCAGAGAGCACAGAGTCAGGATGACTCCAAATCGAGAGCTGCGTGGAATAACGTCCCACCCAGATTCAGAAGGACGCCGCTGCTGCTGCTTCTGCTGCTGCTGCTACTGCTGCTGCTGCTTCTGCTGCTGCTGCTGCTACTGCTGCTGCTGCTTCTGCTGCTGCTGCTGCTTCTGCTGCTGCTGCTTCTGCTGCTGCTACTACTGCTGCTGCTGCTTCTGCTGCTGCTGCTTCTGCTGCTGCTGCTGCTTCTGCTGCTACTGCTGCTGCTGCTGCTGCTACTGCTGCTGCTGCTTCTGCTGCTGCTGCTACTGCTGCTGCTGCTTCTGCTGCTGCTGCTTCTGCTGCTGCTGCTTCTGCTACTGCTGCTTCTGCTGCTGCTGCTTCTGCTGCTAATGCTGCTGCTGCTAATGCTGCTGCTGCTAATGCTGCTTCTGCTGCTGCTGCTGCTTCTGCTGCTGCTGCTACTGCTGCTGCTGCTAATGCTGCTGCTGCTAATGCTGCTGCTGCTACTGCTGCTGCTGCTAATGCTGCTGCTGCTGCTACTGCTGCTGCTTCTGCTGCTGCTGCTACTGCTGCTGCTGCTAATGCTGCTGCTGCTGCTGCTTCTGCTGCTGCTGCTACTGCTGCTGCTGCTAATGCTGCTGCTGCTAATGCTGCTGCTGCTGCTGCTACTGCTGCTACTGCTGTTGCTGCTGCTGCTGTTGCTGCTGCTACTGCTGCTGCTACTGCTGTTGCTGCTGATACTGCTGCTGCTGCTACTGCTGCTGCTACTGCTGCTGTTTCTACTGCTACTGCTGCTGCTACTGCTGCTACTGCTGCTGCTACTGCTGCTGCTACTGCTGCTGCTGCCGGAGAGCAGAGTGCGTGGAACGACGCTGACGCGCCGAATGAACGCCTCGTGCGAGACACAACATCGCCACCCTCACCGTCAACCCACCGCCTCCTGGCTTTGACATTCCCCCCCTCCCCTCCCATGCTCCCCCCCCTCCTCCTCCCCAATTCTCCTCCTCCCTCCTACCCCCCGTCCTCCTCATCCTCCTCCTCCTCCCCCCACCCCCTCCCCCTCATCCTCCCCCTCCCCTCCTCCACCCCCCTTCCTCCTCCTCACCCCCTCCTCCTCCCCTCCTCCCCCCCTCATCCTCCTCCTCCACTCCCGTTCCTCCTCCTCCCCCTCCTCCTCCCCCTCCTTCTCCCCACCCCCTCCTCCTCCCCTTTCCTCCCCTTCCTCCTCCCCCCCTCCCCCCCCCTCCTCCTCCACCCCCCTCCTCCTCTCCTCCTCTCCTCCACCCCCTCCCCCTCCTCCTCCCCCTTCCCATTCCCCCCCCCTCCTCCCCCTCCTCCAACCCCTCCCCCTCCTCCTCCTCCACCCCCTCCTCCTCCCCCTCCCCCTCCCCCCCCCCTCCTCCTCCACCCCCTCCTCCTCTCCTCCTCTCCTCCACCCCCTCCCCCTCCTCCTCCCCCTTCCCATTCCCCCCCCTCCTCCCCCTCCTCCACCCCCTCCCCCTCCTCCTCCTCCACCTCCCTCCTCCTCTGCATTCGACCGCGTGGCTTAGGGCTCCGCGTTCACACGGGGACTCCGACACTCCCTCAACGCAATCCCAGCGGCGTCACCGTGAGCCTGAGAACAGAAAAGTCGCACTCCGTGGTCAATCGGCCTTCTCGAATCGCTCCGGCCGGCCGCTGCGTGAATTGCAACAGGAATTCTAGATTTGAAGCTTTCGTGACTGCAAGGATTCATATTCTTAGTTTTTTTCGGTAAAGTCACGTAGGTAGAACATTAAAATTAATAAAAGTAAAATAAAATAAAAATCACGACGTTTCGGAGGCAACACAAGCTTCCGTCTTCAGGTGGAAACCGTCACAGCCACGACAGCTGTATCAAGTAAATATAAACGGAGTGGTAGCTCCTGCAATCTCTCATTTACTTGATACAGCTGTCGTGGCTGTGACGGTTCCACCTGAAGACGGAAGCTTGTGTTGCCTCCGAAACGTCGTGATTTTTATTTTATTTTACTTTTATTAATTTTAATGTTTTACCTACGTGACTTTACCGAAAAAAAACTAAGAATTTGAAACAGGAAGACGTCGATTCGCAAAGTCCGTTTCTTAGCCCACTGCAGAGCTGCGTCCATTTACATCTCGGTTCGAATCTTGATTTGAATCAAGATTATTATATTTCGATTTAAAGCTTTCGTGACTGCAGGGATTCATGTTCTTGGTTCTTTCGGTAAAGTCATCACGTAGAATGGAAATAATAAAACAATAAAAATAAAACATAATAAAATAATTCTCACGACGTTTCGGCCACAACGCAAGTAGCCGTCCTCAGGTGGAGAACAGGTCTGTTTAATTTTTAAATCCTTTATATTAAGTTCACTTGCTTGCTTGCTTAGGACCGTGCAAATCTTTCGGTCGTTTTTAACCCACTTCCCGTGATCCAATCGAGCTGACATTTTGCACACAGACTCGTTGTGCGTGACAATTTATTTTCGTGAAAAATGTTACACTTTTTAGGAAAAAAATAAATTATATTTAATTACCAATTGCTTAATGGTGGCAGGCAATCATCTGACCCATAGGTGGCAGCCATCTCAAGCCAGAGGACGAGAGGACTCTAGCCTCCACGCATATAAAGGATTAATAGTGAAAAACTTTGTTTTTTACGGGTTAATTTTTTATTGTTTTATTATTTCCATTCTACGTGACTTTACCGAAAGAACCAAGAAGAAGATTATTATATTTGTTTATTTTTATTTTCTTCCAGCCTCCTCCTCCTCCTCTACGGTGGAACTTTGAACCCCATCATCGGAACGTCACCACGAGGCCGCTGCGAGATAATCTCCTTCGCGCATGGAAAGTTTGCGGACGCCAGCCACGCAAGCGCGAACGATGGGGGCGTCCATAAATGACGTCACGCACCTAGGGGAAGGGGGGGGGGAGTCAGACATTTGTGACGATGTGTGACGAGGGGGGTGGATGGAAGGGGTTTGAGAAATGTGACGTCACATCAAAGTGCGTAACTTTAAATGAATCTAGAATTGTTATAACAACACTAATTGTTATAACAACACTCCTACAACATCAGAGTGCAGCGCCACATTAAATACGCACTACAATGACAATAGTTTAAAGCGATTTGAAGTATGTTTTATTTTCAAAATGGAAATATGGTTTTGGGGGGGGGGCGGGGGGCAGAGCTTTGTGACGTCATATTTGAGGGGGGGGGGGTCTGACTTTTTGTGACGCCGTGTGACGAGGGGGGGGGCGTCAAAAATCCTCCAAAATCGCGTGACGTCATTTATGGACGGCCCTTTAGACACGAGCCTCAGCCGTGCGTCTGTGGCCATTGACTCTCACGGAAGGGGTGGGCGTTGATTGGTCAAACGACGAACTGGTATTACCCAATGGGGTCCCTGCACTGGCTATTTCAAAACAAGACGCATGCCATGATAATGGTGTCAATTAAATGTGACATTCAAAATTAGTGAGCCGAGTTATCATTATCATCATCATCACCATCGTCGTTCAGGGGGTGGTCTATGCAGGCTTACTGAAGATGTCGCCATTTCACAGGGGTCGCAAGGATGCCAAGACCCATCTTACACGTGAACTGGTAATCATCGCTCCATCTCCACAGGGGAGGGGAATCGTTATCCTGCAAGGTCGCGTTCTCTGCTCTGGCTGTCCATCCGTCACAGCTTCGAGCATCTTCTTGGTTCTTTCGGTAAAGTCACGTAGAAGGGAAGTAATAAAATAATAAAAATAAAAAATAATAAAATAATTCTCACGACGTTTCGGCCACAACGCAAGCAGCCGTCCTCAGGTGAAAACCAGGTCTGTCGAGGCGACAGAGTCTGAATGAAACAGCACACGAGCTTGGAGCATCTATATATATAAGCTGGGCGCCTTGACAAAGGCTTCGAGCATCGGTAACGCCGTTCTTCCTCAACAACGTGGTGGATGTGTTCTGCCCCAGCTCGCAATCGCCTTCCTTAAAAGTCACAAAGAAGAAAATCTAATCTCTTCACACACACGATAACTAATCTCGTCACACTATCACTAATCTTCGCACGAGATAACTAATCTTCACGCACGATAACTAATCTTCCCACAGCGCAATGTTCCAGCAACATCTGATAATTTTGCTTGTAATATAAATTCGTTTATTTCAATAATAATCATACATATTTATGAATTAATGGGTTGTATATTACCCAAAAGCTATTGCTATTGGCTATACATGTGTAATTTTAAAAACAACACATATGTGTTCATGTTATTTCTCAAGGCCCCACGGTGTAATGTGACGTCTCCAACTCTTGCCATCCACTCGATCTCTTTTGCCTCTCTGAAGAAGGGCCATTGCCCGAAACGTCGACCCATTTTTTACATGTTTTCCCCCCTATGGCCGCACCCTCATTGACGAATGTGTTTGAGATTGTTTGTCCTTGGGTACCACCACCACCGCGGTGTCTCCAAATCATTTTGTTTCTGACAGCCAGCTTGATGCCTCTGATTTGGATGTTGCCCTTTGATGGATGTCTCCTGTCTCTCTCTCTCTCTCCTCGTGTCCCTCCGTGTCATTCTGATCCGCGTGCACGACTCTGCACGCTTCTCTGTGCACTTTTTACACTTCGTTCCACATTTTTGTCAGTTACAACACGGGACACATTTTGCTGTTGTTGTTGCTGTTGTTGTTGCCAGCATCAAAGTATGAAAAATAACAAATAGGTTTAACCCTGTAGTAGTAGGTTTTTACCCTTTAAACTGGTACAAAACTGACACCTTTAAACACTATGAGAGGAGGTCTCATAGTGTAAATGCTTACCCCGAGCTCTCAATACTCTGATAGTGCGCTGTTTTTGAGTTGTACGCCTTTTGGCGTCATCTGGTCCAACACCAATGGAGACTAGGCTCTAAGGAAAGCTGTCTCGGGTGTGGACCAATCAACTTCAAGGACAGTGCATATCATTACCATTATCAGAGTTGGTTCTTTTTGTTTGCATTTTGACTGCTTGTGTTGTGGTTATTGCAAACATGATGCCTTGTATAAAGGTGTCAGTTTTGTACCAGTTTAAAGGGTAAAAACCTACTACTATATTTTGCCACTGGTAAAAGAGGTCTCATAGTGTAAAGGTTTAACCCTTTTTGGTCTGACACTGGTGAGACCGTGGCCCTGAAGAGGGCCCTCTCTGGTGCAGACCAATCAGTTAATAAAAACAATGCGAATATGTCTTCTTGGTTCTTTCGGTTAAGTCACGTAGAAGGGAAATAATAAAATAATAAAAATAAAAGATCATAAAATAATTATCACGACGTTTCGGCCACAACGCAAGCAGCCGTCCTCCTGCTAAAATAATTCTCACGACCTTTCGGCCAACACGCAAGCAGCCGTCCTGCTTGCGTTGTGGCCGAAACGTCGTGAGAATTATTTTATTATGTTGTATTTTTATTTTTTTATTATTTCCCTTCTACGTGACTTTACCGAAAGAACCAAGAGGATGAATCCCTGCAGTCACGAAAGAAGCTTTAAATCGAAATGCGAATATTATCAGAAACGTGTTTTTGTTTGCGTGTTCACCGCAAGTAACACGTGCAGTAAACACGGACACGATTGCTTGCAAAAGCTTTCTATTTGGTCTTTGGACATCTTAACGCAACTGTTTTATTCTTGACTTAAAGCTTTCGCGACTGCGGGAATTCGTACTCTTGGGGGACTTTCAGTAAAGTCACGTGGGTATAAAATAAAAAATTATAAAATAATAAAAAAATCACGACATTTCGATCGCAACACGTGCAATCGTCTTCAGGTGAAGAAAATACAGCAGGCGGACTGCTGAGACAGGAAAAAACGTAGCGAGAGAGCTACTGCAGCCAGAGGTTACATAGGTTTTATACTGGTAGGAACCCACTGGTTCGACCAGCCCACAGGGGATTATTGTGTCCGTCCGTCGTGCAGGGAGGGGCTGGGTGGGGAGGGAGGGGTTGGGTGGGGAGGGTGGGGAGGGGCTGGGTGGGGAGGGTGGGGCTGGGTGGGGAGTGGGAGGGGTGGGGCTGGGTGGGGAGGGGCTGGTCACCCCGTGGTGCCCTTATAAAACTCAACGTTTAACCTACTCACGCCGGCTTGTACCCGCCCTCACAGTCGGGCATATTTGCGGAATACACCACGCCGCCGTTGACCCTGGCCATTGACCGAGCAACCCAACGTTCCTACCAGCTCCCTCCGCAGGAATGTGTAATTGGTTTGAGATGGGTACAACCCAAGGGTAAGTGGGCGGGGCTAAAGATGGAATTTGCAAGTAAATGTAAGATCGCAGAGTTAGGTAGACCTCGGCAAATCATGTCTGCGTCATTTCGATTTAAAGCTTTCGTGACTGCAGGGATTCATCTTCTTGGTTCTTTCGGTAAAGTCACGTAGAAGGGAAGTAATAAAATAATAATAAAAAATAAAACATAATACAATAATTCTCACGATGTTTCGGCCGCAGCGCAAGCAGCCGTCCTCAGGTGAAGACCAGGTCTGTCGGGGAGACAGCCGCGGAGATGGAGCTATTAAACAAGAGATGCCGCGACTCTAAGACGCTGTCTCCCCGACAGACTTGGTCTTCACCTGAGGACGGCTGCTTGCGTTGTGGCCGAAACGTCGTGAGAATTATTTAATTATGTTTTATTTTTATTTTTATTTTATTATTTCCCTTCTACGTGACTTTACCGAAAGAACCAAGAAGATGTCTTCGTGACTTTACCGAAAGACCCAGAGAGTATGTTTTATCGTTATTTTAGTTTTCGTTTTTGTCAGGGTCCATTCATTTCAGACTCATATTTCTTCCCCTTTATACGGCAGACGATCGGGGCGCTTGGCCACTTATGGTTACAATCAGGATGTGTATTCATACAGGAGGAATCCGATGAGCCATGAAGCTCTTTATTTCACGAATGTGAAACGAGATTTTTCACAGATGTATGGTGCCGAAAGAAATTCAACATATATCCATGCATACATGATGATGATGATGATAATAATAATGCATTTCATATAAATATTAACTGAACACATTCATCGATAACAATGTGGCCTTGTAAGGAAAAAAAATCCATCAAAGACGATGTGTCGGACAAAGATCCTTCTTCATGATACAGGTCCATTGTCCGAAACGTCGCCTGTTATATAAGCATTCCTATCGAGGCCACACGATGCTCCTGTTGTTACTGATGAACGTGGTGAGCTGTGTTGTTGATTTGTGCCCGTGCATCCCTGCCAAATGCAGCAGCAGCAGCAGACAGCAGCAGACAGCAGCAGCGGGCGGCATCGCCAGATGATTTATTGACGAGATGAGACGGGGTCCGCCGATCGGAAGTAACGATTGAAGTGGCAGCCGCAGGAAGGAACGCTCCAGACACAAGCTACCCCCGCCGCGGAGATGGAGCGATTAAACAAGAGTAATGCGACAACAACAACAACAACAACAATGAAACAACAATAACTAGAAACAGACACTTATTCATATTCTTGGTTCTTTCGGTAAAATCACGTAGAAGGGAAACAATAAAATAAAAAATATATAAAACAATAAAATTCTCACGACGTTTCGACTGCAACACAAGCAATCATCACCAGGTGTGAAATCCTCGGCAAGAACATTTGAAAAAGTGGCGTTTTTTCCAATTCTAATAAAAAACCGCCACTTTTTTCAACGTTTCTTGCTGTGGGTTTCACACCTGATGATGATTTCTTGTGTTGCAGTCGAAACGTCGTGAGCATTTTATTGTTTAATATTTGTATTATTTTATTATTTCCCTTCTACGTGACTTTACCGAAAGAACCAAGAATATGAATCTCTGCAGTCACGAAAGCTTTAAATCGAAATCTACGTATTCGTTCGTATGCCCCACCGGTACTCTCACGTGTAGTCACGCACCTTTGCTAATCTAAGTTGTCTTGTGGTTGTTGTTGTTGTTGTTTGGCTTGCATCCCACTGGGATTTTTTTTGTACAGCGTTGGTGTACGGTGCTTTTTTTTCTGCAAGACTTTGCAGTTTTTTCCTGGATGTTTCTGTTTGCGCGTAGTCACTTTAACATGTTTTCTTGTTCATGTTTTTGTGTTTTAGTTTGTTGCGGTTGCACCCGATTCAAGAGCCGAATGGCTTCGCAGGGCTATACCAAATACATGAAACTGAAACTGCTAGAACAATCGCGTACACACAAATACAAAGCTGCCCCGTATAACCGAAATAGAACGACGGGCAAGTGCTGGTAGCAGCTGTGAAGCCCGTCACAGCATGCAAAGGGGTGGGTGGCCAGAACCATAGTGGCGATGTTTACGACACATTCTGCCAGGTACCCATTTGAGGCTGAGTGAATCTCGGGAAGGACAAGGTCTGCTTCGGATAATCGTCACTGGTGTGGAACACGAGTTTGGAATCAAACTCGTGTGGCCGGATTTGTCGCGCAGCGAATGCATATGAACAATACAAAGACCCCCCCCCCGCCCCGTACAGCCCTAACAGACTTTTGGGGCAAGTGCTGTTAGCGAGCACCTTTGAAAGGCCGACACGGCACACGTGGGAGCGGGTGACCAGCACGACGCCTGGCCGGCCGCCTTCATCTCCCTAGTGGCGTTCTTTACACATCGCACCAGCTACTGTACTCGTCTGTGGCTGAGTCGACCTACACACACACACACGCGCGCGCGCACACAGAGTGCGTCTCCCCTGGTCCCTCGTCCCGTATCACTTGGGTCTCACCCCACACACGCGACCTGTCCCGCTGGACCAATTATAGGGGTGCACGGCTTCTCCCGCACCTCACGTGACGGTTGGGGCGTTCTCACGTGACGGTTGGGGCGTTCTCACGTGACGGTTGGGGCGTTGTCACGTGACGGTTGGTGCGTTGTTAAGTGACGGTTGGTGTATTGTCACGTGACGGTTGGTGCGTTGTGACGTGGCGGTTGGGGCGTTGTGACGTGACGGTTGGTGCGTTGTGACGTGACGGTTGGTGCGTTGTTAAGTGACGGTTGGTCTGTTGTCACGTGACAGCTGGTGTGTTCTCACGTGACAGTTGGTGTATTGTCACGTGACTGTTGGTCTGTTGTCACGTGACGGTTGGTGCGTTCTCACGTGACGGTTGGTGCACTGTCACGTGACGATTGGGGCGTTGTCCACTGACTGTCGGTGCATTGTCACGTGACGGTTGGTCTGTTGTCATGTGGCGGTTGGGGTGTTGTGACGTGACGTTTGGTGCACTGTCACGTGACGATTGGGGCGTTGTCCACTGACTGTTGGTGCATTGTCACGTGACGGTTGGTGTGTTCTCACGTGACGGTTGGGGCGTTATGACGTGACAGTTGGTGCGTTGTCATGTGACGGTTGGCCTGTTATCACGTGACGGCACGTGCGTTCTCACGTGACGGACACCGCTCGAGCAAAAAAAAATGACAAAACAATCGTTTAGCGCCGTTGTGGAGATGTTTAAGTATCCCTGAATAAATAACGCACGAGCCCTTCTCGCAGTTGTCTCTCTGCTTACAAAAACACAGTGGGTCTTGTTTTACACATCCCCTCGACATTATCAGAAGCGTTGGTTGATTACAAGAAAACTCTGGATCGGTTTTGACATTCAGTGGTCTCATCGACAGTAGAATGAGGCTCGCTTGAATCATTAGTCTAATTGCAGCATCTCGAGATACTGAATGTTGATTTGAAGCTTTCGTGACTGCAGGAATCCCTACTCTTTGGTTCTTTCGGTAAAGTCACGTGGGTAGAGAATAAATCACGACGTTTCGGGCGCAACACACAAGCGTCCGTCGCTTTCCCACCTGATGACGGACGCTTGTGTTGTGCACGAAACGTCGTGATTCATTTTATTTTATACCTACGCGACTTTACCAAAAGAACCAAAGAGTTTAGATACTGAATCTAAAAAAACAGTCAAGACATGCTGGCATTGAACCAAAAATTCAAGCAAGCCCGTCTGCTGATGCGACAACTGAATCTAAAAATTCTAGATTTGAAGCTTTCGTGACTGCAAGGATTCATATCCTTAGGTTTATTTTTTCGGTAAAGTCACGTGACTTTACCGAAAAAACCTAAGAATATGAATCTAAAAAACCAGTCAAGACATGCTGGTATTGAACCAAAATTCAAGCAAGCTTGCCTGCCCTGCTGAGGAGACACTCAATGTCAAAACCCGGCCAAGACATGCTGGCATTGAACCAAAAATTCAAGCAAGTCCGACTGCTGATGAGACACTCAATATCAAAAACCAGTCAAGACATGCTGGCATTGATCCAAAATTCAAGCAAGCCCGACTGCTGATGCGACACTTAATGTCAAAAACCAGTCAAGACATGCTGGCATTGAACCAGAAATTCAAGCAAGCCCGACTGTGCTGTTTATGAGACACTGCATATTCAAACCCAGGTCCAAAATTGTTTTGTTGTAGCTTATATTGAACTAATACAGCAGCGAGGATTTACCCCCGGAAGGCCGCAGTGATGCCTATGGGTTGTGTTACAAAACATATTCTCTCTCTCTCTCCTTTATTCATGGTAGAGAGAAAAATCTGAGAAGGAGTCGTTATTAATTTTTTGTTCGAGCAAAGAATATCACAATCCTCGCCGGGACATTTCCACCCGGAATGACTGTTGATATTAGAAGCCCTTTGCCTGCTGAGCGCGTGAACGCCTACAAATGAACCCTGGGTGGTGGTGGTCGCGGTGGTGATGATGATGATGGACCCTCGCTGTTGTACTTTGGTCATCGGAAAAAAGAATCCGGGTCTAAATTTGCTGACCCATCGCTCGCACGATGAGTTGTGACGTAGCGCACCGATTCCTCAAATGAGCATTAATTACCGTATCTGCTGCCGTTGCCTCGGTGGTAATGGTTATTGCTGTCCGTTCCCTGTGAACACACCGGACTTGCAATCCATAATTAAACAAACGTTGGGTGGTGGTGGTGGTTATTATGATGCTGCTGTGTTGGCGGTGATGCACAAGCGCATTTAACAACAACAACAACAGCAAACTCAATGCAATAAATAAAAATCAACAACTCCTAATCAATGCATTGACGAATGTGATTATTTTATTGTATATATATGTGTTTGTTTTGTAATCCAGCGGTCCAACTGGGTTCGATTCTATCTCGCCGGTACAGTCGTTGAAACAACGCTGCAAGTTTTATGTTTTTTAAATCCACTCTCCCACTGCCAGTGAGAAAGCACTTGCATGGGCTGCACCTTTAACCATTTGGAGCAAAGCACGCTGCAGTTTGTGTGTGTATGTTGGGTGCAATTGTGAGCCATAGCCAGTACATCGAATCGGCATGATCATTGGTTCACTGCAGCTCGGAGACTCATTGTTTAAACAGACGCTGATGAATAATACTGGGCGATCCATTTATAGACACTCCGCTCAGAAGTTTCCGGGATGAATAATGTTTTACTTGAGAGCCCACGGATATCTCCTAACATCAATCTCAATAAATAGACGAAATACGTAGGCGATCAAAGTGATATCCCGCCGCTCAAATGATCATTGAGGCATTGGTTGTGCTCCTGCAGGGTCAGTGGTGGAAATTGCATGTTCCTATGGCAGGGTCGAGTCAGTCCAGAGGCACGCGCAGTGGTACTGATTTCATTGACCCCATTCTCCCCCCCCATCCCCTCATCCCCCCCCCTCTCTCTCCCCCTTCCCCCATTCTCTTTCCCCCTTAACCCCCCCCTTTTTCCCCCCCTTCCCCCCACCTCTCCCCCCTCCTCTCCCCCTTCCCCCTCCACTCTCCCCCTTAACCCCCCTTCTCCCCCCCACCTCTCCCCCCCACCTCTCCCCCCTCTTCTCCCCCCACCTCTCCCCCCACCTCTCCCCCCACCTCTCCCCCCCACCTCTCCCCCCCACCTCTCCCCCCACCTCTCCCCCCCACCTCTCCCCCCACCTCCCCCCCTCTCTCCCCCCCCTCTCTCCCCCCCCTTTCAACCCCCTTTCCCCCCCCACCTCTCCCCCCCCCTCTCGCCCCCCCTCTCCCCCCACCTCTCCCTCCACCTCTCCCCCACCTCTCCCCCACCTCTTCCCCCACCTCTCCCCTCACCTCTATCCCCACCTCTCCCTCCACCTCTCCCCCACCTCTCCCCCCACCTCTCCCCTCACCTCTTCCCCCACCTATCCCCCCACCTCTTCCCCCACCTCTCCCCTCACCTCTATCCCCACCTCTCCCTCCACCTCTCCCCCACCTCTCCCCCACCTCTCCCCCCACCTCTCCCCTCACCTCTTCCCCCACCTATCCCCCCACCTCTCCCCCCACCTCTCCCCCCACCTCTCTCCCCGAATCAAGGATGATGGGCTGAGTCAACCCCCCCCCACCACCTGCATCTGAACTCGTGACCTTTTGATTGCGAGCCGCTCGCCACGTGCGCTGAGCCAAACCCCCGGCGGGTTACCAATCTCGACGACTTCATAACTCGTCCAGGGCTATCTTCGCTCGGCAAGACAAGGGGGCCCCGTTGCGATCACAACATTCAATCAGCAGTTTGTGTGAGAGTGAGTGAGAGGAGGAGGAGGCAGAGGAGCGGGGTGGGGGGGGTGTTGGAAATCGTTGGGGCGTCGATAAATGGATCACTCTGTATTGCACAATAAAAAAAAAACTTTGCATGCAGGGGAATGGAAGTGTGATGGAAAAACAAAGAATAATTGTGTAAACAAATCTGGCTGTCAATCTTGATTTGAAGCTTTCGTGACTGCGGGAATCCATATGCTTTGGTTCTTTCGGTAAAGTCACGTGGGTAGAAAATAAAATAAATCACGACGTTTCGATCGCAACGCCGTGGGCTCGCATAATATTGTTTTTTTTTTCTGAGACCAAGGTACTCTGCAAAACCTTCGGGCTACTATCAAAGGTTTGTTCATGAAGCCATCCAGACATATATAAACAGAGACGTGACTTCAACCGAGAAGATGGATACAAATTGAGCAATCATTGGAAAGATCTTCTTGGTTCTTTCGGTAAAGTCACGTAGAAGGGAAATAATAAAGTAATAAAAATAAAACATAATAAAATCATTCTCACGACGTTTCGGCCACAACGCAAG
>NC_136333.1:6118386-6158386 GCF_964198595.1 Lampetra fluviatilis | reverse complement strand
TTTCATTGATTTTACCCGAAATTATGATTGCAAGTTGTTGCGAGTCAGTGACTGCTTTAGTATTAAAATATGATGCTGCATTTTTAGGATAGTGTGTTTACAATATCATTTTATGTAGATATCCACATTTATTTAATATTTTTCTTCTGCAGTTTTTATTGAAAATGCAATATTTGATAATATCTCAAAAACCTGATGTGATAGACAAAAACTGATGCCAGATTTGGAATCAGCACCCCAAAATTACATTAAAACCGTTGGAATATCTTATGCCCAGAAAAAGTGTGTTGACCAGTGGAATTATTAAACCCGATTGGCAGGTGGAGGCAATGGCGATTTTTGCTTGTTTGTCATTAATATGAAGGAGGCAACGAACCATGTTCAGCTCATCGTTTTGGCTTTTCACTTCCCGTAATGCCGCGCGGAATTTGAATTGTGTCACGGGGGGGGGTGGGGCGGGGGGGCTTTGCTTTTCCTCCGTTGAACCGCAGAATTAGTCAGAACAAAGCTTTCGTGACTGCAGGGATTCATGTTCTTGGTTCTTTCGGTAAAGTCACGTAGAAGGGAAATAATAAAATAATTAAAATAAAACATATTACAATTCTCACGACGTTTCGATTGCAACACAAGCAATCATCACTTATTATTTTTCGATTTAAAGCTTTCGTGACTGCAGGGATGCATATGCTTGGTTCTTTCGGTGAAGTCACGTAGAAGGGAAATTATAAAATAAATAAAATAAAACCTATTAAAAATATAATTCTCACGACGTTTCGGCCACAACGCAAGCAGCCGTCCTCAGGTGAAGAACAGGTCTGTCGGAAAGACAGCATCATTCAGACGCTGTCTTTCCGACAGCCCTGTTCTTCACCTGACGACGGCTGCTTGCCGATGAGACCCCGGAAGGTCGAACACCGGCTCCGCAGACGCGCACCTGCTGAAAAAGGGGCCGTCCATAAATGACGTCACGCACCTAGGGGGTAAGGGGGGGAGGGGTCAGACATTTGTGACGATGTGTGACGAGTGGGGGGGGGGAGGGGTTTGAGAAATGTGACGTCACGTAAAAATTCGCAACTTTAAATAAATACAGACAACACGTTCTACTTAATTAAGTCGACTTTTTAATAAATGTTTTCTCCTACAACATCAGAGTGCAGCTCCACATTAAACACGCACTACAATGGCAATAGTTTAAAGCGATTTGAAGCATGTTTTATTTTAAAAATGGAAATATGGTTTTGGGGGGCGGGGGACAGATCTTCGTGACGTCAAATTCGAGGGGGGGGGGTGTCTGATTTTTTGTGACGCGGGCTGGTGGGGGGGTGGGTGTCAAAAATCGCGTGACGTCATTTATGGACTGCCCCCAAGAGTTGGGGGCGGGCGGGGGGGGTGGCATTTGTGTGCCCGCGTTACGGTCCCGAAGTTTTGTCAAAAACATTTTCGCGAAACGACGGCTCCACCCAAAAGTGACTCAAGCGGGACCGGCCGCGGAAATTTTCTGAAATGCGACGATCATCGCTGTCCCTGCTGCGAGCAATTGGCAGCGGAGGCGTCTGAAAACAGACGCGGGATGTTTTTGTGTCGTTGTTGTTGTTGTTGTTGTTTTGTTTGGGGTCCGGCTAAATAAGCGTCGTCGTGGTGAGAATAGTAATTATAGTTTATTATAAGATAAGTAACCGTGGTGCCGTATACCGATGACAAGAGAGAGAGTGAGAGGGCTGAGATGCCATGAGTTGGTTTTGTGTGCGAGTGTGGCGGTTAGCGCTACGCTGCCCTATGAACCTGGCGACCCGAGTTCGATTCCCACTCACGGCCAACAACACCGGTGACGATTATCTGAACCGGTCCTAGGCCTCCCCTAGATCGACTCAGCCTCAAATGAGTACCTGGTGCGGTGTGTAAACATCGTCACTGGGGAGACAAAGGCGGTTGGCTATGCTGCTGGCCACCCACCCCCTCGTGTGCCGTGCCAGCCTTCATAGGTGCTCGCTAACAGCACTTGCCCCAACAGTATGTTAAGGCTATACGGGAGATCTTTGTCTTTGAGTGGGTGAGTTACTGAGTGAGTTGGTAAATGAGTGAGTGAATGAATGGGTGATTGAGTGAGTGGGTTACGTGAATTCGTGGGTGCGTGAGCCGATGGATGGATGGGTGAGTGATTCGGTGTGTGAGTGGCTGGGTGTGTGAGTGGGTGAGCGATTGAGTGATTGGGTGGATGGCAAATGAGTATGTGAGTGAGTAAAATAAATGGGTGAGTTTATGAATGTGAAAATTATTTGTTGAGTAGATCGGTCGTGGCGAATAAAACTCAAATAAGAAAATGAAAAATCGGAACACCCGAAGAAAAAATACAATCCCACCTTTAAATATCCTAGACCAAGATGTGTTTGTTTATTTTTTCAGCTGCGTAGATTCTTGCAGTCACGAAAACTTCAAATCTAGAAGCTCTCAAATTTACACTATGAGACCTACTTTACTAGTGTAAATGCTTACCCCGAGCTCTCAATACTCTGATAGTGCGCTGTCTTTGAGTTGTACGCCTTTTGGCGTTATCTGGTCCAACACCAATGGAGACTAGGCTCTAAGAAAAGCTGTCTCGGGTGTGGACCAATCAACTTCAAGGACAGTGCATATCATTATCATTATCAGAGTTGTTTCTTTTTGTTTACATTTTGACTGCTTGTGTTGTGGTTATTGCAAACATGATCCCTTGTATAAAGGTGTAAATTTTGTACCAGTTGAAAGGGTAAAAAACCTATTACTATAGCTCTCATGTTGTTAGATAATTCCCCGTGCACATATGTAT
Source organism: Lampetra fluviatilis (assembly GCF_964198595.1). NCBI lineage: Eukaryota > Metazoa > Chordata > Hyperoartia > Petromyzontiformes > Petromyzontidae > Lampetra > Lampetra fluviatilis. Next base: position 6,155,580 of record NC_136333.1, on the reverse strand, counting down.
TCGCTTGTGTTACCGATTCTCTCAGTTGAAAGCAAATACAACATCAAGGAACTCCAGCAGCAACAGCAGCAGCGGCAGTGCCCTACTGAGCACCCTTCTTCCGAGCAATTATCCGAAATGTTAGCCCATTTTCGTCTCGGGGGAGTGGTGGCGCTGCGGTTAGCGCACTGCGCCATGAACCCGGTCGAACCGAGTTTGATATCCGGCCACAGCTTGCATCGCCCTACTGACCAGTGTGGGGAAGTATGATCAAGCGATCATCGTGATTGACACGGTGTGGTTGAGATTGTCGTCCAGCAGTAGATACATTGGTATTGTTTTCGACGCGATCAAGAGCAGCCTGACCCCAGCCAGATGCTCACCAACCACCATTCACACTCACCAGACACTCACCGCTCGCCCAACAATCATCATCAGACCGCACAAACACTCACCGATCACCACTCACCAGACACTCACCAAATGCTACTCCCACTCACTAGAGGTGGTGGCGGTGGTGGTGGCGGTGGTGTTGGCGGTGGTGGTGGAGGTGGTGTGGTGGTGGTGGTGGTGGCGGTGGTGGCGGTGGTGGTGGTGTCGGTAGTGGTGGTGGAGGTGGTGGTGGAGGTGGTGGTGGCGGTGCTGGTGGAGGTGGTGGTGGTGTCGGTAGTGGTGGTGGTGGTGGAGGTGGTGACGGTGGTGGTGGCCACGCTGCTACTGCACAACCTACACAACTCCGTGTGCTTTACCTGGTAAAATAAATCAAACAGTTTATTTTAGTTGCCCTGTTTCACGATTTGATGTTCTCAGCCTGTGACCCCAAAACTGACATTTGTCTCATACCAACCATGGTCAATCCTCTGCTGGATGTAGACCTCCTCCAAGCCGCGAACATCCCCACGCAATCCTGCATCGGATGAAAGATCGCCGATAATCGTGGGAGAAGAGAAGAAGAAAAAAAAGACCTCAAACGAAATCGAGAAGTGCTAAATGAAGGCATAATTGAGATCCGGCTCAATGTTTCAGCTGGGCTTGTCACGCGATCAATAATTTTCGACATCAGGCTACGCTGGAAAGAGCGCACGCACGCACCACCTCGAACCGGTGGCCTTCATTGCGGCCCCTGACGTGCAGTCTCTCCTCCCCCCCCCACCACCACCGACAAAACACAAAGAGTGACAAGACCCCCGATCATCATCATCATCATTGTGCTGCTGTCAAACCCCACCACCAATGGTTTCAAATGGTGTGGTGCACCCTCACACTACTGACGATGTCTCAGTGCCACCCCCACTTCCACCGAACTCCCCCCACCCCTCCCCCGTTCCCAGGCCTTCTACTAATTAGAGAAGAACATGGCCATGACGTGACACTACTGACCATCTCACAACTCCTCCTCTCATGCGGCCCTTCCTGGCTCCTCCGCCCCCCTAACCAGTATATAAGGTCCGTACCCTCCTGGGACTTCTCTTCACTTGATACAGATATTTTGCTGTGACAGTTTCGCCTGCAGACGGAAGCTTGTGTTGCCTCCGAAACGTCGTGATTTTATTGTTTTTATTTTTTATTAATTTTAATTTCAATTTTTTTACCTACAAGGTGACTTTACCGAAAGAACTAAGAGCATGACGTGTCACTTCTTGTTGTGATCGGGACAATCACCCGCCGCGTCGCAAAACATTAAGCGCCCCACGGCTGCCCACTGACACTCCCGGCACGTGCGGCGAAACGTCGGACGTTCCGAGCGAGACGCGGTGAGTACAACTACGAAACAACAACCGCCATTCGCCACTAAGTGGCGGTGACGTCACCACGACGCTTGTGCCAGGCCATGTGCACCTTGAGGCCACGTGATGTGTCGAACACCCGCTGGCAGGAGGTCACGGGGCAGACCCAGCAGGTGCCACGGGTCGACTGACTGAGATGACTGAGATGACTGGCTGATGAAAAAACACAACAACAAACGCCATTCGCCACTAAGTGGCGTTGACGTCACCACGACGCTTGTGCCAGGCCATGTGCACCTTGAGGCCACGTGAAGTGTCGAACACCCGCTGGCAAGAGATCACGGGGCAGACCCAGCAGGTGCCACGGGTCGACTAACTGAGATGACTGAGATGACTGGCTGACGAAAACACACACACACACAAACACAACCGTGATCTGTACAGCAGCAGCAGCAGCAGAAGCACACCCGTAAAAAAATAAAATAATTCCACGCCGTGAAAATGTAATTAGCTGGCATTTATTAAAGTGCTTTCAGTCAACCAGTCACTGTCGAGATAACGGGAGGCTTTGGCGGGCTCTGGTGCAGCTTGAATGACCCCAACCCAAACCTCGAATTTCACACGGATTAGACAAATACATGAACGCGCCCGTGACAGGCTGCCGCACGGCCTCGGTCAGCCGGCTTCACCCATCTCCGTTCGTCGTAATCCCATTCTTCTTATCGTCGTAACCACCACCTCCATCATCATCATCATCGCCATCATCATCACCACCACCATCATCATCATCGCCATCACCACCACCACCATCATCATCATCATCGCCATCATCACCACCACCACCATCATCGCCATCATCACCACCACCATCATCATCATCGCCATCATCACCACCACCACCATTATCATCATCGCCATCATCACCACCACCATCATCATCATCGCCATCATCACCACCACCACCACCATCACCACCAACCACCACCACCATCACCACCACCACCACCATCATCGCGGTCAGCCGTGATCAAGCCACTGCTGGTGGTGGTGGGTGGTGGTGGTGGTGGGTGGTGGTGGTGGTGGTGATGATGGCGATGATGATGATGGTGGTGGTGATGATGGCGATGATGATGATGGTGGTGGTGGTGGGTGGGTTGTGGGTGGTGGGTGGTGGTGGTGGTGAGTGGTGGCTGGTGTTGTCGAATTGAATTCTTTGCAACCAGAGCCCGAGCCACGTGGCCGCGACGTAACGATGAGCGGCTCGTCGCTGACCTCTCCAATCTTGAGGGTCGCCGGTTGGAATCCAACCTGCACCCCCCTCCTCCTCCTCCCTCCTTGTTATTTTACGATCAGTGGAAACAAGAAGATGCTCGGTGTAGTCGGCACTTTGCTTCGTTTATCATTTCGTAACAAAAATTTGTTTTATAACTTTGCTTTATGTAAACCCCCACCTCTCGCTCACTCTCTCGCTCACTCTCTCGGTCACTCACTCACTCGCTCACTCTCTAGCTCACTCTCTCGGTCACTCACTCACTCGCTCACTCTCTCGCTCACTCTCTCGGTCACTCACTCACTCGCTCACTCTCTCGCTCACTCTCTCGCTCACTCTCTCGCTCTCTCGCTCTCGTTCTGCACGCAGCCCTTCTCGCAGTCCGACGGCATCCTCCTCCCTCCTCCTCCCTCTTCCTCCGATAACGATTTCTTAAATCCACCCCGAAATCGCTTCTGTCCACGCACGCAGCAGCAGCAGCAGCAGCAGTGTAGACACGAGGGGGGGGGTAATCGATGATCGACAGGGCGACGTTGTGGTAGGGGCAAAGTGTGCGATGAAACTACTGGACATCTGTATGGGGAGGGGGTCGGGGGTGGGTGGGGAAAGAGCTTCATAGCTTATCGGATTCCTCCGATACAAATGCAAGTTCTGATTCTGACGGTCCCGTCGCTTCTCGAGCCGTCTGTTCGGCGCGTGGAAGAGTCGGCGGAGGCGATTCCGTCCAGCGGTGGAGTGAGCAGGCACTTGCAGGGGCTGCGCTTCTACGTCCCGTTACTTGACACCAACGCCGCGTCCCCACGGTCCACGATTGTATTTGCAGCGCTCCGTTGTGTGTGTCCGTGTGCGTGTTTGTGTTTGTGTGTGTGTTTGTGTGTGTGTGCGTGTGTGTGTGCGTGTGTGTGCGTGTGTGTGCTTGTTTGTGTGTGTGTGCGTGTTCGTGCGTGTTTGTGTGTGTGCGTTTTTGTGTGTTTGTGTGTGCCTGTTTATGCGTGTGTGTTTGGGTGTGTGTGTTTGGGTGTGCGCGTGTGTTTGTGTGTGTGTGTGCGTGTGTGTGTGCGCGTGTGTGCGCGTGTGTGTGCGTGTTTGTGTGTGTGCGTGTTTGTGTGTGTGTGTGCGTGTGTGTGTGTTTGTGTGTGTGCTTGTTTGTGTGTGCATGCGTGTGTGTTTGTGTGTGTGCGTGTGCGTGTGTTTGTGTGTGTGTGCGTGTTTGTGTGTGTGTGTGTTTGTGTGTGTGTGTTTGTGTGTGTGCGTGTTTGTGTGTTTGTGCGTGTTTGTGGGTGTGTGTGTGCGTGTTTGTGTGTGTTTGTGTCTGTGTGTTTGTACGTGTGCGTGTTTGTTTGTGTGCGTGTGTTTGTGTGTGTGCGTGTTTGTGTGTGTGTGTGTGCGTGTTTGTGTGTGTGTGTTTGTGTGTGTTTGTGTGTGTGTGTTTGTGTGTGCGTGTTTGTGTGTGCGTGTGCGCGTGTGTGTGCGTGCGTGTGTGTGCGTGTGCAATGTGTAAATGATTTAATTTGCATTTGAATAGAGGGAGGGAGATGGAGGAAGTGTAGAAAATCTAAATAAACAAATATGTAAATGAACGCAGCTCTGCGGTGGGCTAAGAAACCGACTTTGGAAAAACGTCGTCTTCCTATTTCAATTCACGCAGCGGCCGGCCGGAGCAATTTGAGAAGGCGGATTGACTACAGAGTGCGACTTCTGTTCTCAAGCTCACGGTGGGATTGCGTTGAGGGAGTGGTGGGTCCCCCGTGTGAACGCGAATCCATAAGCCACGCGGTCGAATGCAGTCTGAGCTTGACGCGGCAGGAGACCAAATTCAAACGCACTCGCGTCAACAACGCCGCGCTCTTAAAATAATACAATTATACTCTTTGGTTCTTTCGGTAACGCCACGTAAGGTGGAAATAAAATAAAAAAGTGATTTGTTTTATTTTATTTTAAACTTACACTTTGGTTCTTTCGATAACGTCACGTAGGTAGAAATAAAATAAAATAAAATTGTGATTTTGTTTTATTTTATTTTTACCTACGTGACTTTAACGAATGAACCAACGAGTATGGATTCCCGCAAATCAATAATAAAATTTAAAAAAATAAAATAAAAATACGAATAAAGGAAGAAAACACGTCTACAGCAGGAGACGTTTCGGTCAACGGCCCTTCGTCGGGCGTGGTTGGTGAGTTTAGTGGACCGTTGCTTCGACCGCCGCTGCGGCAAAACGTAATTCCTGTCGCTGTGGTGTCAACATCCACCGCTGTTGTGGGTCGTGTTAATTGTTGACCTTAAGGAGACGTCCATAAATGACGTCACGCACCTGGGGGGAGAGGGTTGGGGGGGGGGGTTAGACATTTGTGACGATGTGTGACGAGAGAGAGAGGGGGGGGGCGGTTGAGAAATGTGACGTCACGTAAAAATGTGCAACTTTAAATAAATATAGACGACACGTTCTATTTAAAGAATTAGACTTTTTAATAAACGTTTTCTCCAACAACATCAAAGCGCAGCGCCACATTAAACACGCACTCCCATAAAAACAAAGATCCCCCTGATAGCCTTAATAGACTGTTAGGGCAAGTGCTGTTAGCGAGCACCAATTAAGGCCGGCACGGCACACGAGGGAGGGAGGGGGGTGGGTTGCCAGCAACACAAAGACAAAACTCCCGCCTGATAGCCTTAATCGACTGTTGAGGCAAGTGCTGTTAGCGAGCACCTATTAAGGCCGGCACGGCACACGCGAGTGAGAGGTTGGGTGACCAACAACACACGCACACAAACACATTCCTGCGGCGGGAGCTGGTAGGAACGTTGGTGTGCTCGGTCAATGGCCAGGGTCAACGGCGGCGTGGTGTATTCCCCAAATATGCCCGACTGTGAGGGCGGGCACAAGCCAGCGTGAGTAGGTTAAACGTTGAGTTTTATAAGGGCACCACGGGGTGACCAGCCCCTCCCCACCCAGCCCCACCCTCCCCACCCAGCCCCTCCCCACCCTCCCCACCCAGCCCCTCCCCACCCGCCCCTCCCCACCCAGCCCCTCGTTCCCCACCCAGCCCCTCCCTGCACGACGGACGGACGCAATAATCCCCTGTGGGCTGGTGTAACCAGGAGGTTCTTACCAGTAACATCTCCTAGCCACGGTGGCAAGTGGCGTTAACTGCCAGCCGACACAGCCAATTAAGTAAGGTTGGTCACAGAAACAAAGCGTGACAATGAGTGACTACTTCACCATAGCGGTGTGTGGGCTGGTGGGGAGCGGTGGTGCAGCGGTTAGCGCTACGCTGCGCTACGAACCCGGCGACCCGAGTTCGATTCCCACTCACGGCCAACACCGTTGACGGTTATCCGAACCGATCCTGGGGCCTCCACTAGGTCGACTCAGCCTCAAATGAGTACTTGGCGGGGTGTGTAAAAACATCGCCACTGGGGAGACAAAGGCGGTCAGGGGCGTGGTGTTGCCCACCCACCCCCTCGTGTACCGTGCCGGCCTTCGTAGGTGCTACTCGCTAGCAGCGCTTGCCCCTTTAGTCTGTTAGAGGCTATAGGGAGGGGATCTTTGTGTGTCTCTGTGTTGGAGAGTAAACCCACGACATTTACAATTCGACTATGGTGACGCTTCATCATCATCATGGGACCTCCTTTGCCAGTACCAAAATATACTAATAGGGTTTTTCCCCTTTTTTCTGGCAACAAAACTGACACCTTTTGCAAGGAATCACGTTAACATTAACAGCAATACTTGCAGTCAAATGCAAACAAAAAACAATACTCTGATATGAAGCTTTCGTGAATGCAAGGATTCATATTCTTAGGTTTTTTCGGTAAAGTCACGGTAAAGACGGTTCCACCTGAAGACGGAAGCTTGTGTTGCCTCCGAAACGTCGTGATTTTAATTTTTATTTTATTTTACTTTTATTAATTTTAATGTTTTTACCTACGTGACTTTACCGAAAAAACATAAGAATATAATACTCTGATAATGTATGCATTGTCTTTGAAACTGATTGGTCCACAAAGAAAGCTGTCTCTGGTGTGGACCAATCAGTTTCAAAGACAATGCATAAATTGCCAGAGTATTGTTTTTTGTTTGCATTTGACTGCAAGTATTGCTGTTAATGTAAGCATGATTCCTTGCAAAAGGTGTCAGTTTGTTGCCAGAAAAAAGGGGAAAACCCCTATTAGTATATGGTGACGCTGGTAATTATTGTATTGGAGGAGGGAGGGGGGGATGGGGCCAGCTTCGAATGCCGGTCTCCGCCGATTTCTGAGATGCAGCGAGCTGAAGATTAAGGAACTTTCCGCTTTGAACCACCCACACTCCTCCAACCACATCGCCTGGCAACGGTGCCACGAGACTTTCTCTGCCTGAATGTCTCTCGCCCCTTCCTCCTCCTCCTCCCCCCAACGTCTCCTGCAATCGTCGCACGAAGCGCAGAATGGAGAGTTTTTAAATCCTTTATATTAAGTTCACTTGCTTGCGTGCTTGCTTGCTTGCTTAGGACCGTGCAAATCTTTCGGTCGTTTTTTAACCCACTTCCCGTGATCCAATCGAGCTGACATTTTGCACACAGATTCGTTGTGCGTGACAATTCATTTTCGTGAGAAAAAAAATTCCCAAATTTTACACTGTTTAGGGGAAAACATTTTTTTTAAATTACCAATTGCTTAATGGTGGCAGACAATCATCTGACCCATAGGTGGCAGCCATCTCAAGCCAGAGGACGAGAGGACTCTAGCCGCCCCGATGCCACACATATAAAGGATTTATAGTGAAAAACTTTGTTTTTACGGGTTAATTTTTTTGTTGTGTTGCATCGCGGCGCGGCGCGATGTGAACGCCGTTCGTCACTGAGCCGCTGAGCAGCAGTGACGGTCACCACGGCGCCTGTGCCAGGCTAGGTGCGCTTCTGCATCACGGCACGGGTTTTAATAAACGACAACAACAACAACTTTCGATTTAAAGCTTTCGTGACTGAAGGGATTCATCTTCTTGGTTCTTTCGGTAAAGTCACGTAGAAGGGAAGTAATAAAATAATAAAAATAAAACATAATAAAATAATATAATAATATAATATTTTAATATAATAATATAATAATATTATATTATATTACTTTATTATGTTTAATTTTTTATTATTTTATTACTTCCCTTCTACGTGACTTTACCGAAAAACCAAGAAAACAACAACAACAAAAACAAACTCAACACGTTGGACCAAAACACAATTTTTTTTACGGTGTGGCCGTTATTTATTTGTTATAACGGGCGACGTTTCGGGCAATGTCCCTTCTTCATGGCCACATATATAGAGGGGGTCAGTCAGTCGAGAGACAGAGCGGATGATTATGATGATGATAAGAGTTGGAGGCTGCATTTGTGGGGCCAGACATCTTTACACATTTTATGACCAGTTGTTTTTAAATAGCCATACGAATAGTTGTCATTCAATAGACCATTGCCAGACACGTCGACGATTCTCTACATATATATATCAAGGCCACAGAATTATTATGTTGTTGTTAATTGTGGTTACGCACCGCTGATTACGCATAGCGGTCTATAAACGCCCCTTTAGCGGACGAGGGAATATCAAAAGCCCCCCACAATTGGCGAACGGCTCCTGGAGGCATTTGCGCTCCAATCCGCTGTCCGTCGATCATCGCAGTGGGGCCGCCAAGCTCGTTTTTTGGGTCAATGCCACGGTGGAGTTGGGTGGGTGGTGATGGACAGGGGTTCGCGTAGCTGTTGTTGTTGTTGCTGCTGCTGCCAAATCGCTTTAACCCCACCCAACCCACCCAACCCACCGAACCCACCAAATGTGAACTTAACAACTCAATCAGGCTGCCTTGGACGCCATCCATCTGATCCCGGACGGTGTCAACAGAGAGCCGAGTGAGATGAATTCGAAGGATCACCAGTCGCGAGCGGGAGCGAGAGAGAGAGAGCGAGCGAGAGTAAAAACAAATAACGACGAAAAATTGTGCGAGAAAAACTTTTTTAATTCGAGATTTGAAGTTTTCGTGACTGCGTGGATTCATACTCTTTGGTTCTTTGGGTAACGTCACGGGGAAGAATTCCACTGATCTGTTCCATCTCTTCGGCATATCTCAGCAACTGTTTCTTGCTGTGGTTGTCCCCACCTGATGACGGACGCTTGTGTTGCGCCCGAAACGTCGTGATTAAATGTTTATTTTATTTTTATTTATTTTTTCGATTTAAAGCTTTCGTGACTACAGGGATTCATCTTCTTGGTTCTTTCGGTAAAGTGACGTAGAAGGGAAATAATAAATTAATAAAAATAAAACATATTAAAATACAATTATCACGACTTTTCGGCCACAACACGGCTGCTCGTGTTGTGGCCGAAACGTCGTGATAATTTTATTTTATGTTTAATTTTTATTATTTTATTATTTCCCTTTTACGTGACTTTACCGACAGAACCAAGAAGATATTTTATTTTATTATTAAGATTATTATTTTCACCTACGTAACTTTACCGACAGAACCAAGAAGATATTTAATTTTAATTTTATTTTATTAATATTATTTTCACCGACGTGACTTTACCGAAAGAACCATAGCGAAGACTTTTTTTCAATTTTCGCCCAAATACTCACTTGCTAGATAATGACGCGCACGTAACGAATGACACTTGGGGAGGATATTCAATGTCCATATCACGTTGATGGTCGGTTTTTGTCGGTGAGGGTTTTGTCGGCTGATTGCCCGTGCCCGCTTTTTAATGCGATTCAATTTGAAATGAGGCCAAGAGGATCAAGGCGCAGCCCTGCAACTGCTCGCTCACACCACTGCCGACAGAAGAGCCCCCCCCCCCCCTCTCTCTCTCTCGCGACGGTGTTTTTGGATTTAGTCTTGGAGGAATGTGGAGTTCCCACACTTTACCCCACCGCGCGTCACCTACCCAGTCGACTAACCGCGTGTGCCGTGACCCATTTACGCCGATGGGTGGACAGAGACACAGTTGGGGGATGTGAACTACTGACTAAACGTTTTTTTGGTTTAACACGTAGGCTTTCGCGACCAATATTATTCATAATAAACGTTTTTGGGTTAGATCGCGTTATTTATAAATGTTTGAGTAGTACGACGTTTCGCTGGTAATTACATCCGACATGTAAATGTTGTGGATTCACTCTTCAACACACCGGTGGGCTAAAGTAGTGAACTATTTTGTCTTTTGTCAACGTGAAACTTTTTTTTTGCTGATTGGCCGTGTCGGGTGGTGAAGGGTTACGACACATCATCATCACCACACAAACACACACATGTGTGTGTGTGATGATGATGAGAGAGGGAAACACGCGAACTCCAAATACACAGCAGCAGGCGTCACGCCGCTCCGGAAGATCAAATCGGTACGGCCAACTCCAGGGTCGCATATTCCGATGGTGCTAATGCTCGACCGTGCACATGTGAAGTGCATGCAAAGCGACACTTCGTTTGTGGAATTTCCTTGAAATGCCTTGCGCCGTGGTCACGCATCCGTGTCTGTTGCGCGTTGCGCTTCCAACAAACCGAGGGCGATTATTTTTTTTTCTCACCAAATCGTTATTGTTGCTGCCCCTACACTCGCTCGGGCGAAGATGGCGGTGTACAGAACGAGAAACAAATTAACCCGTAAAAACAAAGTGTTTCACTATAAATCCTTTATATGCGTGGCGGCTAGAGTGCTCTCGTCCTCTGGCTTGAGATGGCTGCCACCTATGGGTCAGATGATTGCCTGCCACCATTAAGCAATCGGTAATTAAATATAATTTATTTTTTCCTAAAAAGTGTAACATTTTGGGAAAAAAAATTTTCACGAAAATAAATTGTCACGCACAACGAGTCTGTGTGCAAAATGTCAGCTCGATTGGATCACGTGAAGTGGGTTAAAAAACGACCGAAAGATGTGCACGGTCGTAAGCGCGCAAGCAAGCAAGTGAACTTAATATAAAGGATTTAAAAAGATGCTGGAGGGTGACACTGACGGCTGCTCTGTGATGCTTCCAGTGTTCAGAGGCCTGCTCAAGGCGCGGCTCCGGCTGGAGCACGCCATGTACCACACCCACGTTGGTGATGTGCACGTCTTCTTCGAACGCTGGGGAGCCGGACAAGCCCCTCTCCGCACCAGCGTGGTCGGCACCCTCGTGGTGTTCACCTTCTGAAGCGCTCGCTCGTCACCGTGGCGTGCGAGATGACCACCACCACCACCACGTGACTTTTATTTCGTGTTGTGCGCGTTGCTTTTAGCGCCACATCGCGTGGATTTGCAGCGTTTATTTTCATTTGTTTGCTGGTGTGTATTTCATATTGAAATCGCCTCCAGTGCATTTGCTGCTGGCGGCAATAAAAGTTGTTTAAAAGTCAAAGTCTTTCTCTCTCGCTCCCATCGTGGTTTGTGTGTGCGCGCTCGTGTGCGTCGCTATGATTTTCCACTTTCGTCTTCCTCCGCCGAATGGAACTCGCACAAGCCTGCTTCAATCCCCCCTTTGTTCGGCATTTCCCATACTTTTTTTTCTCATCTCCCGCAAACCACCGGTGCGTAAACATTGGCTCACGATGGTGAAGATGACGTTGATGATAATGATAATAATAATAATGATTTCAACTCGTAACGCGCCACCGTTGCCGCACAGCAATCGCTCGCTCACCACGAGAGCGAGACTCGAGAGAGAGGGAGAGGACCGCTCAAAGACGCGAGGAGGAACCGCAGAATATCGGCAAGGCAGCCGTGTGGTTAGCCGACACCACATCCCCCCACCCCCACCCCTCCCGAGCTCTGCAGTCCTCCGTATATTAAGATATTATCGGCCAATTACTAATGCGTGTTCGTGCATGCACGAGGAAAGCGGAGCGCCCGGAGTAAACCCGCGCGTGCGACGGAGCAATGCTCGATCCTGCACAGATGGAACAGGTGGAGTCCGCATTTGCGCTGTACCGACAGGGGTAGGGCTCCTGCTCACAACAACGCCTCTGTGGTGGTCCACCAACCCTGTCTGCTGCCTCCACAGCTGCGGATTACGATGGAGTATTGGGGGAAGGTGCGGGAGTTGAAACAGTAAAACGGCAGCGTAATCTCAATGACGATATCTTACTGTTAGTAGCTCAGCTTATTGGAGAGAATATTTAGTATACTGATGATAATATGTAGTTTATACTTTAGTTTTTCTACGTGGTTGTTTAGTAACTGCGGCTACATACCATTAACATTCCTTCCCTTTGTTAATGCTACCCCCATCCCCTCCTTTTGATGCTGCTAATCCTGCATAATGCACGGGCATAATATGACTTTGAAACCCCCCGTCCACCTCCTACGCATTTCCCATAAATATGCTAAATTCCTCTTAATATGCAAATTATTTTGTCAAGGCGCTCTTCTTCCCCCTCCAACCCAGCTTACATATACGCTCCAAGCTTGGTGGTGTTTCATTCTTCACCTGAGGACGGCTGCTTGCGTTGTGGCCGAAACGGCGTGAGAATTATTTTATTATGTTCAATTTATATTATTTTATTACTTCCCTTCTACACACCACTTAAGCGGTTGTGCTTTCGCTAAGTTGTCCGCACCTGAGGAAGGACGCTTGTGTTGCGCCCGAAACGTCGTCATTTAATTTATTTTAATTTTCTACCCACGTGACTTTACCGAAAAAAAACAAGAGTATGAATCCTTGCAGTCACGAAAACTTCAAATCTAGAAAGAGAAGAGGTTTCCCCCGTTTTCATTGGCAACAAAACAGCTGTGTTTAGATGTTCGAAACCTTTTGAATTCTGACCACAAGTATTGCGGTTAATGCAGTTACATGATTCCTCTGGTGTTCTAACATCTTAACACAACTGTTTTGTTGCCAGAAAAAAATGTGACTTTACCGAAAGAACCAAGACGATGAGTCTCGCCATCTCACCGCGTGGTGCGCGTGGGACAACGCTTCTCACCGCACGACATCGTCACACTGCTCACTGGGAAATTGTTTTTGCTTCATCGTAATAACAATAATTCAAATGCGTAATACAACGCGCGTTCGACGGAGGACTTGCATGTAATGTGTGCCAGCCTTTAACGTTTGCCGATGTCAATGTTCTCCCGCTCAGCTGTGGTTGTGGGTCTGTGTGTGTCATTGGGACGTGGCATTGAGGCGGGTCAATCTTGCAAATGAGACGCTATCCCTGGTCTCCCGGATTCTCACACCTGGGAAAATAACATCAACTGCACCGGGGCGCGCACGGAGCGTGTCGCCTTTCCAAAGATGCAATTTAAATGCCGCGTTCAGTTTATCAACAGCGAATAATAATAATACGAATGCAACGTGATCCTTTTATAGATACGCCACTGATTTCGAATGACCCTCCGACGTATGTCTTCTCGGCGGTTGATTGAACGCTGTGAAAGCGATGGCTCTCGGCGTTTTAGGAAGACACCCTGACAAGATTGCATACGTCTATTGAGATCGATAGGAGATGTGTGGAGGGTTTAAAATAAATCGCTTCGTCCTCCCCATATACTTAATTATCACACATTTCGTTTTAGTGGGGCACCTGTAAATGGCTCACCGTGTATATAATTGCTTCGTGTGTGTGTTTTTGCCCAAGGATATCCCCGTTGACTCTCAAGACTCGTTTTCAGGAGGGCCCTGCGATTGGGACGTTTGGCCGATTGATCGACATTTTGTGAGAGTTTGATCTTCGTTGCAGAGGGGGAAATTTCATAACCCAAACGATAGACAATTCTTTATTTTACAAGGTAAGGTTTACTGAACGATATAGCTCTAAAGGCGCGATGTTCATGCTAAATGTGGAGGGGAAAACGGGAGGACCCCGAGGAAAATCCACACGAGCACAGGGAGAGAGAGAATAGGCAAACTCCAAATATACAGCAGGCGTGAGGGTCGAAATTGATCCCACGACCTGCTCATACCGAGCGAGGTAGTTAACATCTCGCCGCAGTGGCGACGGATACGTTCGGGGGGTAGATCTCAAAGCTCCGCACAGATTGATTCAAGATTCCAATTATATATACGCTCCAAGCTTGGCAGTGTTTCATTCTTCACCTGAAGACGGCTAGCTTGCGTTGTGGCCGAAACGTCGTGAGAATTATTTTATTATGTTTTATTTTTATTATTTGATTACTTCCCTTCTACGTGACTTTACCGAAAGAACCAAGAAGATTATTCCAATGCTGTGTTGCCATTTCCTGCACCCCCCCCCACCTCGCAGCCCAAGCCATACGATGCTCCGTTATCTCCTAACAACCATCGCTCCCTACCAGTGGAAACCAGGCGCCAAAACAATAAACCCTGCTTAGCTTTCGCGACCGGACAATATTGGGCGTGCGTTGTGGAGTGTGGGTAGGCGAGGGCGGGGGAGTTGGGGGGGGCGTTTGGGGGGGGGGGGCAGCCGAGGCTGAATTTAATCTCTGCAAACCATCGCACTCTAAACTCCTCGGGGAGACAGCGGGAGAGAGAGGAAGCTGGTGAGAGGGGGAGAGAATATGAGTAAGGAATGGCCTTATCAATCTTGCATGTCGGTACACGGCGTTCGGAATTAAGTACCCAGTTGTATACGCGCGGCACACTTCATGGGCCGCACGTCACGCACAGCGGCATCTAAAGTTCACGGGCGATCGGGAGCGAGCGTCAAGGGTTAAAGGCGCGGCCCTGCAACTGCCTGCTCGCGCCACCGCTGGCGGATGAGCGCGGTGGGCGTGACCCGACTGGCCGCAGTGAGACCCATTGCCTCTGTTGGGTTGACAGAGGCGATAGGGCGAGTGGGGGGGCGAGGATTTTTTTTTTTAAACTTGGGGGCCGTTCATAAATGACGTCACGCGTTTTTGGACGGGTTTTTACCACCCCCCCCCCCCCACTTCGTCACACGACGTCACAAAAAGTCAGACCCCCCCCCCCTCAAATATGACGTCACAAAGCTCTGCCCCACCCCCACAAATAAAACATGCTTCAAATCTCTTTAAACTATTGTCGTTGTAGCGCGTATTTAATGTGGCGCTGCACTCTGATGTTGTAGGAGAAAACATTTATTACAAAGTCTATTTAATTAAGTAGAACGTGTTGTCTATATTTATTTAAAGTTGCGCATTTTGATGTGACGTCTCATTTCTCAAACTCCCCCCCCCTCCCTCGTCACACATTGTCACAAATCTCTGACCCCCCCCCCCCCCTAGGTGCGTGACGTCATTCATAGACTGCCCTTTGCCCCATTGTTTTAAGCTGCCACGCCGGGAGATAGAACTGAACTGGTGACCTCTGGATTGCAAGTTCAGTGCGCTGAACATTCCACGGCTGCTGCATCCGGCATCCGTGACTTGACTAAAGTTTCACGTTTTCAAGTTTCATGTATTAGGTATAGCCCTGTGAGCCATTCGGCTCTTGAATAGGGTGCAACCGCAACAAACAAAAAAACATGAACAAGAAAACATATTAAAGTGACTATGTGCAAACAGAAAATCCAAGAAAAGACAGCAAAATATTGCAGAAAAAGCACCGTACACCAACGCTGTGTGCAAAAATCCTAGTGGGATGCAAGTCAAACAACAACAACAACAACAACCACAAGACAACTTAGATTAAGGCCATCAGTCTAACGCTGTACTACAACAAACAAACATGGCCAAACCAAAAAACGTCTCGAAAATCGGTGTGCTAACCAATCCGTGACTGAGCGTGAGTGACGTGGATTACAGTGAAGTTATATGAAGTTCTAGAAGGGCTAAGGGATCCGAGTGAGTGATGTGAAGTCAGAAATCTGGCACGTGCTCGAGTCTCCGTGCCTGGAACATCTTTCTTCTTCCTAGCGTTGTTCCCGCTGTGGCACAGGGTCCGCTTGTCGGCATTGTCTTCTCCGTTTGGCTCGGTCGAGAGCATCTTCTGGGGATGCGTTGACCGTCTTCATGTCTTCCTTTATTCCATAGCTTCTTCGGACGTCATCATCATCATCATCAAAACCTTACTCTCATTTTGGGAGCTGGCTCTATTGTCGAGCGAGAGCAGAAACCCTCGGCCTCCTTCAAGCGAGGTCGATGTTCCCCCGTTCTTTTCAAGCAGTGGGTTTGATGATGATGATCGTCATCATCATCATCGTCATCATCATCGTCATCATCAGCATCGTCATCATCAGCATCGTCATCATCGTCGTCATCATCATCATCGTCATCATCATCATCGTCATCATCATCATCGTCATCATCATCGTCGTCATCATCGTCATTATCAGCATCGTCATCATCAGCATCGTCATCATCGTCGTCATCATCATCATCGTCATCATCATCATCGTCATCATCATCATCGTCATCATCAGCATCATCATCATCATCGTCATCATTATCGTCATCATCGTCGTCATCATCATCGTCATCATCATCGTCATCATCTTCTTCTTCCTAGCGTTGTTCCCGCTGTGGCACAGGGTCCGTTTTCGGCATTGTCTTCTCCGTTTGGCTCGGTCCAGGGCATCTTCAGGGGATGCGTTGACCCTCTTCATGTCTTCCTTTATTCGATCCATCATCCATCGCTTCTTCGGGCGTCCACGTGGACGGCGGCCCTCTGGCTCAGCACGCACGACAGTCTTGGCCACCGATGACTCTTCACTTCGCATCACGTGGCCGTACCACCGAAGCCTTGCCTAGATTTGAAGCTTTCGTGACTGCAAGGATTCATATTCTTAGGTTTTTTCGGTAAAGTCACGTAGGTAAAAAATTTAAATTAATAAAAGTAAAATAAATAAAAATAAAAATCACGACGTTTCGGAGGCAACACAAGCTTCCGTCTTCAGGTGGAACCGTCACAGCCACGACAGCTGTATCAAGTAAATGAGAGATTCCAAGAGCTACCACTCCGTATATATAATGGTTGAAGAGGGGAAGGGCCAAGTACGGCACACTTTTTATTAATATGACGGTTCCACCTGAAGACGGAAGCTTGTATTGCCGCCGAAACGTCGTGATTTTATTTTTATTTTACTTTTATTAATTTTAAATTTTTTACCTACGTTACTTTACCGAAAAAAACTAAGAATATGAATATTTGCAGTCACGAAAGCTTCAAATCTAGAAGGGTGCTAAACGTTAAACCACTGCAAAGCCCCCCCCCCCCCCCCCGCAAAAGTGAATATCGCTGAGTGAAAAGTCACGGGTGGCGTTATTCTGGACAGATGCTGCACTGTGCTTTCTTAAAATCCAAGGAGGAGAAATAGAATTGAAGAAAAATAACACAAAAATGTAACATATTCCTGGCACCAAATCCATCGCACACCGCTGCCAGAGGCGATAGGGCCCCAATCGGCACACACACACAGGGTTTTTGAGAAATGCCCGTTGAGCTCCGTGGGTGCGAGATTCATGCGGTAATTTCGCTGCGCTATTCCACGGCGCCAAATGAGAAGGAGGGCACGGGGTTCTTTTTTGTTCCGTTGCGAAGCACTGCCAAATGAAAAAAAAAGAAACTGCATGGCGGGCCAAGAAAGTGTCGACCCGAGGGACGTGTTCCCAATGTTTTAGAACAAAAATAATGAAGTTAAAATAATCCGAGAATTGAGATGCGAAATTTCAGACGAACCGAATGTTTTGGTTGCGTTGTTTCGTAATGATCGG
The DNA here is from genome assembly GCF_964198595.1 of Lampetra fluviatilis. Taxonomy (NCBI): domain Eukaryota; kingdom Metazoa; phylum Chordata; class Hyperoartia; order Petromyzontiformes; family Petromyzontidae; genus Lampetra; species Lampetra fluviatilis. Next base: position 6,138,003 of record NC_136333.1, on the reverse strand, counting down.
AAAATTCTAGATTTGAAGCTTTCGTGACTGCCAGGATTCATACTCTTAGTTTTTTTCGGTAAAGTCACGTAGGTAAAAAATAAAATTAAAAATTAATAAAAGTTATAATAGAAATAAAATAAAATAATGAATCACGACGTTTCGGAGGCAACACAAGTCTCCGTCATCAGGTGGGACCGTCACAGCCAGATTTACTGTATCGATATAGGAAATCTAGCTGTGACGGTCCCACCTGATGACGGAGACTTGTGTTGCCTCCGAAACGTCGTGAATTATTATTTTATTTCTATTATTACTTTTATAAAAAAAAATATTTAATTTTTTACCTACGCGACTTTTACCGAAAAAACCTAAGAGTATGATCGGAAAATGTCACGTCACCGGGCGTGATGTCACTTCCGTGATGCATTAAGGAAGTGATGTCACTATTTGTTGTCATTTCTTTGATTACCCAGAATCAGAAGATTTGTTCACACTGGAGAAATGCGATGAGCTATGAAGCCCTTTTTCACAGATGTCCAGGAAGGGATGGGTCAGAACGTTACACGAACTTACAATGCAATAACACGATAGGAGTACAAAGTATAGGAACGGTAGATACATCGCTTAAAAAAATATATATATACAAATAAAACTAAATTGTTTATTTTATCTTACGAGATAAAGGCCACTGAGGTGTTCACTTATTTTTCAGAAGCGACCTGGGCACAAATGATAGCTCAACGAAGTGGCTCAGCGTCACGTGGACATGTATAGCAGCCAAATACTCTAAACGCGTGATGTCCATTCTAAATGTGGTGGGGGGAAAAAAACTGAAGGACCCCGAAATAAAAATACACACGAACCCACGGGGAGAGAGACACGCAAACTCCAAATATACAGCAGCAGCAGGCGTCAGGGTCTGTGGATCGAACCCACGACCTCCTGCATACCGGGCGAGGTAGTTAACATATCCTAGCCACCGTGATGATGATGAGAGAGAGAGACACACAGGCAAACTCCAAATATACAGCAGCAGGCGTCAGGGTCGGGATCTAACCCACGACCTCCTATAGACCAGGCGAGGTAGTTAACATCTCCTAGCCACCGTGATGATGAGAGAGAGAGAGACACGCAAACTCCAAATATACAGCAGCAGGCGTCAGGGTCGGGATCTAACCCACGACCTCCTGTACATCAGGCGAGGTAGTTGACATCTAGCCACCGTGATGATGATGAGAGAGAGACACAGGCAAACTACAAATATACAGCAGCAGGCGTCAGGGTCGGGATCTAACCCACGACCTCCTGTACACCAGGCGAGGTAGTTAACATCTCCTAGCCACCGTGATGATGATGATGATGACAGAGAGTGAGACACGCAAACTCCAAATATACAGCAGCAGGCATCATGGTAGGGATAGAACCCACGACCTCCTGCGTACCAGGCGAGGTAGTTAACATCTCCTAGTCACCGTGATGATGATGACGAGAGAGAGACACGTAAACTACAAATATACAACAGCGGGCGTCAGGGTCGGGGTCTAACCCACGACCTGTACACCAAGCGAGGTAGTTAACATCTCCTAGCCAGTGCTGATTGCTACCATATTCCACGTGGATAGTGAGGCCTCACCTCACAGCTCGCCCAATATCCTGATCCTGCTGCTGCTGCTAGGCAGGCCACATATTTCAAACAGCCGCCAGCGATGTATACAAATGGGAAAAATGTAATGATATTTTTTTTCTTACAATTTCAAATATATGAATGTTATTTGGGAAGGAGGTGGGGGGGGGGGGCACCCATGGGAGTATACGTAACACGGAGGTGATGGGGATTTCCTTGGTCCTCAATTTTTTCGGAAAAATTCTGGGAAATCGCCCCGAGCCAGGATACTCCGTTGACACATTCCTCAATCACGCCGTGGCTTTAAAAAAAAAAAGGAAAGAAAAATAGATACTAGGCGACGTTTCGGGCGATGACCCTTCTTCATAGCACACAAATAGAGACCAGAAAGTGAACACAAATAATAATTTTGAATTATGAAACGCCCTTCATAACGAAACTTCAAAAGCGCAGTGCACAACCACAACAACAACTCACAACGAAATGCAATACACGCTGATGATGATAATAACAGCAATAACTACACTCACAAACGTAGATACAATGGAGAACTACGATACAAACCCATGAACACGATTGCGCAAGCCACAGTTTGTATAAAATCCAATCAAACTACAGGCAGAGCCATGCACTGAATAGAAATAGGTTTTCAAGCCGGATTTTCAAGTGCTGACGGTCACAGTTTTTGATGTGTGGGGGTTGTGCGTGTTGGTGGGGGGGGGTAATGTAGCGGTTTCCGCGCTGTGCTACGTTGTTGCTGCTGCTGTTGCTGCTGCTGCTGCTGTTGCTGCTGCCGCTGTCGCTGCTGTCGCTGCTGCTGCCCTCTAGAGATCCAGGAGGGAGTCACACGGGGGGGGGGGCATTCTTACCGGGGTGCCCGAACCACCTCGACTGACTCGTGTCGATGTTCGACACAAGCGGAATTCCCCGTGCTCCGAAAATGTGACGTCACAAAGTGTGCTTGCGTTGTGGCCGAAACGTCGTGAGAATTGTATTTTATTATGTTTTAATTTTTATTATTTTATTATTTCCCTTCTACGTGGCTTTACCGAAAGAACCAAGAAGATGATTGCCTACGATCGTGATGGAGCTCGACATTTATTTGTGTTGGCTACACGTCCGTGGCCACCACCCCACCACCCCCATCTCCCGCCTTGTTGAATTTAGTTTCAAGCGAGTGTCCTCTCACCCCCCCCCCTCCAGCACATTGCCTGCCCTGACCCCCGCAAATGGTTCCGAGAAACGAGTGTGGTTAGGAATGATGAACGTCTAAAATTTGAACCGGGTGAGGTGTCCCCCTCGCAAGCGAATACAAATAAACTCAAAGTTCGGTTTGACCTCGCCGCAAATTCGTGTGACGCTTTTCGTTCACGCTCGCTTCTTACCCTCGGAAACCCGACATTTGTGTACGACCAACGATATATATATTCTTGGTTCTTTAGGTAAAGTCACGTAGATACAAAATAAAAAATACTAAATTATTTTAATTTCATTTCTTTTTGGTATTTTAATAGTATTTTTTTAATTCCATTTAAATTTTGTTCTTTTTTTAATTCTATCTCCGTGACTTTACCGAAAGAACCAAGAATATGAATTCCTGCGGTCACGAAAGTTTTAAGTCGAAATTTTTACGACCACCGAGTTTAGAAAGGCGCCTTTTAGATCGTTGCGAGGTTACAACGCGCCTACGAAATTCGATCGGTGTTACGTCACATTTGGCAGATTCGTACAACGTGATAATTCACCAATATACTCTCACGCATGGCAACATTTTCACAACATTCATCAATCACTATTCAATTTCAGTTTCATTTATTTGATATAGCCCTGTGAGCCATTCGGCTCTTGAATCGGGTGCAACCGCAACAAACTAAAAGACAAAAACATGAACAAGAAAACATCCAGGAAAAAACTGCAAAGTCTTCCAGAACAAAAGCACCGTACACCAACGCTGTGCAAAAATCCCAGTGGGATGCAAGTCAAACAACAACAATCACAAGTCAACTTATATTAAAGCCATCATTCTAACTCCGTACTACAGCAAACAATAATGGCCAAACCAAAAAACTTTTCGAAATCACCAAAATAAAGCCATAAGCAATGTAACATTGATTAGCGTACCATACAGTGAGGGAAAAAAGTATTTTATCCCCTGCTGATTTTGTACGTTTGCCCACTGACAAAGAAATGATCAGTCTATAATTTTAATGGTAGGTTTATTTGAACAGTGAGAGACAGAATGACAACAACAAAATCCATAAAAACGCATGTCAAAAATGTTATAAATTGATTTGCATTTTAATTAGGGAAATAAGTATTTGACCCCCTCTCAATCAGAAAGATTTCTGGCTCCCAGGTGTCTTTCATACAGGTAACGAGCTGAGATTAGGAGCACACATGCGTTTTTCTGGATGTTGTTGTTGTTGTTATTCTGTCTCTCGCTGTTCAAATAAACCTACCATTAAAATTATAGACTGATCATTTCTTTGTCAGTGGGCAAACGTACAAAATCAGCAGGGGATCAAATACTTTTTTTCCCTCACTGTACCTGGGACATTGCCACGTGTTCGCGTGAACCCACCGGTTGAGAACCACCGTGACCTTAAGGTGTCATATTCTTAGGTTTTTTTCGGTAAAGTCACGTAGGTAAAAATGTTTAATTAATAAAAGTAAAATAAAATAAAAATAAAAATCACGACTTTACCGAAAAAACCTAAGAATGTGAATCCTTGCAGTCACGAAAGCTTCAAATCTAGAACTTAAGGTGTCACTCACGTATCACCGGAACCCGAGGAAACTCTTTTCACCGTTGTGCGTTTTGGACGGCGTGTTTGCGATTACGTTCTTCAATCATAATCCTCGCTTCGCTTAAAATATTTAAAAGATAATTGTGTCACCTTCTCTTACATCGGCGTGATTTGTTCCCATGTTTTTCATTCTTCTTCTTCATCATTATGTATTCCTTTTTACTTCCATGTTTCTGCCGACCTTTTAATGATAGATTACGTCTGCCAGGGAAGCGATGCTTTTGTTGATGAAACCAGATTCAATAGCTTCTTAGCTCACAGGGCTCCGCCAAAATAAACTGAACTGAAAGTGCCCGCGAGAGCGAATGATCTTCTCTAGCAGCCGCAGCAGCTGCAGCCATGAGCGATCCACTGCTGGATGAACACCTCCCCATGCCATGTGCAACCGCATGGATTGGCATCTCGTAGCAAATTCACAAGAGGAACCACGCATTTTTTCCCCTTATCGAATTCAGTTGCAAGAGAGAGAGAGGGAGAGAAAACTACTCAATTTAAAGAGTCTCGATGCAATGCGGTGGGTGAATGGGAGACGTTGGATGGCCACTTAATAAAGACCGATCACGGAACAGCGGACTCCAAAGTGCCGCCTAAGCCGCAAATTTCACGACCCACCACCCCCCCCCCCTTGTCCTAGATGCGTACCGTGAATTGCTGCAGAGCATTGCGTGTGTGCGTGTGTGTGTGCGTGTGTGTGTACGTGTGTGTGTGTGCGTGTGTGTGTGCGTGTGTGTGTGTGCGTGTGTGTGCGTGCGTGTGTGTGCGTGTGCGTGTGTTTGCGTGTGTGTGTGCGTGTGTGTGTGTGCGTGTGTGTGTGTGCGTGTGTGTGCGTGTGTGTGTGTGCGTGTGTGTGTGTGTGCGTGTGTGTGTGTCTGTGCGTGTGTGTGTGTGCGTGTGTGTGTGTGCGTGTGTGTGCGTGTGTGTGTGCTTGTGTGCGTGTGTGTGCGTGTGTGTGCGTGTGTGTGCGTGCGTGTGTGTACAGCGTGTGTGTGTGCGTGTGTGTGTGCGTGCGTGTGTGTGCGCGCGTGTGTGTGCGTGTGTGTGTACGTGTGTGTGTGCCGTAGTGATGCTGTTGGACTTCTTTCGCACCGTACGTCGCTGCTTATTTTTTTCGTGTTTCGTTTCTAGAACTCCTTCGTGCGTTTAGTTTGTTGTCCTTCACTCACCCCCCCCCATTTCCACCCGGCCGCACCGCCAATTAAGCACGGTAGGCGAAATAAGTTCAGCATACATACACTTGCACACAGACTAACACTACCCATAGACTCAATCAACACTGCCTATAGGCTCAATCAACACTGCCTATAGACTCAATCAACACTGCCTACAGACTCAACACTGCCCATAGGCTCAACACTGACCATAGACTCAACACTGCCCATAGACTCAACACTGCCCATAGACTCAACACTGCCCATAGACTCAACACTGCCCATAGACTCAACACTACCCATAGACTCAACACTGCCCATAGACTCAACACTGCCCATAGACTCAACACTACCTACAGACTCAACACTGCCCATAGGCTCAACACTGCCCATAGACTCAACACTGCCCATAGACTCAACACTGCCAATAGACTCAACACTACCCATAGACTCAACACTACCCATAGACTCAACACTGCCTACAGAGTCAACACTGCCCATAGACTCAACACTGCCCATAGACTCAACACTGCCCATAGACTCAACACTGCCCATAGACTCAACACTGCCCATAGACTCAACACTGCCCATAGACTCAACACTGCCCATAGGCTCAACACTGCCCATAGACTCAACACTACCCATAGACTCAACACTGCCCATAGACTCAACACTGCCAATAGACTCAACACTACCCATAGACTCAACACTGCACCTCAGATTATTGCACGGTTGGCTACGTACGGTGTGAAAGAAGATCAAAATACATTCATACATAACCAACCTTGCTCATCGGTTATGGGTAAAACGAAACACGGGGAGATTTGATGGAAGAAAAAATGAGAGGCTTTAGTGCCTTTCTGGCAATAACAGAGGAGGTGTTAAGATGTCCAATCAGCAAATGGACACCCATTGCAAAGGCATCACGCCTGCATTAACCTCACATCGTGCTTGCGAAAGATTAATCAACTGCAATTCTCACAAACAACAACGACGACAACAACAAATTTCACAACAACAACAGGAACATCGCGAATGGGATTTACGCGGCGTCTGAAAGAACACCCACGATCACCACCACCACCACCACCACGACCACCACTACCACCACGACCACCACCACCACCACAACCACCACCACGACCACCACCACCACCGCCACCACAGTGCCGAAGCTTTGTGAGTTGATGTTTCACAAAGAGAGATAACCGGGAGGGAGAGAGGCGGTCTCGGGGGAAGATGGAGCTTTCCTACCTCTCCACTCTCATCTCACTCTACTGAAGAAGTGAGATGAGAGGGGAGAGGCAGGAGCCTGCGTGGAGGGGAGTAGAGTGAGATGAGAGGAGAGAGGTAGGAGAGAGCGTGGAGGGGAGTAGAGTGAGATGAAAGGAGAGAGGCAGGAGAGTGCGTGGAGGGGAGTAGAGTGAGATGAGAGGAGAGAGGCAGGAGAGAGCGTGGAGGGGGGTAGAGTGAGATGAGAGGAGAGAGGCAGGAGAGAGCGTGGAGGGGAGTAGAGTGAGATGAAAGGAGAGAGGTAGGAGAGTGCGTGGAGGGGAGTAGAGTGAGATGAGAGGAGAGAGGCAGGAGAGAGCGTGGAGGGGAGTAGAGTGAGATGAAAGGAGAGAGGTAGGAGAGTGCGTGGAGGGGGGTAGAGTGAGATGAGAGGGGAGAGGTAGGAGAGTGCGAGGAGGGGAGTAGAGTGAGATGAGAAGAGAGAGGCGGGAGAGTGCGTGGAGGGGAGTAGAGTGGGGTGAGAGGGGAGAGGTAGGAGAGTGCGTGGAGGGGAGTAGAGTGAGATGAGAGGGGAGAGGTAGGAGAGTGCGTGGAGGGGAGTAGAGTGAAATGAGAGGAGGAGAGGCAGGAGAGAGTGCGTGGAGGGGAGCAGAGCGAGGTGAGAGGGAGAAAATACGACAGGGCAAGTCAACGTGGGACCTTGAAGGCTGCGAGCGCGATCTTGGAATTGATCTGGGATTGGATTGGGAGCCTGAGAAGGCATCGTCGGAGTGATGGGTGGCGATGGGGTTGGTCTAATTTACCGGTGCGAGTTTGGCAGCCGCACAGTGTGTCACGTGCAGGTGAGAGGTGACAGATTTGGAGCGTTGCAATTGTAACTCAACTCGTCGTTATACACGCGCGCACTTACACCAATTTTTTTTTTATTAAGGGGCTGCGTTTTTGTCTTGGTGTGGTCTGGGACCATTTTGAGCTCTTGATTTACTGCCTTTCCAAAGCTTTGGAATTGATGATGCAATTTGAACTTGTATACTTTATTTGTTTATTTATTAAGGGGCGCCACGGTGGTGAGATGTTTTATTTTGCTCGCCTGGTGTGCAGGAGGTCGGGGGTTCGATCCCTACCATGATGTCTGCTGTATATTTGGAGTTTGCGTGTCTCTCTCTCTCATCATCATCATCACGGTGGCTAGGAGATGTTAACTACCTCGCCTGGTACCCAAGAGGTCGTGGGTTCGATCCAGACCCTGACGCCTGCTGCTGTAGATTTGGAGTTTGCGTGTCTCTCTCTCTCACCGTAGTCGTGTGGATTGTTCCCCCGTGTCCTCCGGTTTATTCCCCTTCACATTTAGCCACAACATGCGTTTCGACTATTTCGATTATTTTGCTGCTATACATGTCCAAATGATAAGCCATTTCTCATTCGTGACCAGGTCGCTTTTGAGCAATAAGTTAATACCTCGGTGGGCTTTGTCTGGTAGGATGGGGATGGTTTAAAATTTGACTTAAAACTTTCGTGACTGCAGGAATTCATATTCTTTCGGTAAAGTCTCGTAGATAAAAAAAATAATTTAAAATAAAGTGAACAAAAATATAAATAATATTATCTTTTTTTTCGATATACGTGACAACAACAACAGCAGCGACAACAACAACATCAACAGCAACAACAGCGACAACAACAACAGCAGCAACAACAACAGCAGCAAAAACAACAACATCAACAGCAACAATAACAACAGCAACAACAGCAGCAACAACAGCAACAACAAGAAGCATCCCGCCGTCACGCCGCGCATCTTGAGCGGATGTTGATGGACGAGTTGCCGTGAAGAACTCCCTGACCCGCCCAATCACTGGAACATCGTGTGGGGCAAAGGTTTTTAAAAAAGCGATCTTCGAAAATCACCGGATTCCCCCGGCGGTCTGAAAACAAAGATTCTGATTCTGGATACGTGGGCCACGATTCCAGTGCAGGTGAGCCATCTGATCGGGCGAGGGTGAAACAACGGGTGGAAAGTGTGGGGCTGTGTGTGATGGGCCCCGCGAAACAGCGACTAAAATAATATCAAAAATAATAACAACAACAATAAAAAAATAATAGCAAAAATAACAACAAAATAGTAACAACAATAACAACAAAAATAATAACAACAATAAAAAAAACTATTAAAAAATATTCTTAGGTTTTTTTTCGGTAAAGTCACGTAGGTAAAAACATTAAAATTAATAAAAGTAAAATAAAATAAAAATCACGACGTTTCGGAGGCAACGCAAGCTTCCGTCTTCAGGTGGAATTGCAAGAGCTACCACTCCGTTTATATAATGGTTGGAGAGGGGGGAAAGGGCCAAGTACAGCACACTTTTTATTAATATGGTAAGGTGAGGCTTAAGAGGGTGAGCCTTTGTTATGGTTTGTGACAACTAAACATGGTAAACATGGTAAACATGGTAAACCTGTAATAGTTGTCTGTCAAATAATAAATAAGATTGGTCAAATAAGTGTAGTTAAATCTTTTTTTGCATGGTTAATCACATCTTTCCAATGATTACTCAGTTTGTAACCATCATCACGGTTGAAATTATGTCTGTGTTTGGATATTTGTATGGCTTCGTGTACAAATCTAGAAATAAAAAAATTGCAAAAAATAATAACAACAATAACAACAAAAATAATAACAACAATAACAACAAAAATAATAACAAAATAACAACAACAAAATTACAACAAAAATATCAACAATAATAACAACAATAACAACAATAGTAACAACAATAATAACAACAACAACAAAAATAACAACAAAAATAATAACAATAATAATTACAACAACAACACAAATAATAACAAAATGACAACAACAACAACAACAAAAAATATATGCTGGCGGATTGTCGTCGTATTTGGCACGCGCCGTTGGAATGGCAACCCGATGCCAATGAATTTGACGTCTTCGACGTAATTTCAACGCCAGCGTGTTTCCTGCACGTGAAGGGATAAGGCATTAGCATTTATAGCGCGCTTAGAGTGCCACGTGGTCTCAAAGCCCGTTGCATATATAACATTTGAAACAACAACAACAAAAATCAAATCTGCAAATTGAATTTTTTTATTTTTTTTACAATTTTCGCAGGGAAACAAAAGAGGCGTAAATGTTGTCAATAGCTGTTGTTTAATTGCATTTGTTTGTTTGTACACAGCAGTTCATATTCGCTTAGGAATCTCGGTGAAATCACGGCTGTCTGCTCATAGTGAGAACCCAAATCATCTCATCGTATGTGTGCATGAATGCACGCATGCATTACCCTGGTCAACAAAAAAATAAATATAAATTCTGGCCTGGACTTTTGCAGCTGTTTTAGACTAATTTCAGGGTGCTGATTCCAAATCTGATCTCAGATTTGCTCTATCACATCTTATTTTTATGCTATCGGCATACCCCATTTTCATAGATTTTACCGGAAATTAACTCTGTCACTTATGATTGCAAGTTGTTTGCGAGTCAGTGATTGCTTTAGTGTTAAAATATAGTGCTGTATTTTTAGGATAGTGTGTTTATAATATCATTTAATGTACATATCCATATTTATTTAATATTTTATTGAAAATCCAAATATTTTATTGAAAATCCAATATTTCATATCTCAAAAACCTGATGTGATAGACAAAAACTGATGCCAGATTTGGAATCAGCACCCCAAAATTACCTTAAAACCGTTGGAATACCTTATGCCAGAAAAAGTGTGTTGACCAGTGTTTTCTGTGATGGACTGCACGTGTTGTTTTGTTTTTCAGTATCATCGCAATCATCGTAGTCGTCGCAATCATCATGAGCCACGGGCGATCCACTGCTGGATGGCGACTTTCACAACTGGGTGCCCACAGAGGGTCGAACTTGACACCGCTGGCACCAGCCGTGGGCAAGTTTACTCACGATTCACCGTGATGGGCTTTTGAGGCCGTCTGGAACGCTCTTCCTTCCGAGAAGATGGATTCTGGCTTAGCAATCATTGGAAGGATTTGATCAACCATTTCGGGTCTTAATTGATTGTTTTTACGCTTACGGTGACTTTCAGACCGCATTCCATTTTCTGCTCCCCCCCCCCCCCTCCTCTTTTCCGAACAAAGTTGGACTCGCCCATCTGGCCAACTCCCAAATCGCTGTCCGTGGTGCTGACGTCAAGAAAAAAACGCCACTTTTCTCAAATTTTCTTGCTGTGGATTTCACACCTGATGACGACTGCTTGTGTTGCAGTCGAAACGTCGTGATAATTGTATTGTTTTATATTTGTATTATTTCATTATTTCCCTTCTACGTGACTTTACCGAAAGAACCAAGAATATGAATCCCTGCAGTCACGAAAGCTTATAAGAAAAATTATCATCATGTTTCAGTGTAGTATTGTCGGTTCTTTTTCCACTAAAAAAAGATAGTCCTATCTCAGTGTAAGCATTTTTCTAAGCACCCTGTATTATCACTTGAAAAAAACTGACTACTTTAAACATGTTCCGAGTAGAGGGGAATCGTGAGAACATCGTCGAAATGACAGCCATCGCTTAATTTCCCCATTGCAGAGCAAAGACCCACGGCTTCTCTGCTCGTACAAATAAATAAAAGAATAAATAATTGCCCACAATCCATAAAGCAGACTCAAATGTCGGTGGCGAAAGCCTCCGTGTTAAATTGCCCATAATATCGTTTTTTTTGTTGGGTTAGAGGGCGTAAATATATCAATGTGTCGTTAAACCCGACACCACCCGACACAGTCAACTAGTAAGAATTGTCACGTAAACAGAACATGGCCAATTCGTCACTAGTACAGCACTAGTGTGTAGTGTAGTGTATAGTAGTGTAGTGTATTGTGTATAGTGTAGTGTATAGTGTAGTGTATAGTGTAGTGTATAGTGTAGTGTATAGTGTAGTGTATAGTGTAGTGCATAGTGTAGTGTATAGTGTAGTGTATAGTAGTGTAGTGTATTGTGTATAGTCGTGTAGTGTATAGTGTAGTGTATAGTGTAATGTATAGTGTAGTGTATAGTGTAGTGTATAGTAGTGCAGTGTATTGTGTATAGTCGTGTAGTGTATAGTGTAGTGTATAGTGTAGTGTATAGTGTAGTGTGTAGTAGTGTAGTGTATTGTGTATAGTCGTGTAGTGTATAGTGTAGTGTATAGTGTAATGTATAGTGTAGTGTATAGTGTAGTGTATAGTGTAGTGTATAGTAGTGTAGTGTATAGTGTAGTGTATAGTAGTGTAGTGTATAGTGTAGTATATAGTAGTGTAGTGTATAGTGTAGTGTATATTGTAGTGTATAGTGTAGTATACTAGTACAGCACTAACCGGTGTGTTGGAGAGCACATTGCTGTACATGTTGTGGCTTTATATTTAGCGAATCTGACCCCCCCCCAAAAAAAAAACCCACCTACATTATTGATGAATAGAAGCCCTTTGTTGGAGAGCAACGCTTACAACCTTTAAAATCGAAGCATTGGCCGCGGAAAGCATACGTTGTTCAACCGATAAATAATTGTGCTATCGTAATGACGATATAATTGCGTTATTACAACAGTTCTGACCGTGATTTGTGCATGTGATGCAAAATAACCTTCCCTTCAATTCTCCATACCGACCGGCTTTTGTTGTTGTTGTTGTTATTGTTGTTGCTGCTGCTGCTGTAACAAATCTGCACCAAGCCAACAGAATGCGGTGCGGTAATTTGCTGGCCAATCTGGCGGGTTACAGACTTCCTGAAAATTATTTTCAACACCCCCCCCCCCCCCAGCTACAGCCCCCCCCCCGCTCCGTAAAAATAAATACTGCCCTTGAAGAACTGACCTCAGTTCACGGCAAGTGATGAAATTACATGCCGAGGATGGGGGCGTGAGGATACGAGAGTTATCGTGCACTCGCTCGCTGAACATCTGTGTAACAAAAGGGCTTCATAGCTCATCGGATTTCTCCCAGGATTTAATAAAGATGCTGGCTCTCACCCTCTCTCTCTCTCTCTCTGTCTCTCTCTCTCTGGCTCTCTCTCTCGCTTGCTCCGACAGTACATATACTCAAATTGGAACGACACGAAGGCGATTAGCATGGCCACTACGCAAGGATGCTATGCAAATTATTTCCCTGGCTCTCTCTCTCTGGCTCTCACTCTATCTCTCTCACTATCTCTCTCTTTCTGGCTCTCTCACTATCTCTCACTCTCTCCTTAGTCTGTCTCTCTCTCTCTCTCTCTGGCTCTCTCTCTCTTTTTGATTATCGCTTTGTCTGGCTCTCTCTCTCTCTATCTCTCGCTCTCTCCCTGTCTCTCTCTGGCTCCCACTGTCTCTCTCCCTGGTTCTCTCTGTCTCTCTCTGTCTCTCTCTCTGGCTCTCTCTGTCTCTCTCTGTCTCTCTCACACTCTCTCTCTCTGGCTCCCTCTGTGTTATTCCTCGCGTCGAGAGCACACACGTGGATGCCACACTCAGCACCGCGTCGATTATTTTCTCCCCCTCATCGATGCAATCTCATGATGCGGGGAACCTGGCAGCGACCTTGACCAAACCAACTGGCGGCACATGAACACGGATAGCCCCCCCCCCCCACACACACACAATAGTCTTTAGTGCTCCCATTGAGGAATATATTTACCATGGCTGATGATGATAGCGATGGCTTGTTGGGGATGCCTTAATCCAGCAGTGATGTGACCATGGCTGATGGTGACAGTGACGGCTTGTGGGACACCTTAATCCCTAATCCAGCAGTGAAGTGACCATGGCTGATGGTGACAGTGACGGCTTGTGGGAGGCTTTAATCCAGCAGTCGATGGACCATGGCTGACGATAAATCTCGTGATAACGATGATGATGACGATGCTGACATGGGCATTACGTGAAAACAAATTCCAGACAACGCAATCAGCTCACCTGATTAATGCCAACTCGATCAATAACGTGGTAATGTGCCATTTCCACCACTGGTTGGCAGGACGACCCAAACCCCCACACCCCCCCCCCCCCCCACGTCAATCGCTTGTTCTATTAGAAGGTGACCACTGAAATCATAAATCTGAGCCGTTATCGCGCGCGTCATTACTTGCGTAACGGTTTATTTTTTTATTTCCACCAAATGTACTGAGACCACTGCACCAATATATTATTTTCTTTTACTGGGGAATTAATCAAGAGAGGAGAGATATGTATTAACTGAACGGCGAGGGGGGTGGGGTTGGGACGATGTATAATTATATCCAGGCCAGTACCATGTTTTTTAATTGCAGTTAATATAAGGGTCACACAGAGCGTATGCACCCTGTAATAAACCGCGCATGAAATCAATGTGCAATTCCGAATATATATTTTTGCCGTTCAAATAACACTTAGACGTTTCGATAACAATGCAACATTGTTTTACCATGTTTAGTTTGTTTCTTTTTTCACACTATTGTTATGTAGGCCAGGCTTAGTCACAAACCGTACCTCTCCATAACAAAGGCTCAGCCTCTTAAGCCTCACCTTTACCATATTAATAAAAGTGTGCCGTACTTGGCCCTTCCCCCTCTCCAACCATTATATATACGGAGTGGTAGCTCTTGCAATCTCGCATTTACTGGATACAGCTGTCGTGGCTGTGACGGTTCCACCTGAAGACGGAAGCTTGTGTTGCCTCCGAAACGTCGTGATTTTATTTTATTTTACTTTTATTAATTGTAATGTTTTACCTACGTGACTTTACCGAAAAAACCTAAGAATATGAATCCTTGCAGTCACGAAAGCTTCAAATCTAGAATTAATGCAACATTGGCAACCGGTGTTTCTGCGGCTACGTAGGGACAATTGAAACAACAACAGCAACAACAATATATATGGCCTCAAAAGACTTTTAGGTGAAAATTGCTTTTATTGAGTAGCACCCATAAAGGCCGTTGGTTACACATCGCACCTGGTACTCATTTGAGGCTGAATCGACCTACGGGAGGCCCAGATCGTCACCGGTGTTGGTCGTGTACGGGAATCGAACTCGGGTCTCCGGATTCGAAGTGCACATCCGTGACCGTTACGGCCACCGCTCCCCACATACACAGAAGTACGTACAAACACAAACACACACAGATAGACCAAGAAACAGAGCAATAATCAATAGGAGTGTTTGCATGCCAACACTGCGTCACCCTGCGCCGCACTGGGACAGCTTTCGCCGGGAGGTCCCCTAGGATAAAAAATAAATACACAGCTGGGAATGTTTGAGATGAGATGTGATGTGAACAATTTTGAGTTGCTGGGGCAATTAATGTGTTGAACGTTTGTTGATGCTTCATGACACATGTGGGTCAGTCGTTGTGGGCTTTGCCGTGGTGGCTATGAGATGTTAACTACCTCGCCTGGTCTACAAGAGGTCGTGGGTTCGATCATGACTCTGACTACTGCTGCTGTATATTTGGAATGTGCGTGCCTCTCTCTCTCTCATCATCATCATCATCACGGTGGCTAGGAGATGTTAACTACCTCGCCTGGTATACAGGAGGTTGTGGGTTCGATCCCAACCCTGACGCCCGCTGTATATTTGGAGTTTGCGTGCCTCTCTTTTCATCATCATCATCATCATCACGGTGGCTAAGAGATGTTAACTACCTCGCCAGGTATACAGGAGGTCCTGGGTTCGATCCCGACCCTGATGCCTGCTGTATATTTGGAGTTTGCGTACCTCACTCTCATCATCATCATCACGGTGGCTAGGAGATGTTAACTACCTCGCCTGGTACACAGGAGGTCGCGGGTTTGATCCCGACCCTAACGTCTTTATATTTTGAGTTTGCATGTTCTCCCCGTGGTCGCGTGGATTTTTTTTTCTCCGGGTGGTCCGGTCTGTCCCTCCACGTTTAGAAACAACATCACGCGTTTAGAGAATTTGACTGCCAGAGATTTGGAAGCGACAAGCCACTTCGTTGGGCTATCATTTGTGGCCAGGTCGCTTCTGAAAAACAGTTACATAGCTCAGTGGGCCTCACCTGGTAAAAATAGAAATCGTAGATATGTTCCATCTCACGTGGCTTTACCAGATTGAACTATCTTTGCGCTTTCTTGGTTCTTTCGGTAAAGTCACGTAGAAGGGAAATAAAAAAAATAAAAAATTTTTATTATGTTTTATTTTTATTACTTTATTATTTCCCTTCTACGTGACTTTACCGAAAGAACCAAGAAGATGAATCCCTGTAGTCACGAAAGCTTTAAATCGAAATTTATCTTTGCGCTGTGAATATATATTTATCCCATTGGAACCTCGTTTGCCAGTAAAAAAAATGATAATTGTTTTTTTACCCTTTTATCTGGCAACAAAACTGACAATACCTGCATCTGGTCCAAACCATGTGAGACTAGGCTCGAAGGAAAGGTGTCTCGGGTGTGGACCAATCAACTTCAAGGACAGTGCATACATTATCAGAGTTATGTTTTTGTTTGCATTATGACTGCAGGTATTGTGGTCTATGCAAACATGACTCCTCGTAAAAAAGGTGTCAGTTTTGTTGCCAGATAAAAGGCTCAAAAAACAATTATCATATATATTTATCGGAAACATAAAATGCAATTCCTTCGCCTTATCCAAAGGATAATGTGCTGGCACTTTTCGCATTGGCAGTGCAAACAGGGCGATTGTCAGTCGCATCCAATGTTGACTGTGTGCGTTGTGAGCTCCGCGTCTGTGTGCGCGTCAACATTGGGTCTTCACTCACTCGGGTCAATCGAAGCTTTCAGCGCTTAGCGTACAGCTCGTGCACCCACGGAACTGAGCTGCGGTAAATATGCGAGGTGGAGAGTAGGACATGTTAGTCTCCAACGAGACCTAAACTTCGATTTAAATCTTTCGTGACTGCAGGGATTCATCTTCTTGGTTCTTTCGGTAAAGTCACGTAGAAGGGAAATAATAAAATAATACAAATAAAACATGTAATTCTCACGACGTTTCGGCCACAACGCAAGCAGCCGTCCTCAGGTGAAGAACAGGGCTGTCGGAAAGACAGCGTCTAATTCTCACGAAACGTCGTGAGAATTGTTATTTTTATGTTTAATTTTTATTATTTTATTATTTCCCTTCTACGTGACTTTACCGAAAGAACCAAGAAGATGAGACCTAAACTATTGATGAACTCCGTGTAACACGTAGCAGGGTCTTCGCGACCAACATTATCCGTAATAGAGTTGTTGTTTTTTTTGTTTGGGTTGGATCGCGTGAGTATGAACAGGTGTCGTTAAAACCCGCCACCACCCGACACAGCCAATTAGTAAGGTTTGTCACGTAAACAGAACGTGGCCAATTCGTTACTAATTCTAGATTTTAAGCTTTCGTGACTGCAAGTATTCATATTCTTAGGTTATTTCGGTAAAGTCACGTAGGTAAAAAAAAAATTAATAAAAGTAAAATAAAAAATAAAATAAAACTCGCGACGTTTTGGAGGCAACACAAGCTTCCGTCTTCAGGTGGAACCGTCACAGCACGCTTGCTGTATCAAGTAAATGAGATTCCAAGAGATACTACCCCGTATATATACTGGTTGAGGGGGGGGATGGGCCAGGAACGGCCCACTTTTTATTATTATGGTAAGGTGCGGCTTGAGACTACGGCTAGTCTACATAACAAAGAACTGAGCCTTTGTTATATTTTACTTTTATTAATTAAAAAAAATTACCTACGTGACTTTACCGAAAGAACCTAAGAATAATTCGTTACTAGTACAGCACACCGGTGTGTTGGAGAGTTAACCCACAGCAACATTTACGATTCGAGTAATTGCAACGAGCATCATCAGGCAACAGCCAACTCTGGATATTGCTGAACAATTTTCTCTACCAGGTAAAGCCCAACCGTGAGCTTTTGGATTGTGTTCAGAGGCGTTGTTGTCATTCCCCCGCACGCCCGGATGAGCACGGTTTGCTACGTGGGGTGCAAAAGAAGTTCAGCAAAAACACAGATGATGGCTCATCGTCTTGGTTCTTTCGGTAAAGTCACGTAGAAGGGAAGCAGCCACATGAGGACGGCTGCTTGCGTTGTGGCCGAAACGTCGTGAGATTTTTTTATTATGTTTTATTTTTATTATTTTATTATTTCCCTTCTACGTGACTTTACCGAAAGAACCAAGAAGATGTAACCCTGCAGTCACGAAAGCTTTAAATCGAAAGATGATGGCTCATCAAAGTGTCTTATATCATCATCATCATCACCACACGTGGGAATTCACAGTAGTAGCCCGATAATCCACACACACACGTTTCCAAATGTGGAGGGCAAATCCGGAGAAGGATCCATGAAATCACCAGCAGCGGTTCAGAGGAGACTTGGCCACACGTGACGATAGCTGATCATCGAAGTGGCATCATCATCATCATCATCATTTCTAGATTTGAAGCTTTCGTGACTGCAAGGATTCATATTCTTAGGTTTTTTTCGGTAAAGTCACGTAGGTAAAAAAATTTAAATTAATAAAAGTAAAATAAAAGCAACCGCACCTTTACATCAGCCGCACCCTAACAACTCTTGGAACCTCCCATTTCAACGAGTCTACACAACAAAGGCTCATTCCTAGCAGCGTGCTTCAGCCGCACCGAACCTCACAATGGCTCCTCCCACCCTCAACCAGTATATATACAAGGACTGATTTCGTGGAATTTATCTTACTTGATGCAGCAGTCGTTGCTGTGACGGTTCCAACTGAAGACGTAAGCTTGTGTTGCCTCCGAAACGTCGTGATTTTTCTTCTTCTTGGTTCTTTCGGTAAAGTCACGTAGAAGGGAAGTAATAAAATAATAAAAATAAAACATAAGAAAAAAATTCTCACGACGTTTCGGCCACAACGCAAGAAGCTGGCGGGGGCTGACAGTTGTCCGTGTGTCCCGGTGGAGCCTCCAAGGAAATCTGAGCTGTGAGCGTCGTTGATCCATTACGTGTTGTTGTTGTAGTTCGACTTGCATCCCACTGGGATTTTTGCACGCAGCGTTGGTGTACACGGTGTTTTTTTCTGCAATCTTTCGCTGTCTTTTCTTGGATTTTCTGTTTGCACTCAGTCACATATTCACTTTAAGATGTTTTTGTTCATGTTGTTTGTTTGTTGCGGTTGCACCCGATTCAAGAGCCGAATGGCTCACAGGGCTCTCTATACTTAATACATGAACTTGAACGTGTGTGTGGTGGGCCGGGGCGGGGGGGTTAACGGATCGGCGTGAGAAGCTGTCTCAACCTCGATGACCACGAAGTCGTTCTCTCGTCGACATGTGCCGGTTATCGTCTGTTGTAAAGTAGCCACCACCCCACCCCCAACTCAGATGTCACTGCCGCTGCTCACGCTGCTGTTGCTGCTGCTGCTACTGCTGCTGCTACTGCTGCAGCAGCAGCTTTATCTCGGCCGTGTCAGACCCATTTATCCCCTGCTCCCTCTCCCAGCCAAACAATCGCTGCTTGGGGCGGGCGGGGAAGGAGGGGGGGGGAGGAGAGGGGGGTTACGTGGTGGTGCTGGGGGCATGCCGGATTACACGACTCGCTGCTCGCCTGTCTGGGACTTTATATATACACACACACACAAAAGACAAAGATACAGATCCCCCGTGTAGCCTTAACAGACTGTAGGGGCAAGTGTTGTTTGCGAGCACCTATGAAGGCCGGCGCGGCACACGAGGGGGTGGGTGGCCAACACCACGCCCGACCGCCTTTGTCTCCCCAGTGGCGATGTTTACACACCGCACCAGGTACTCATTTGAGGCTGAGTCGACCTAGGGGAGGCCCAGGACCGGTTCGGATAATCGTCACTGGTGTTGGCCGTGAGCGGGAATCGAACCTGGATCGCCGGGTTCATA
>NC_136333.1:6059662-6118186 GCF_964198595.1 Lampetra fluviatilis | reverse complement strand
AGGGAGGGAGGAGAGGGAGGGTGGGGGAGGGAGGGTGGGAGGGAGGAGAGGGAGGGAGGAGAGTGAGGGGAGGGGAGAACAGACAAGTAAGAAATAAAAGGAGGGATGGAGGGTGGGAGTGGATGGAGGCATGACACCCGCTCAGCTTTCGCGAGCATCCGATGCCATCATGGAGCGCATTTGTGATCACTTCATCATCATTGTGTTTAAGATACCCCCCCCCCCACTCGCCCCCCCCCCACACACACACAGCGTATGTTCGATTGTACTTTGAACTTCTTTCGCACAGTACGTAGCTAACAGTGCTAATCGGAGGGTGTTGCTTTACCATACCAGAGATTGTTTTACCATACCAGGGGGTTGCTTTACCATACCAGGGGTTGTTTTAACCATACCAGGTATTGTTTTACCATACCAGGTATTGTTTTAACCATACCAGAGATTGTTTTACCATACCAGGGGTTGCTTTACCATACCAGGGGTTGCTTTACCATTACCAGGGGTTGTTTTACCCTACGAGGTGTTGCTTTACCATACCAGGGGTTGTTTTACCATACCAGGGGTTTCTTTACCATACCAGGGGTTGTTTTACCCTACGAGGTGTTGCTTTACCATACCAGGAGTTGTTTTACCCTACGAGGGGTTGTTTTACCATACCAGTGGTTGTTTTACCATACCAGGGATTGTTTTACCATACCAGGGGTTGCTTTACCATACCAGGGGTTGTTTTACCATACCAGGAGTTGTTTTACCCTACGAGGGGTTGTTTTACCATACGAGGTATTGCTTTGACCATACCAAGGGTTGCTTTACCATACTTCACCACACTTACCAATGAGGTTCACATATCGCCACCGGAGCCACTGGTGTTAGCCGCGGGCCGGGAACTTCACCCCCCGCGCCCCCTCCCCCGCCCCTCCCCCCCATAATTAAAGTCGCGCTGCGCTAACCGGCTGCGCCACCGCTCTCCCTCCTTACCCGATCGACGGCTTGGTTTGGAGACACACACGTCTATATATATACATACAACACACATGTGCGTATGTATGTGTATAGACACACACACACGTGTGTATATACATGTAATGATATTATTGAGACGTACGCACACCAGCTGCTATTAACTCCCATTACGTACCTGCACAGGGCGATCGTGACATCCCTAGCCGGTGCCCCTCCCCCCGGTGGGAGGGGGCTGTGTGGTGTTTGATCCCCGCCCCCCCTCCCAACGGGTGGGGGGCTGCGGGGTGTGTTGTGATCCCACAGAGCCCCGCCCCCTCGCTGGGGAGTTTGTATAAAAGGCGTGAGCCCGAGAGAGAGAGAGTTGGGCAGTACTCACAAGTCGAAGCCAGAAAGAGCCAGCTGAAGACTGTAGTCCGGCTAGCTCGACCCCTGGGACTCCTCTGGCCCGCTTCCCTTGCTAGAGCAAGCCAGCGGTGAGACCCCAAACCCTCGGAGCCTGACGTCCTTGTAAGGGCCGGGTCCGTATGGCTGGTGGTCGAGACCTGGGCCAGGTCAGGCAGCCTCTTTGAGAGGAGGGTCGAGATCTAGGGGTGGGGCAGTAGGAGAGTTAGCTGGGAGTTGAATACCTCCCGTCTGAAGAGGCCGTTAGCCATGTATGTTTGTTGTAGTACAGAGTTATACTGATGGCCTTAATCTAAGTTGTCTTGTGGTTGTTGTTGTTGTTTGACTTGCATCCCACTGGGATTTTTGCACACAGCGTTGGTGTGTACCGGTGATTTTTCTGCAATATTTTGCTGTCTTTTCTCTTGGATTTTCTGTTTGCACTCAGTCACATATTCACTTTAAGATGTTTTCTTGTTCATGTTGTTTGTTTGTTGCGGTTGCTCCCGATTCAAGAGCCGAACGGCTCACAGGGCTATACCCAATTACATGAACTTGAACTTGAACCTCTTAGTTTGGAGCTGTAACGGGGGCTAAGTGTTCATAAGCGTTGCCTCTACCTCACCGTCTCTGTCTTCACGGTGTCCACTACATACACACAAGTGTGTGTATGTGTGTGTATATACCGGTGGTAATGCTTCCGAGACGCGGGGGTGGGGGAGAGGGAGGTGACAAGAGGACTCCGAAGTGCTAATCGCTGGGCAGCGCACCTCGTGAGTGGGGCCACGTCTCGTTAACCCCTCGTGGCAGAACGACCCGTGGCGGTCGTGATTGCCGGCGTCGTGCTGCGGGGAGGAGGAGGGAGGAAGAAGGGGGAGTGGGGGAGGGAGGGGAGGAGGGTTGGGAGGGAGGAGGGGAGGGAGGAGGGGGAGGGAGGGAGGGAGAATAGGGGAGAAAGAGAGGAGGGGGAGGGAGGAGAGGGGAGGGGGGTAGAGAGGGAGAAGGGAGGGAGGAGGGGGGTTGGGAGGGTGGGAGGGGTGAGGGGGGAGGGAGGGCAGGAGGAGGAGGGAGGGAGGAGGGAGGGAAGAGGGGGGTTGGGAGTGAGGCAGGGGAGTGAGGGAGTTAGAGAGTGAGGGGAGGAAGGGGGGAGTTAGAGAGTGAGGGAGGGAGGAGAGGGAGGGAGGAGGGGGGTGAGGGAGTGAGGCAGGGAGGGAGGCAGGGAGTGAGGGAGTTAGAGAGTGAGGGAGGGAGGCAGGGAGGGAGTGAGTGGGGTAGGGAGGGAGGCAGGGAGTGAGGTAGTGAGGGAGTTAGAGAGTGAGGGAGGGAGGCAGGGAGGGAGTGAGTGAGGCAGGGAGGGGGGCTGGAGACGAGCCACACCCGTCTTCTGTCGGGGGGGTTGGGGGTGGGAGCCACCCCGCTCGTCCTCGTTGATTCGATTCAAACCACGCCAGGTGCGGATGCCAGCTGCGCAAATTGGGAAAATCAAACAACAACAACATCAACAACAACATCTCTCTGCAGGGACGTTGAACTTCTTTCGCGCCGTACGTAGCCAGCCGTGCTAGTCGGAGGTGCGGTGGGGGGCCGGTGGATGGACGACAACACTGAACACACACACACACAATGTGCCGCTGTGGTCGTCCTGAACCAGAGGCCCTAACGCAGAGTGCTCACGACGCAATGGCCCGATCCACAAACACAAAGGAGACATCATCACAGCGATTCACTCCGCTCATGGGCGGAGTTTGCGATGTGTGTGTGTGGGGGGGGGTGACAATGCCCCCCCACCCCTGTCCCCCAAAGGGGGTACCTTTAAAAATGTATTTTCAATAAATAATTTAAAAAAAAAGTATTAATTATATGCAGCGGCGATTTCTAATGTGAAGGACGAAGCGAACCCCCCCCCCTGCCCACTCCCCCCTCCCCCCCAAAACACATTCCTGCGGAGGGAGCTGGTAGGAACGTTGGGTTGCTCGGTCAATGGCCAGGGTCAACGGCGGCGTGGTGTATTCCGCAAAATATGCCCGACTGTGAGGGCGGGCACAAGCCGGCGTGAGTAGGTGAAACGTTGAGTTTTATAAGGGCACCACGGGGTGACCAGCCCCTCCCCACCCAGCCCCACCCCTCCCACCCCCCACCCACGCCTGCTGTTTACTTGGAGTTTGCGTGCCTTTCTCTCTCATCATCACGGTGGCTAGGAGATGTTAACTACCTCACCTGGCATACAGTAGGTCGTGGGTTCGATCCCGACCCTGACGCCTGCTGCTGTATATTTGGAGATTGCGTGTCTCTCTCATCATCATCGCGGTGGCTAGGAGATGTTAACTACCTCGCCTGGTCTACAGGAGGTCGTGTGTTCGATCCCGACCCTGACGCCTGCTGTTGTGTATTTGGACTTTGCGTGTCTCTCTCATCATCATCATCACGGTGGCTAGGAGATGTTAACTACCTCGCCTGGTCTACAGGAGGTCGTGGGTTCGATCCCGACCCTGACGCCTGCTGCTGTATATTTGGAGTTGGCGTGCCTCTCTCTCATCATCATCATCACGGTGGCTAGGAGATGTTAACTACCTCGCCTGGTGTACAGGAGGTTGTGGGTTCGATCCCGACCCTGACGCCTGCTGTTGTATATTTGGAATTTGCGTGTGTCTCTCTCTCTCCCCGTGGTCGCGTTGATTTTTCTCCGAGTCCTCCGGTTTTTCCCTCCAGATTCAGAATCAACATCACCACGCGTTTAAGAGTATTTGGCTGCTATAAACTGCCACGCAATGAGCCATTTTCGTCAGGCTATCATCTGTGTTTGGCCAGGTCGCGTCTGAAAAAAATAAAGAGCTCAGTGGGCCTTACCTGGTAAAATTAAATAAAAACTAGTTTGGTTTAATTGTTAAAGTCCACTTTAGTGTCCTTAACAGTTTGCATCCCGAGCAGAGGTCGCAACCGGGTACCCGATACCCGTACCCTACCCGATACCCGGCTACCCGTACCCGGCCCTGGTGCGGCCGGGTACGGGTAGGCCGTGAGTCACTGGTGAGTCACCGTTTGTCACTCAATTCCCAACGTCTTGTCTCTTCTCACAATTCAAGTTCCTAGAATCAACCCACCCGCGCCTGCATCATGGCTTCATCCCAGAGGTCGCAATCGGGTACCCGATACCCGTTTGCGACCCTGGTGCGGCCGGGTACGGGTAAGGAATCAAACCCCGTTTGTGACCTCAGATCCCGAGTCTTTGTCCCATATACGCTCGCTCACGTAAGCGCTTCCCCCCCTCTCCCTTCTCTCTCCTTTATTTTAACGATCAGAGGAAACAAGAAGATGCTCGGTGTAGTCGGCACTTTGCTTCGTTCATCATTTCGCTTTTTAAATCCTTTATATTAAGTTCACTTGCTTGCTTGCTTACGACCGTGCAAATCTTTCGGTCGTTTTTTAACCCATTTCCCGTGATCCAATCGAGCTGACATTTTCCACACAAACTCGTTGTGCGTGACAATTTATTTTCGTGAAAAAAGTTTTTCCAAAATTTTACACTGTTTAGGGCATTTTTTTTTTATATTTAATTACCAATTGCTTAATGGTGGCAGACAATCATCTGACCCATAGGTGGCAGCCATCTCAAGCCAGAGGACAAGAGGACTCTAGCCGCCACGCATATAAAGGATTTATAGTGAAAGACTTTGTTTTTACGGGTTAATTTTTATATGCTTTGCTTTATGTAACCCCCCTCCCCTTTTTGAAATGAAAGATTTAACAAAATATTTCTCGCTCTGCTCTCCTTACCCCTTCCCTCTCTCTCTACCCCCTCTCTTCCTACTCCATGCCGCTCTCTTTTTTTACGATCAGTGGAAACACGAAGATGCTCGGTGTAGTCCGCACTTTGCTTCGTTCATCATTTCGTAATTTTTTTTAAATTTTTAACTTTGCTTTATGTAATCCCCCCCCCCCTCGCTCACTCTCTCTCGCTCACTCTCTCGTTCTGCACGCAGCCCTTCTCGCAGTCCGACGGCCTCCGTCGGGTAGCTCATATCTGCATGCAGAGCTCCCCGTCATCTGCCTCTCTCTCTATCTCCCCTCTCTCTCTATCTCCGCGTGTCACCCAATGTTGTCGTGCCAAGAGACCACGCGCCTTTACCCCCCCCCCCCTTCCTTCGCGTCCACAAGCACCTCTCATCCGATGCCCTTCCAACCCCTCGGCCGATGCAGGGCACGCGCGCAGAGGCAGTTTCACCTCCGCCCCCAACTGAGTGGGCGATGAAAAATAACCAAAACCACCACCACCACCCCCCACTCACCGAACCCCCTCCAACACCACTCTCATCTCGATTTAAAGCTTTCGTGACTGCAGGGATTCATCTTCTTGGTTCTTTCGGTAAAGTCACGTAGAATGGAAATAATAAAATAATAAAATAAAACATAATAAAATACAATTCTCACGACGTTTTGGCCACAACGCAAGCAGCCGTCCTCAGGTGAAGACCAGGTCTGTCTCATTCAGACGCTGTCTCCCTGACAGACCTGGTCTTCACCTGAGGACGGCTGCTTGCGTTGTGGCCGAATCGTCGTGAGAATTATTTTATTATGTTTTATTTTATTATTTTATTATTTCCATTCTACGTGACTTTACCAAAAGAACCAAGAAGACCGCTCTCATCGTGAAACACTCACCCCGCCCGCAAGTCGAGGGCCACTCCCGACCCAGAGCACGTCGCTTTGTATGCCGTGAGCGCCGGTGGACAGCGCCAACAACAATAACAACAACAACATCAACAAAAATGTGGTAAAATTGGAACGCATGCCGATGGACAGACGTGAGTGCGTCTCGAGAGGGATAGGTCAGCGATGTGGTGGGGAAAGGAAATTGAATGCGTTAGTTTATGATGAACCCTTGAAGGACGGGGGGGGATGGGAGGGTTTCGGGTGGGGGGGGGTTATGGGGGGGGGGGCAACGGGGCCCAATGCATTACCGAGGTCCTCTCAATTGCTCCACTCTGCACGCGTAGCAGAATGGAATGCAAAGGCACCAAAGGCATTGCATAGCGGCATTGATCCCCCACTCCCCTCATCCCTGTTTAATACGCGGCAGGATTAGCAGAAGCAGCGGCGGAGGCAGCAGTAGCGGTGAGTGGGCTTTCGCGAGCAATGTTTTCTGTAACAAGTATAACCCGTAAAAACAAAGTTTTTCACTATGAATCCTTTATATGCGTGGCGGCTAGAGTCCTCTCGTCCTCTGGCTTGAGATGGCTGCCACCTATGGGTCAGATGATTGCATTGCACCATTAAGCAATTGGTAATTAAATATAATATTTTTGTCCTAAAAAGTGTAAAATTTTGGAAAAAAATTTTCACGAACATTAATTGTCACGCACAACGAGTCTGTGTGCAAAATGTCAGCTCGATTGGATCACGGGAAGTGGGTTAAAAAACGACCGAAAGATTTGCACGGTCGTAAGCAAGCAAGCGAACTTAATATAAAGGATTTAAAAAAGGGTTGTTGGATTTTATTTTATTTAAAAGTTGGGGTGAGATCACGCAAATATCAATATTGTGTCGTCAAACCCGCCACCACCACACGACTCAGACGGTTGTTCCGGGGTTGTCACCGTGGAAAAAACGTCGCCAATTCATTACTTCTGCTTGGTTCTTTCGGTAAAGTCACGTAGAAGGGAAATAATAAAAAGAATAAAAATAAAATATAATAAAATTTCGATTTAAAGCTTTCGTGACTGCAGGGATTCATCTTCTTGGTTCTTTCGGTAAAGTCACGTAGAAGGGAAATAATAAGAATAATAAAAATAAAATATAATAAAATTTCGATTTAAAGCTTTCGTGACTGCAGGGATTCATCTTCTTGGTTCTTTCGGTAAAGTCACGTAGAAGGGACATAATAAGAATAATAAATAATAAAATATAATAAAATTTCGATTTAAAGCTTTCGTGACTGCAGGGATTCATCTTCTTGGTTCTTTCGGTAAAGTCACGTAGAAGGGAAGTAATAAGGTCTGTCGGAAAGACAGCGTCTGAATGGGCACCACCAGGCTTGGCAGCGTATATTTAAGCTGGGTTGGAGGGGGGAAGGGCGCCTTGACAAAATAATTTGCATATCAAGAGGAATTTAGCATATTTATGGGAAATGAAAATATGGGATTAGTCATTAATTGTGGAATGCGTAGGAGGTGGGCGGGGGGTTTCAAAGTCATATTATGCCCGTGCATTATGCAGGATTAGCAGCACCAAAGGGGGGAGTAGGGTTAGCATTAATAAAGGGAAGGAATGTTAATAGTATGGAGCTGCAGCAACTAATATGCTCATAGACTATATATACAGAGAGAGACAGATAGAGACATACAGAGTAAGATATCCAGACACAGAGAGAGACAGATAGAGACGTACACAGCAGAGGTGTGGACTCGAGTCATGTGACTTGGACTCGAGTCAGACTCGAGTCATGAATTTGATGACTTGCGACTCGACATGGACTTGCATAACAATGACTTTGTCCCACCTATGAGATGTGGACTCGAGTCATGTGACTTGGACTCGAGTCAGACTCGAGTCATGAATTTGATGACTTGCGACTCGACTTGGACTTGCATAACAATGACTTTGTCCCACCTATGAGATGTGGACTCGAGTCATGTGACTTGGACTCGAGTCAGACTCGAGTCATGAATTTGATGACTTGCGACTCGACTTGGACTTGCATAACAATGACTTTGTCCCACCTCTGGTACACAGACAGAGAGAGAGAGATGACACCCTCGGAACGATCAACCTTCTGCCTTTTCAAGCTTGAGAAGATAATGGCGCCATTCGTATGCAAATGTGGCGTCCTGCGTGGCATGTTAACCAGCCTAATAATGCATCGGGGTGGAGCAGGAACCCTTTTCCTCGACAAATTGGCCTGCGTAAATATTGACCCGTACTGTTCGCCCCCCCCCCCAGCCCCCCCCAGCCCCCCCCAGCCCCCCCCCAGCCCCCAGCCCCCCGCAACCTCCCCATCTCCTTCGACGATCGTGTCATTTCCGATGGATAATTAAAAAGCACCGTGGAACCTCCAAGGGGGAGGGAGGGAGAGAGAGAGGGAGAGAGTCGTAAAAAATTAACCCGTAAAAACTAAGTTGTTCACTATAAATCCTTTATATATGCGTGGCATCGGTTTTATTTTATTATTCATTTCTGATTTTCTTGAGTAAGAGTTTCATTTTTATCACATTGGTATTTTAAATTAAATATGAAAAAAAAAAAAATCCCTAAAAAGTGGAAAATTTTGGAATTTTTTTCACGAAAATAAATTGTCACGCACAACGAGTCTGTGTGCAAAATGTCAGCTCGATTGGATCACGAGAAGTGGGTTAAAAAACGACCGAAAGATTTGCATGGTCGTAAGCAAGCAAGCAAGTGAACTTAATATAAAGGATTTTAAAAAAAGAGAGAGGGCGTTTAGGCAAAGCCTCGACTTCCCCCTGGGGGACGTCCATAAATGACGTCACGCACCTAGGGGGGAGGGGGGGTCAGACATTTGTTACGATGTGTGACGAGGGGGGGAGGTTTGAGAAATGTGACGTCACATCAAAATGCGCAACTTTCAATAAATACCGACAACACGTTATACTTAATTAAATAGACTTTTAATAAATGTTTTCTCCTACAACATCAGAGTGCAGCGCCACATTAAATACGCACCACAATGACAATAGTTTAAAACGATTTGAAGCATGTTTTATTTTTTTTTGGGGGGGGGGGCAGAGCTTTATGACGTCATATTTGAGGGGGGGGTCTGACTTTTTGTGACGCCGTGTGACGATGGGGGGGGGGAGGTCAAAAATCGTCCAAAATCGCGTGACGTCATTTATGGACGGCCCCTTAAACTCAAAACATTTCTCAAACCCACCCCCCCCCCTCGTCAGACATCGTCACAAATGTCTGACCCCCCCCCCCCACCCCTAGGTGCATGACGTCATTTATGGACGGCCTCTTTTCCGTGTGCTCCGGTTTTCCTCCTCATTCGTTGGCCGAGGGCACCTTCAATGGATATGTAGAGAACCGCAGAGCTCGGGCAACTGTTGGTACCGGCCCGTTTCGGGTGGCTTCCGCCTGCGGCTCCACCTCGCAAGCGCCTCGGAGTCAAGTTCAAGTTCATGTATTAGGTATAGAGCCCTGTGAGCCATTCGGCTCTTGAATCGGGTGCAACCGCAACAAACAAAAAACAAAAACACGAACAAAAAAACATCTTAAAGTGAATATGTGACTGAGTGCAAACAGAAAATCCAAGAAAAGACGGCAAAATATTGCAGAAAAAAACACCGTTACACACCAACGCCGTGTGCAAAAATCCCAGTGGGATGCAAATCAAACAACAACAACATCGTCGTCGAAGCAGAACGTTGCACATCGAAACGATTCTAATTCGACGCGATGGGACTTTGTGCTGCTTGCGTTTCTCCGAGACCGAGAAATGCGACTCGCCGCACTTGGGAGACCAATTTAAAGTCGAGCGTTCACACGGCGCTCGAACGCTCCGGTGGAAGGCGAACGCTTTAAATCATCGAAGACACACACACAGAACAACAACAACAACCGCCATTCGCCACTAAGTGGCGGTGACGTCGCCACGACGCTTGTGCCAGGCCAAGTGCACCTTGAGGCTACCACGTGAAGTGTCGAACGCCCGCTGGCAGGAGGTCACGGGGCAGACCCAGCAGGTGCCACGGGTCGACTGACCGAGATGACCGAGATGACTGGCTGATGCACCACCTGTGCCCCCTACTGTGCCAACTTGTTGTGCTTTAGCCACCCGGCGCTCCGCTCGTTGTTGTGAGCGTCGCTCCTCCGCCCTCCGTTGTTGTTGGAGGGCGACTGCCTCCAACTGCCCAGTAGCGTCCTTCACACACACAAAAAGACTCGTTTGCACGTGGCAGATGCGTGGACTCGAACCCAGGTCATCAGCGCGGTTCCAAATCAACGCTGCACGACCTCTGGTGTCACCCGTTCGCCAAGGGCAAACTCAATTTATTTTGTTCGCATTGACGAACTCTTACTTACCATAACCTATTGAAACGTCCGCCTCGTGATTAACGACCCGTTTCATTAAATTGCATTAGGGGACACATTTTAAAACATTATTGAAATGGTTTAATTAAACTTTGATGTAAAACAATCTACATTCAGAGGATGTTAACTTTCATCACCTCCATGTGTATATTCATGAGTTCATAAATTTCAACTAAATGTCTGCCCATGTTTTTTGCCTTCATTCAATTATTGATTAACCCTTTAAACGGCGCCGTGAAAGGCGACTTACTTGGAGTTACAATTAATCGGGCGTCGCCATAAAAAATAATTATCCAAACTGATTTCCTGCTCAAAGGAGCGTTGAGACTTGGGGGCGAATCTCCCGTTCACAACCCTGCAGAGCCAATGGTGTAAATTCCACATTACTATGGCGGGGGTGGGGTGAGTCTAAGGCAACCGCTGTTTGACTTTCCCGACAAGAGCCGTTCGCTCTACCCCGAGCGTGTTTGTGTGGGTATAGGTCACTCGAAGGGACCTCAGAATTAGTTCTGCGATGTCTACTTCCCCGCGGGTTACTTCTCTGCGACTCAAGACACGTTACATAAAAACAAAACAATTCAGGTGAGGGATGAATAGCATTTGGGAGAATTTTATCAAATATAATAATAGTACACTCTCTTCTCACGACGAAACATCGGGCAAAAGGCGAACTCAAATAAATCTCTACTTTGTCCAAAGATATCTTTTGCAAAAGAGAACATCCAAATGGCCTTAAACATGACTCTTTGTCGTCGTCGTTGTTGTTGTTGTTGTTTACCTACATGATGCAACAAATCTGGCTGTGACGGTCCCACCTGATGACGGAGACTTGTGTTGCCTCCGAAACGTCGTGATTTTATTATTTTATTTTTATTAATTTTTATTTCATTTTTTACCTACGTGACTTTACCGAAAGAACCAAAGAGTAGGAATCATTGCAGTCACGAAAGCTTAAAATCAAGATTGGCCTTTGACATTGTTAAATTATTTACGGGCTCGCCGATACGATTGGTGCCACTCGTAAACATTTCGCATTAAACATTCACTTTGTTACGCGATTGACAGAGTCGGGTAAAGTGTGGGTACTGTGTGGGGGTACATCGAATGTTACACGCGCAGAGACGTGGAAACTGCAAGGGAGCTGACATGCTTTCTTGCCAACTATCACCACCACCATCACCTACCTACCCAGTGGCGGCTCCTGCAAAATCTCTCAGGGGGGGGCAAATGTCTGGATGATTGATAAGGATAAGGTCCACCCATGCAATGGATAAATTAACAGCTTAAGCATGTAAAGGCAACTTCACTTCTTTAATATTAATGAAAAATAAAGTGACTCTTACAATACATCTTGTTTGTTTCTATCTCACTATTATTACAATCCACTTAGTTTCTTTTATTAAAGATTCCACTAGGTGGCGACAAATAATATTGTTGACTGAAACGTGCTTACGTATGATGACGTTAGCACGTTAGTGCGAGCCCTCCCGGAAGCCATAGAGAATGCATTGCAGCGCCCGCCGTTCGAAAAAAAACATCTTTGAATGTAAGTCTATGGGACCACTCGGGGCGATTCTCAGCCGGAGGGAAATCGCCCAAAAAGAGGCGGTACTCCACAGAACGTGACATGACGCTGATTGGACTATATCCAGAGGCACAGTGACGGCTGAGATTGGTGGTGCGTCGCCCAATCGCCCTAATGAAGAAACCGCCCCTGTACCTACCCATCATCAACAAAGACCTCAACGATGCCACCTCCTCGCAGTCAAACAAAGTCCCCATCTCGGCCCTTCTGGAATCACGCTGCTGCCGGGAGATGCAGAGAAAGATGCATACAGAGAGAGATACAGATACAGAGAGATACATAGAGATATATACATGCTGCTGCTGATGCTGCTGATGATGCTGTCACCCATCCGAGATTCTCACCCACATCCGGAAGAACGCTACTGATGCTGGTGCTGTTACCCATCCTAGACTCTCACTATGATCTGGAAGAACGCTGCTGCTGATGCTGCTGATGCTGCTGATGCTGCTGATGGTGCTGCTGATGCTGATGACGCTGATGCTGCTGATGCTGATGCTGTTACCCATCCTAGACTCTCACTATGATCTGGAAGAACACTGCTGCTGATGCTGCTGATGCTGCTGATGCTGCTGCTGCTGATGTTGATGATGCTGCTGATGCTGATGCTGCTGCTGTTACCCATCCTAAACTCTCACTATGATCTGGAAGAACGCTGCTGCTGATGCTGCTGATGCTGATGATGCTGCTGATGCTGATGATGCTGCTGATGCTACTGATGCTGTTGATGCTGCTGATGCTGCTGATGCTGCTGATGCTGAAGATGCTGCTGATGCTGCTGATGCTGCTGCTTTTAACAGAGTGGGGGCATCGCAGATGCCCGGAGTAATCTCTTAGTTCGAGACCCAAACATCAACAACTCCTCCACTTATTTTTCCCTCCGATTTGTCTCAAGATTGTTCGTCATCGTGAACACCCCTCAGTCATTTCGTTGTTGTTGTCGTTGTTGTCGTTGTTGTTGTTGTTGCCGTTGTTGTTGTTGTTGTTCTTTTGTTTTGCTCGTGAGTGTCCGTACCCTCGGACCTAAGTGCACCCACTGAGATGAATGTTGGCCGTGAAGAAATATGGGGATCGCCCGGTGCATCTGTAAGTAGCGGGTTTCTGCCGTGGGGACGGAGGGAGGCAGGGAGGGAGGGAGGGGGGGGGGCAGGGAGGGAGGGGGGGCAGGGAGGGAGGGAGGCAAGGAGGGAGGGAGGCAGGGAGGCAGGGAGGGGAGGGAGGGGGGGAGAGAGGGGGGGCAGGGAGGGAGGGAGGGGGGGAGGGAGGGGGGGCAGGGAGGGAGGGAGGCAGGGAGGGAGGGGGGGAGGGAGGGAGGCAGGGAGGGAGGGAGGCAGGGAGGGAGGCAGGGGGGGCAGGGAGGGAGGCAGGGAGAGAGGGAGGGAGGGAGGGGAGGGAGGGGGGAGGGCAGGGAGGGAGGGAGGGGGGGCGGCCCAGTCTGTCCAATGTTCAGCTCCGGGAGGGGAACAGCGGCCGGCGCATTCCCGGTGAGCTGAGCGTGATGGAAACTCCACAACCTACACGCTGGGGGCTCAACGATTTGGGGGAAATGTTTAATCGCGTTTTTTTTCCTGACAGATATTGCGATTTGCGATTAAATTTCAAGCTTCAGTTCAATATTCACTGTGTGATAGATTTTAAACACGTGATGGAGCGTTACCATATTTTGATGATACCGTCAAAAACATGAACTGCTCTATATATTCTCTAATGCGAGGATGAGAACTTCAAATACATGAATTGCTTCCAACATGTATTTATTGAAATGTTTTTTTTTATTGAAATAGAACAATCAAACACTTAACAATTGTTAAGTAAAATAAATAAAGTTATACTAATAATAACAACAAATAAAACAATTCCAATGAGAAAGTAACAGGGACTTTTCAAATGGCATAGACTCACACAGAGACTCATAGACTAATCGCATTGTTAAAAATTGCGATTTCGAGAGCGGCAGTGGCCCTGAAGATGCCCATAGAGACACATAGAGACACATAGAGACCCAAAGAGGCCCATAGAGACTCATAAAGACTCATAGAGACCCATAGAGACCCACAGAGACACATAGAGACACATAGAGACCCAAAGAGGCCCATAGAGACTCATAGAGATCCATAGAGACCCACAGAGACACATATAGACTCATAGAGACTCATAGAGACCCAAAGAGGCCCATATAGACTCAGAGAGAAACATACAGACCCATAGAGACCCAAAGAGGCCCATAGAGACTCATAGAGACACATAGAGACCCATAGAGACCCACAGAGACTCATAGAGACACATAGAGACACATAGAAACCCATAGAGACTCATAAAGACCCATAGAGACACATAGAGGGCCCGTAGAGACCCACAGAGACTCATAGAGACCCACAGAGACACATAGAGACTCATATAGACCCAGAGAGACCCACAGAGACACGTGGAGATGCGTAGAGACTCAAAGAGCTACAAAGCGACACGTGAGCGCGATGTTTCGCACGTGCATATAAATCCCAGACGAGCGAGTGTGGTGTGCGATCGTATGCCATGAATCAGTGGCATACAATATGCATGTGTCTCCCGGAAAAGAAGGGAGCCTTCGGCAAACGATTCGGGAGTCCATTCTCTCGCAAGAGGAGCACATTCCGATTTAAAGCTTTCGTGACTTCAGGGATTCATCTTCTTGGTTCTTTCGGTAAAGTCACGTAGAAGGGAAGTAATAAAATAATAAAAATAAAACATAATAAAATAATTCTCACGACGTTTCGGCCACAACGCAAGCAGCCGTCCTCAGGTGAAGACCAGCTCTGTCTCATTCAGACGCTGTCTCCCCGACAGACCTGGTCTTCACCTGAGGACGGCTGCTTGCGTTGTGGCCGAAACGTCGTGAGAATTATTTTATTATGTTTTATTTTTATTATTTTATTACTTCCCTTCTACGTGGCGACTTTACCGAAAGAACCAAGAAGAAGAGCACATTCCCTGGGAAACCCATCACGAGAAACGTCTTCGCGTCTCGTATGAGCGAAGGGCGTTTTCCCTTCGCCCCCCCCCCACCGACGTTTGTCCCACGATCTCCACGCGAATGCAGCCGCAGACTCTCCATCTCGTGGCCGAGTCCGTTCGCAGCTCGTTAAAGGTGTTCGAGGTTTGCAGCGCACGGCCGCGGAGATGTTGACTACCTCGCATGGTGTACAGGAGGTCGTGGGTTCGATCCCGACCCTGACGCCTGCTGCTGTATATTTGGAGTTTGCGTTGTAAGTATGGTTGTGTTGTATCAATGTTTGTGTTGTATGTACGGTTGTATTGTCAAAAGCGCATCGTAGCTAATCGGATTCCTCCGCGCGTCTAAAACAAAAATCATTAACATCAACATCAACAAAGATTCCGATCACGAGTTTCTGGCGCTCTCCCTATAGCCCACGCGCCCCCCCTCCCCCCAAACTTGATCTTGAACGCGTCGCCTTGAGAAACATCAGCACGGGGGGGGGGGGCGGACAGCAGTGACCGCCCGCGTGATGCCACGTGACCTTGGGCGGCCAAGGTCACGTGGCATCGTTAGCGCCTCTCACCGAATGTCGCCTTCCTCTGGCCTCCCTCTGCGTCCGTGTCCCGAGGTGGCTCTGCGCGACACGAGATCACTCGTGGCGATTGATCCCTTCACAGCTCTCACCCACAACCACAACCACCCACCACCACCAACCCACCACCACCAACCCTCTCCACCGTAGCGATGAATTAAGGCGACGCTTGCTAAGCCAAGCTCCTCGTTCACCGTGTGGCCATGCGCTGCGCTAGGAGGTGGCTCAGAGGTCAGAGACGCGGGGAGCCGGGCACCGCTGAGGGCCTGGGTTCGAGTCCGGGTTTTCAGCCACCCAACCAAGTCGATTAAACTGGGAGGGGGGGGGTCTCGTAGATTTACAGATGTACCCATAGACTCACACAGAGACCCATAGACTTACACAGAAACTCATGGACTCACACAGAGACCCATAGACTCACACAGAGACACATAGATTCACACAGAGACACATAGACTTGCACAGAGACCTATAGACTCACACAGAGACCCATAAACTCACACAGAGACCCATAGATCACACAGAGACTCATAGACTCACACAGAGACTCATAGACTAACACAGAGACTC
This sequence comes from Lampetra fluviatilis, assembly GCF_964198595.1. Taxonomy (NCBI): domain Eukaryota; kingdom Metazoa; phylum Chordata; class Hyperoartia; order Petromyzontiformes; family Petromyzontidae; genus Lampetra; species Lampetra fluviatilis. Next base: position 6,102,076 of record NC_136333.1, on the reverse strand, counting down.
ATGGACTCACACAGAGACCCATAAACTCACACAGAGACCCATAGACTCACCCAGAGACCCATAGACTCACACAGAGACCCATAGACTGACACAGAGACCCATAGACTCACACAGAGACCCATAGACTTACACAGAAACTCATGGACTCACACAGAGACCCATAGACTCACACAGAGACACATAGATTCACACAGAGACACATAGACTTGCACAGAGACCTATAGACTCACACAGAGACCCATAAACTCACACAGAGACCCATAGATCACACAGAGACTCATAGACTCACACAGAGACCCATAGACTAACACAGAGACTCATGGACTCACACAGAGACCCATAAACTCACACAGAGACCCATAGACTCACCCAGAGACCCATAGACTCACACAGAGACCCATAGACTGACACAGAGACCCATAGACTCACACAGAGACCCATAGACTTACACAGAAACTCATGGACTCACACAGAGACCTATTGACTCACACAGAGACTCATAGACTCACACAGACGATCATATACTCACACAGAGACCCATAGACTCACACAGAGACCCATAGACTCACACAGAAACTCATGGACTCACACAGAGACCTATAGACTCACACAGAGACCCATAGACGCACACAGAGACCCATAGACTCACACAGAGGCCCATAGACTTACACAGACAGATACTCATAGACTTACATAGAGACCCATAGACTCACACAGAGACCCATAGACTCACACAGAGACCCATAGATTCACACAGAGACTCACACAGAGACTCACACAGAGACTCATAGACTCACACAGAGACCTAAATTCCACTGGTTCGTCACGTTCTGCAGATGTAGATGCCACTGGTTCTTCATGTGCTGTAGATGTAGATGCCACTAGTTCTTCATGTTCTGCAGATGTAGACGCCACTGGTTCTTCACGTTTTTCAGGTGTAGATGCCACTGGTTCTTCACGTTCTGCAGAAGTAGATGCCACTGGTTCTTCACGTTCTACAGATGCAAATGCAACTGGTTCTTCACGTTCTGCAGATGTAGATGCCACTGATTCTTCACGTTCTGCAGATGTAGATGCCACTGGTTCTTTACGTTCTGCAGATGTAGATGCCACTGGTTCTTCACGTTCTGCAGATGTAGATGCCACTGGTTCTTCCCGTTCTGCAGATGTAGATGCCACTGGTTCTTCGCGTTCTGCAGATGTAGATGCCACTGGTTCTTCACGTTCTACAGATGTAGATGCCACTGGTTCTTCACGTTCTGCAGTTGTAGATACCACTGGTTCTTCACGTTCTGCAGATGTAGATGCCACTGGTTCTTCACGTTCTGCAGATGTAGATGCCACTGGTTCATCACGTTCTGCAAATGTAGATACCACTGGTTCTTCACGTTCTGCAGATGTAGATGCTACTGGTTCTTCATATTCTGCAAATGCAGATGCCACTGGTTCTTCATATTCTGCAAATGTAGATGCCACTGGTTCTTCACATTCTGCAAATGTAGATGCCACCACCGCCATCTATTGCGCGGCGATTGAACTTACAACTCTCGGTCCAAACAGGCAACTTGATATATGGACAGCTTTGTTCGTATCTCTGAAAGTTCGTAAATCGAGTGTTCGCAAGTAGAGGAGTGCCTGTCCCCTACTCATTTGGTGTTACAGAGCAGTAACATCGCCCTCTCCTGATGAAACTTGGCAGGACCCTTCTGAAAATTAGTCTCCAGCCTCGGTGAGGCTGTCATGCAGTGGTTCTTAACCTTTACTGCAGCCTTGCACCCCTTTAGTTCTCAATAATAATAAAAATTACAATGTGAATAAATACGTAGGAATCTTGATTTGAAGCTTTCGTGACTGCAGGGATCTATACTCTTTGGTTCTTTCGGTAAAGTCACGTGGGTAGAAAATATAATAAAATAAATCACGACGTTTCGGGTGCGACACAAGCGTCCATCATCAGGTGAGAAAGCATGGTCTGCTGCTGACTGTTTTAAAAGGTTAAATACGTAGGGTTTGATGGGAAAAAAAACTGTAAATTGTGCTTCATTTTACTTTCGATTGTTTACTTTAAAAAAAAAATCTGACCATGTCACGCACCCCCAGAAAGGGCATCTCGCACTCCCAGGTTAAGAAGAAGAACCACTGCTCTACTGGGTAAACAAGCGAAGTCATAAGGGGCCGTCCATAAATGACGTCACGCGATTTTTGACGATTTTTGACCCCCCCCCCCCCCTCGTCACACGGCGTCACAAAAAGTCTGACCCCCCCCCCTCAAATATGACGTCACAAAGCTCTGCCCCCCCTCCCAAACCATATTTTCATTTTGAAAATAAAACACGCTTCAAATCGCTTTAAACTATTGTCATTGTAGTGCGTATTTAATGTGGCGCTGCACTCTGATGTTGTAGGAGTGTTTTTTTACAATTAGCGTTGTTATAACGATTCTATATTTATTTAAAGTTGCGCATTTTGGTGTGACGTCACATTTCTCAAACCACCCACCCCCTCGTCACACATCGTCACAAATGTCTGACCCCCCCCCCCCTTAGGTGCGTGACGTCATTTATGGACGGCCCCTACTGACATTCAAGTGTAAGCGATTCACCTCCTGCCACTCGGTAAATTCCGTCAAAATACTTCCAGTTATTTATTGGGAGGTATAATGGTGTGCAAGGCCCCCAGGACCCTTTCAAGATATCCGCTCGCCACTGATGATAGCCGTGCCAGGGAATCGAACTCGGGTGGCCGAAGTTTTGCGGGGCGCGGCTCGGCTGACCGCTGCACCGACTCTGCCAAGGGGCCGATTGTGGCGATATTAACATCGCTTCGGTCGACCATCGATCAGATAACCGCTTGCTTTATCTCTTAATTAAATAAAAGCCGCGATAAGTGAGGAGTAGACGGGGAAGACACGAGGAATTCTGGGGGGGTGGTGGGGGGAGATGCGAAACTTTCTCCGTGGAAAATGCGAAACGGTCCGGGCCGTCGCGCAGATGAACGCAGTGAAGATTCCGGTGATGGGAAAATTATCCGCGAGATTCAATTGAAGCGGCCACAATCGAGCTGCAGGTTGCGAGGAGAGCACAAGGGAGTTTTCAGTTCCATTTATTAGGTGTAGCCCTGTGAGCCATTCGGCTCTTGATTCGGGTGCAACCTCAACAAACAAAGAAACTAAAACATGAACAAGAAAACATGTTAAAGTGACTATGCGCAAACAGAAAAATCCAGGAAAAAAACTGCAAAGTCTTCCAGAAAAAAAGCACCGTACACCAACGCTGTGCAAAAAAAATCCCAGTGGGATGCAAGTCAAACAACAACAACAAGTCAACTTAGATTAAAGCCATCCTTCTAACTCCGTACTACAGCAAACAAACATGGCCAAACCCAAAAACGTTTTCTAAATCACCAAAATAAAGCCACAAAAGCGATGTAACAGGGAGAGCGTTCGAAGGGCCGCGTGGCCACGGCGCAGCTGGGGGCTGGAACGAGCAGCCAATTGCCCTCGTGGGAACCAGGAACACGACGAGTTCGAAATCCTGAGCGCAAAAAACTAAAACAAGTATAACCCGTAAAAACAAAGTTTTTAACTATAAATCCTTTATATGCGTGGCGGCTAGAGTCCTCTCGTCCTCTGGCTTGAGATGGCTGCCACCTATGGGTCAGATGATTGCATGGCACCATAAAGCAATTGGTAAATAAATATAATATTTTTTGTCCTAAAAAGTGTAAAATTTTGGGAAAAATTCTTCACGAACATTAATTGTCACGCACAACGAGTCTGTGTGGAAAATGGCAGCTCGATTGGATCACGGGAAGTGGGTTAAAAAACGACCGAAAGATTTGCACGGTCCTAAGCAGGCAAGCGAACTTAATATAAATGATTTAAAAAGCGGTGCTAAAGAAGTGGAGTTTTGTAAAATCTGGATGGCGCGAAAGCGCGTCGTAAGCTCCGTTGGCTTCTTTGTACCAGTTGAAAGGGTAAAAACCTACTACTATATTTTGCCACTGGTAAAGGAGATGTCTCATAGTGTAAATGCTTACCCCGAGCTCTCAATACTCTGATAGTGCGCTGTCTTTGAGTTGTACGCCTTTTGGTGTCATCTGGTCCAACACCAATGTGAGACTAGACTCTAAGAAAAGCTGTCTCGGGTGTGGACCAATCAACTTCAAGGACAGTGCATATCATTATCATCATCAGAGTTGTTTCTTTTTGTCTGCATTTTGACTGCTTGTGTTGTGGTTATTGCAAACATGATGCCTTGTATAAAGGTGTCAGCCAGTTTAAAGGGTAAAAACCTATTACTACTACTCCGTTGGCTTCTCAACATCGGAAGTAGGAGGGGTTCCTGACGTCCGCGGAATCGCGGTGACCCCCCTTCGTTCGATGTTCTAGCCAAAGCCCACTGCTGTTGCTGCAAGGATGACCGGAGATTGGGAGATTGTGTAATAGGGGGAGAAGGATGGAGGTGGCGATCAAAACAACGGGAGGAGGTTCACATTTCAAAAACCCTTTCTCGTGCTGCGCTCAGAAGCAGGCAGCGCGAGTGAAGATGGCTCGTGAATTGACCCCACACATTTCCCACGCGTCGCCGTCCTGCTTCGTAGTTGATGGTGAAGATCCCCGTGACGTCGCTCGCAAGAGTGGGCCGTTGCGTGCCCGGCGTCGCGGTCCAAATTTGTTAAAATTTTGGAGATTTTTTTTTTGTACACGGCAAAATCACTCAATTGGGATCATAATGTAAATAAAAAATGTTTTAACTATTTTTTTTTACTTTAAACAGGTATGGTCAACTGAGTTGTATAGTTCTTTTTCAGAAGCGACCTGGCCACAAATGATAGCTCAACGAAGTGGCTTGTCGTCACGTGGAAATTTTATTGCAGCCGAATACTCTAAACGCGCGTTGAATCTTAATGTGGAGGGAATACAGCGGAGGACCTGGATCAAAGTCCACGCGACTCCAGGGAGAGAGAGAGACACGCAAACTCCAAATATACAGCAGCAGGCGTCAGGGTCGGGATCGAACCCACGACCTCCTGCATACCAGGCGAGGTAGTTAACATTTCCTAGCAACCGTGATGATGATGAGAGAGACACGCAAACTCCAATTATACAGCAGCAGGCGTCAGGGTCGGGATCGAACCCACGACCTCCTGCATACCAGGCGAGGTAGTTAACATCTCATAGCCACCGTGATGATGATGAGAGAGACACGCAAACTCCAAATATACAGCAGCAGGCGTCAAGGTCGGGATCGAACCCACGACCTCCTGCATACCAGGCGAGGTAGTTAACATTTCCTAGCAACCGTGATGATGATGAGAGAGACACGCAAACTCCAATTATACAGCAGCAGGCGTCAGGGTCGGGATCGAACCCACGACCTCCTGCATACCAGGCGAGGTAGTTAACATCTCATAGCCACCGTGATGATGATGAGAGAGACACGCAAACTCCAATTATACAGCAGCAGGCGTCAGGGTCGGGATCGAACCCACGACCTCCTGCATACCAGGCGAGGTAGTTAACATCTCATAGCCACCGTGATGATGATGAGAGAGACACGCAAACTCCAAATATACAGCAGCAGGCGTCAAGGTCGGGATCGAACCCACGATCTCCTGCATACCACGCGAGGTAGTTAATATCTCACCACAGCAGCAATCATCTGCCCCCACACCTCCCACCGCAAAACCTTGGCAAGACCCTCCTGAAAACGAGTGCCGAGACTCAGCGAGGCTTTCCTGGCCTACGTCGAATCGACCGCGCTCTCGTCCCGTGCCACGTCAGCCACCCTGCAGCATTGATGTCTCATTGTAAAACCAATCTCATTATAATAATAATAAACGTCTCGTATTCCCTCCCCCCCCCCGCAACTTGCTGCGTGGAGGGCAAAAACGCAACGCGAAACATGAATCGCCCTTATTCTTGGGTTTTTTTCGGTAAAGTCACGCAGGTAAAAAATTTTAAATTTAAATTAATAAAAGTAAAATAAAAATAAAATAAAAATCACGACGTTTCGGAGGCAACACAAGCTCCCGTCTGCAGGTGGAACAGTCACAGCACGATTGCTGTATCAAGTAATTTAATTTTTTTACCTACGTGACTTCACCGAAAAACGCTAAGAATATGAATCCTTGCAGTCACGAAAGCTTCAAATCTAGAATGAATCGCCCTTCCGCAATTGTTTCTCTCGCTCCCTGTTCATCGCCAGCTAATGAACCTGCCTCTTCAGCCAGCCGAACGCTGACGAGAACCGTATCAGTGCCACTACAGCCTACATCATCATTATCACACCCCACCCCTCACACCCTCTCTACTGTAAGCAATCGTCGTAGCGTCTAACCCTCTTCATTCAGCCCCCCCCCCACCCTTACACCAAGTTCAAGTTCATGTATTAGGTGTAGCCCTGTGAGCCATTCGGCTCTTGAATCGGGTGCAACCGCAACAAAAAAACAAAAACATGAACAAAAAACATCTTAAAGTGAATATGTGACTGAGTGCAAACAGAAAATCCAAGAAAAGACAGCAAAATATTGCAGAAAAAAAATCACCGGGACACACCAACGCTGTGTGCAAAAATCCCAGTGGGATGCAAGTCAAACAACAACAACAACCATAAGACAACTTAGATTAAGGCCATCAGTCTAACTCTGTACTACAACAAACAAACATGGCTAAACCAATACACTTTTCGAAATCACCAAAATAAACCCACCCTCCCTCCCTTCAATCGCCCATCACCGCTGATTTCCCATAAACCTCAAATCGCCTCTCCCCGTCCACGTCTCCATCCCTCCCCGCGGCAGAGCGATGGAAGTTGACGGCACAGCGTGTGGCTTGGGCAACGTCGCCGATCTGTCCGTCGTGTGTCATCATCTGCCCCTTGGCCACAGTCACCCCCCCCCCCACCACTCCCCACCACTCCACACCAACCTCCACCACACGCAGTCCAGTGGCTCTGCGTAGTCAAATTTCGATTGAAAGCTTTCGTGACTGCAGGGATTCATCTTCTTGGTTCTTTCGGTAAAGTCACGTAGAAGGGAAATAATAAAATAATAAAAATAAAACATTATAAAATTTCGATTGAAAGCTTTCGTGACTGCAGGGATTCATCTTCTTGGTTCTTTCGGTAAAGTCACGTAGAAGGGAAATAATAAAATAATAAAAATTAAACATAATAAAATTTCGATTGAAAGCTTTCGTGACTGCAGGGATTCATCTTCTTGGTTCTTTCGGTAAAGTCACGTATTTCCATTCTACGTGACTTTACCGAAAGAACCAAGAAGATGTGCGTGGTCATTTAATGCGTAGGCTTTGCCGAACAGTGTTACGATTCGTAATTGATCGTTTTAATCGTGTAAGACGTGGTGTTTGTGTTTTTACCCTGTCTGGAAATTAAGGAGGAGGCATTGAATTCAAGCTTTCGTGACTGCAAGAATTCATATTCTATGGGCCTTTTGGTAAAGCCACCATGAAGACTATTGCTTGTTTTGCGATAGAAACGTCGTGATGTTTTTAATTTTTTATTTCTCTATCTGTGTGGCTTTACCGAAAGACCCAGAGCATTTGAATATTAACAGGAGGATAAAATTTCGATTTAAAGCTTTCGTGATTGCAGGGATTCATCTTCTTGGTTCTTTCGGTAAAGTCACGTAGAAGGGAAATAATAAAATAATATTATAAAATATATATTAATTCTTTCCGTGGATTTCACACCTGGTGATGATTGCCTGTGTTGCAGTCGAAACGTCGTGATAATTTGTATTGTTTTATATATTTTTTTATTATTATTTTATTATTTCCCTTCTACGTGACTTCACCGAGAGAAGCAAGAATATGTTTTATTTCGTTTAAATTTTCCTTGCAACATCTGAACACCTCCTGTTTCATTTCCAGAAAGGCTAAAACCTATTTTTTTTATTGATTTATGTTTCATTAGCGAGGTGGTGTGGGAAGCCGGGGGGGGGGGTGGGGGGTAGTAGTGTGGTCAGATCACGTGGGCGTAATGTGTCGATGTTGCGTCGTACGCAACACTCGTAGTCACGTGCACGGACAAGCCCCTCGATGAGTTTCGCTGTCGAAGGGAGCCGGGGGGGAGGGAGCCTCCCCGCACGTGGCCAAATCCACGCGATTCTCTCTTGAAGGGCTCTAAAATCGCGACTCGGGGGGAGGTGGAGGGGGTGGTGGTGATGGGGGTGGTGGTGGGGTGGGGGTCCCTGGGCACACGAGCGAGCGAGCACGTGACGAGTCATTGCGGATTGCAAACAAAGTGGGGTTTGATGTTGAGACAACCATTAGGCATCAAAGGACATCAATGGCACACGCTGGGAAAGATGAAAAAAAAAATTTTCAAAAAAAAAATGAATTAAATGTTAACGCGGGTGACCCCCTACGGGGAGAGTCTTTGATCATTTTGCGACGTCCGTTTGACGTTGAGACGTTGACGGGGCGAGCGGCGGCAGCGAGCGAGAAGGCGACCATCGCGCTCCCGTGTTGGCTCGCGAAGACGCAGGGCGAATCGTCGATGACGTCAGGGTCAGAGGATGACGTCGTCGTCTGTGGGTGACGTCACGCCAGATGGTGATGTCAGAGTCAGAGGGTGACGTCACGTCAGAGGGTGACGTCACGTCAGAAGGTGACGTCGTCGTCTGTGGGTGACGTCAGCGTCAGAGGGTGACGATGCGTCAGAGGGTGACGCCGACGTCAGAGGGTGACGTCACATCAGAGGGTGACGTCACGTCAGAGGGTGACGTCACGCCAGAGGGTGACGATGCGTCAGTGGGTGACGTCACGTCAGAGGGTGACGTCACGTCAGAGGGTGATGTCACCCACCGAGATATTTGCTTTATTTTTCACAAGCGATCTGGCCTGCGTGTGCTCTAAAAGGCCAATTGCCCGAAACGTTGCCCGTTGTCTAATTAACCTTCGAAAGCCCCACAGTGTTGTTGATGAACTGGTTGAGCCTTTGGTGATCTCCCCCCCACCCGTGTAGCATTATGGCTGCAGGGTTTTGGTGGTACATGTTGTTAATGTCGTTTATTGTGAAAATTCCGTCACAGTTCCTATGATCACTGTTTCATTGCTTTCATGGCTTTATTTTGGTGATTTCGATAAGTTTACTGGTTTGGCCATGTTTGTTTGTTGTAGTACAGAGTTAGCCTGATGGCCTTAATCTAAGTTGTCTTGTGGTTGTTGTTGTTTGACTTGCATCCCACTGGGATTTTTGCACAGGGTTGGTGTACGGTGATTTTTTCTGCAATATTTTGCTGTCTTTTCTTGGATTTTCTGTTTGCACATAGTCACTTTAAGATGTTTTCTTGTTCATGTTTTTGTTTTTTGTTTGTTGCGGTTGCACCCGATTCAAGAGCCGAATGGCTCACAGGGCTATACCTAATAAATGAACTTGAACTTGAATTAGCACACTGTTGGTGCAAGTGTTGGTAGCGAGTAGCAAACGGAGGGGGTAGGTGGCCAGCACCACAGCCGCAGCTCACGATCTGAAGGTTGGAAGGAGTGGGGGGGATTAACTCAGCCCGCCATGGTTGTAGGCAAGTCACCAGCGGTTGTCCTACGGAATAACTCCCCCCCCCCCCCCCCCCACCGTGCCATATTAATGTGGAATTTCCCATCATTGTCTCTGCAGTGCTGTAACACGCGAGTTAAGTGCCATTGCCTCAATTCCCATTTGAGCAAAGAAATCACTTCGATTTGATTGTCATTTATATTATTGTTAGCATTTTCCAGGGCGGCCTCTGGGCTCGAACCATGCACGAATCCTCTGCGACGAGAATGCAGCTGCATCCGCCTTTCCGTCGATGATTGCTGCACTCGGATCTAACCCACCCAGCGCCTCCCCCTCCTCCCCCTCCTCCTCCTCCCCCACCCCCTCCCCTCCCCCTCCTCTTCCCCCTGCCCTCCATTCCCCTCCCCTCTTCCTCCGTTCACCACCCCGCGTCACGACGCATCATCAGCATGCCGCGTGTTCCCCTGTGACAGTGTCCACATTCATCTCATCTCAAAACGAAATCTTCATTTTGCTACTGCCTCCACCACCACCACCACCACCACCCCCATTAACCCCCAATAACCCCGTTCGCTAGTAAATTGCATCATCCGTTTCTGTCAACAATGACAACTTTGCTTATATCGTTCTTGTTTCTTTACGACCGTCATACATTTCACCGCCACGCAACGCATTCACTTCCTTGACAGCTAATTCGCCTGAGGTTTTTTTTTTTTAACGCCGCTTACAAGCGCTCGTTTACATCCCACACCTTCATGGGAGCGGTGACGGCACGTGGCACGTGACATATGGCATGTGGTACGTAACACGTGACACACACGGCACGTGACACGTGACCCATGGCACGTGGCACAGCCATTAATTAAAACCGTCAACCGGAACGCGTGGCCCAGAGGTCGCAACCGGGTACCCGATACCCGTACCCTACCCGATACCCGGCTACCCGTACCCGGCCGGGTACGGGTAGCCGTTTGCGACCCTGGTGCGGCCGGGTATGGGTAGGCCGTGAGTAACCGGTGAGTTACCGTTTGTCACTCATTTCCCAACGTCTTGTCTCTTCTCACAATTCAAGTTCCTAGAATCAACCCACCCGCGCCTGCAACACGGCTTCATCCCAGAGGTCGCAATCGGGTATCCGATACCCGTACCCTACCCGATACCCGGCTACCCGTACCCGTTTGCGACCCTGGTGCGACCAGGTACGGGTAAGCCGTGAGTCACTGGTGAGTAACCATTTGTCACTCATTTCCCAACGTCTTGTCTCTTCTCACAATTCAAGTTCCTAGAATCAACCCACCCGCGCCTGCAACATGGCTCCATCCCAGAGATCGCAATCAGGTACCCGATACGGCCGGGTACGGGTACCCGTTTGCGACCCTGGTGCGACCGGGTAAGGGTACGGGTAAGGAATCAAAACCCGTTTGCGACCTCTGGCGTGGCCGCTGCCGTCGACAGACGGGAGCGAGGTACATCGGCCACGGTGAATGTCGGAATGTTTAGTTTACGCCGCAAGGTGGAATCCGATGGTGCTTTGAAGATGTTTTTTTTGTATATCACAGATGGTCAAGTCCCAAGGCACCGGGTAAGAACGTTACAACATCAAACGGTACAAAAATACGATTGTAGTGCAAAATACAAGAAAGGTAAACAAGTCAGTCAAACTCTTAGGTTTTTTTGGGTAAAGTCACGTAGGTAAAAATAAATTATAAAAATAATTAATAAAAATAATATTAATAAAAGAAAAAAATATTTCTATTATTTTTATTATTTATTTCTATTTTTTATTTTTACCTACGTGACTTTACCAGAAAAAAACTTAAGAGTATGAATCCTTGCAGTCACGAAAGCTTCAAATCTAGAATTAAGTCAGTCAAACACACACCAATAAAAGTAAACCATCCCCATCCTACCAGGCAAAGCCTACTGAGGTATTAACTTATTTTTTTAAAGCGACTTGGCCACAAATGATGGCACGCAACAAAGTGGCCCACGATTTGGACATTTGCAGCACCAAAATAATGTGAATAATCTCAATGCGTGTTTATAAATGTGGAGGGGAAAACCGGAGGTCCTGGAGAAAACAAATCTACACGACCACGGGGAGAGAGACACGCAAACTCCAAATATACAGCAGGCGTCAGGGTCGGGATAGAACCCACGGCATCCTTCATACCAGGCGAGGTAGTTAACATCTCAACATGGAGAGAGACACGCAAACTCCAAATATACAGCAGGCGTCAGGGTCAGAATCGAACCGCTGTCCTCCTGCACACCAGGCGAGGTAGTTAACATCTCCCAGCCACCGTGATGATGATGAGAGAGAGAGACACGCAAACTCCAAATATACAGCAGCAGGCGTCAGGGTCGGAATCGAACCCACGGCCTCCTGCACACCAGGCGAGGTAGTTAACATCTCCCAGCCACCGTGATCATGATGATGAGAGAGAGAGACACGCAAACTCCAAATATATAGCGGGTGTCAGGGTCAGAATCAAACCGCTGTCCTCCTGCGTACCAGGCGAGGTAGAGAACATCTCACCACCGTGAAGCCGGCGGATGTCACCTCCTGTGACACGAACAACGCAACCTCAAAAGGGTTTCACATCGTTACTCGAATCGCTGCTCAAAATAAGGAGTCCGTCTGAGAAATCGTTAGCGTTATCAGCCGTGAGGCACGTCATCAACTATGCCGCTTAACATTGATTCGTGAAAGCCTCGTCACAAGTCGTCTTTATCACGTAGGAGTATACGTACGTTGAATTTCTATCGCACCGTACTTAGACAACCATGTTAATCTGAGAGAGAGAAGAAATACAACACTTCTAGATTTGAAGCTTTCGTGACTGCAAGGATTCATACTGTTAGGTTTTTTCGGAAAAGTCACGTAGGTAAAAATAAGAAAATTAAAATTAATAAAAGTAAAAATAGAAATAAAATAATAAAATAATCTTATAATCTTATAAAATAATTATTTAATTTTCATTCTATTATTGCTGTTGTAATTTTTTATTTAAGTCACGTAGGTAAAAATTAAAATGACTAAAAATAATAATAGAAATAAAATAATATAATAATATAATAATAAAATAAAAATTGTATTTTATTATATTTCTATTATTACTTTTATTAATAAAATAAAATACGTTTTTTTATTTTATTATATTCCTATTATTACTTTTATTAATTTTAATTTAATTTCTTACCTACGTGACTTTACCGAAAAAACCTAAGAGAATAAATAAAACACGTTTTGCTGCCTGGCTTCCTGCCTGTATTCCTGTCTGTCTGGCTGGCTGGCTGCCGGGCAAGTGCCAATGGAAGGCTCGCTCCCAGCATCGGCCGAGATTTCAATCGCCGCTGATGTGAGGCCTTGGCCATGATCGATTCACTGCTGAATCGATCATCGTCGGCGGACGACCTCTCGCGGTGATGTTAACTACCTCGCTTGGTATGCAGGAGGTCGTCGGTTGGCTAGGAGATGTTAACTACCTCGCCTGGTATACAGTCGGTCATGGGTTCGATACAGACTCTGACGCCTGCTGCTGTATATTTGGATTGTTTTGCGTGTCTGTCTGTCTCATCATCATCATCATCACGGTGGCGAGGAGATGTTAACTACCTCGCCTGGTACGCAGGAGGTCGTGGGTTCGATCTCGACTCTGACGCCTGCTGCTGTATATTTAGATTGTTTTGCGTGTCTGTCTCATCATCATCATCATCATCACGGTGGCTGGGAGATGTTAACTACCTCGCCTGGTATACAGTCGGTCATGGGTTCGATACAGACTCTGACGCCTGCTGCTGTATATTTGGATTGTTTTGCGTGTCTGTCTGTCTCATCATCATCATCACGGTGGCGAGGAGATGTTAACTACCTCGCCTGGTACGCAAGAGGTCGTGGGTTCGATCTCGACCCTGACGCCCGCTGTATATTTCGACGGTAAATACATGACTCCTTGTAAAAAAAGGCGTCAGTTTTGTTACCAGATAGAAAGGTAAAAAACTAATTATCATATTTATTACTGGCAAATGAGGTTCCAATGGTGTAAATGCTTACCCCGAGCTCTCATACTCTGATGGTGCATTATCTTTGAGTTGTGCGCCTTTTGGCGTCATCTGGTCCAACACCATGTGAGACTAGGCTCTAAGAAAAGCTGTCTCGGGTGTGGACCAATCAACTTCAAGGACAGTGCATACATTATCAGAGTTGTGTTTTTGTTTGCATTATGACTACAGGTATTGTGGTCTATGCAAACATGACTCCTTGTAAAAAAAAGTTTCAGTTTTGTTGCCAGATAGAAGGGTAATGAAACAATCATCATATTTTTTACTGGCAAATGAGGTTCCAATGGGGTAAATACGCTGTGCAGTATAACGGCGGGCTAACGTACAAGAAATACACGACTACTAAATACGTGTATGAATTATGCTGCTGGCAATCGAACACGTATTATTACGCGCATTATACGCGCGTGTTTGTGTGTGTATGTATATTAATATAATAAAACACAGCAAAAAATATTGCACGCTACAGTACTCGCCCAGCCTCTCGAGACGCATTAACCGTCACTCAATGCGGCTCATTTGACGTTAAGTATGGAGAGTGGGGGGCCTGGGGGGGGGGGAGGGGAGAGGGGGGGGGGGGCGGGGGGGGGGCGAGGGGGGGGGCGAGCGAGGGAGGGGGGGGGGGGCACGGCCCCAAGTGGAGACGGAATTAAGCGGGGTGACAGATGGAGGAGGGAGAGGGGATCCATTTTGTCGCTGAGAGCAAAACTAATTGCGCGCAATTACTCACGAGTCGGGAAAAAGTGCAGTAGGGAGCTAGCCCCCCCCCCCTCACCTCCCCCCCCACCTTCCCCCCCCCCCTCTAACCCCCACCCCCAACCCACTCCCCCCCCCCCCCCCCCATAATTCAATACAAAAATGCCCCGGCAGAGATGATGCATTCCCAAAAATGTGCTTTCCCAAAATGTGATCGATATCCAAGGTGGAATCGATGCACATTAACAGCTGTATCCTCTCTTCCTCCTACCTCCTCCCCTCCCCCCTCCCTCCTCCCCTCCCCCTTCCTCCCCTCCCCCCACTCCCTCCCCCCCTCCCCCCACTCCCTCCCCCCCTCCTTCCACCTGAGGACGGCTTCTTGCGTTGTGGCCGAAACGTCGTGAGAATTATTTTATTATGTTTATTTTTATTCTTTTATTATTTCCCTTCTACGTGACGACTTTACCGAAAGAACCAAGAAGATGAATCCCTGCAGTCACGAAAGAAGCTTCAAATCGAAATACAATTCAGATCATTCAAGCGCCGGCTTTAGTGGTGGCTCTGCGTGGCTGCACTGCCAATCTGGGCACTGTGGAGGGAGCAGCTAGGGTTGACGGATCACACGCAGATGGGCTGTGAAACTCTCTTCCAGTGAGTGTCGAGGTGGAGCCATGCCCAGACTCGCTAGGAGAAGGCGGTACAGCGGAGTTTGGACGAGTCTCCATCTGTTGCTATCTTACGGGGGGATCGAGTGGTGCCCCCTCGCACGATTTTTCAGGAGCTGTCGTCGTGACGTAGCTCATTGCGGCTGCTGGCACGTGCAGCGAAACTGGGGTAGACACGTCGGACGTAATTCCTAAGACCGCGTGGTAAAATAAAAAAATTGGTCATAAAGAATTAAAAAAAACATTTTTATCATTATTATTTGTCGGTACTGACACATTGCTCAACTTTATTCGTACCAGACGTCGACGGCCGCCTCTAGCGATGTAACGTGCAGCCCTTCATCAATCCACTGCTGGATGAAGGCCTGTGGGAGGGCGGGGGGGTGGATAGAGCGATTACGTGACTATACTTCACCACGCTGGTCATGCTGGATTTTTGTTGCCGAAGTGGAATAACGATGAACAAAAATAACAATGCCCTAAACTCTCCAACGATGTCACAAGGAGCCGCACAGTGCTGCCCGACTCGACAAAACATTTGGCAGCACAACCTCATTAAATCCAAAACACTTTTCAAGACGTAACATCAAAGCGTTGTTTTTTTTGTTCCCACTTCAAATGAGCCACTGAGAATTTGCCACTCACCTCCCACGCAGAGCCCTTGCAGAGGCAGCGGTTGGAAATTCGACATTCCAATGACTTCCCCACAAAGTGGTACTAAGTTTATCGACCCATGAATGATGAAAATGATGATAGGCTGATTCAAATCCCGCTTTCCAATCACGATTTGAACTCGACGCGCTGAGACCGCCCGGATTTTATCGGATGTACTTTTAGATAATAAAGGGAAAACTCCCCAACTTGTAAGTCAAATATATAAACATTGATTCCTGCAGTGTGTTGGGGGTTTTTTTTGTTCTTTGGTGGAAGCTACAAACCAATCGCTGAACGATTAGGAGAGGTGACAATTTATTCAAGATTAATGTGCCGTTGCAGATGATGCCGACCATGATGATGATGATGATGCTGTAGTTTGCAAAAATCCGTGGGTGGACAGAAAATGTGGTCGATAGCGAAACCCATTTATTTTGAGATGAGCGGTAAACGGGAAAAAATAGTGCGGTGTTTACAGTAAGCATGATAGATGCTCTGCAGGGCGCGAAATGTAATTTTAATGAACGAATTTATAGACTGCGGACACTGAGGCTAGAGGCATCACGGGGTGACCTCCCCTCCCCCCCCACCCGAACACAGTCCAGCAGTCGGGTCATCATCGTCATGAATCAGCCATGATCAATCCACTAATGGATGAAGAAAAATAATTTAAATTAGTAAAGTGGCGCATTTCATCTGTGGGTGCCGTTTAGTGGGAAGCGACGAAATTAACAGAAACTGCTGGGTACACGGCCAAACCTGGGTGATGGGGGTGAAGGTCAGCTTACTCACTCATTCAGCCACTCACTCGCCCACTCAGTCACCCTCCCACCCATTCACCCACCCATCCACTCACCAATCCACTCACACACCCACTCATCCATCCACTCACCAACTCACCCACTGACCCACCCATCCACTAACCAACTCACCCACCCACCTACTCTTTCACTCAGTCGCTTGCTCGTTCACTCGCCCACTCACTCACCCACCCACCCACTCATCCACCCATCCACTCACCAATCCACTCACACACCCACTCATCCATCCACTCACCAACTCACCCACTCACCCACCCATCCACTCACCTATTCACCCACCTATTCACCCACCCACCTACCCACCCACCCATCCACACGCCCAGAACCTGCAGAGTAAACAGCCCGCAATGTAGGCGGGTGACAAAGTCGAGTCTAAAGAGGTTGATTTCTCAACACGGATTTTTTAATATCTCCCCATTCTCATCGCCGCGTTAGCGAAGGCGCAAAGCGTCGATCCCACAGCCTGAGACCCCTGCTTGCCTTGGCAATGGCCCCATCGACCCCCTGCACCGATCGGCAGCCTTGACCCTCGGAGTCCTTCGACGGAGGCGATCCCAAGATCGCGGGCACCTCGTTGGGAGAGTCAAACCCTGGACGGGTTCCTCTCGATATCCGCGGTCCGATTTAACACAGTACATACAATTCGTGATCTGATCCCCTCTGCGAAGGACAGTTGCATTGGGGAAACTAAGCGACATGTCTCGGACCCTGTTCGTGAACACAAGGTAGATCTGAAACACGGCAGGACCAAAACTTCTGCCGTGGCTGATCATGACTTTAATGAGGCTGGCTCACGCGAAATTGATTTCTCTAAGACGATGGTACTTTTCAAGCATACTTGCTATCAACAAAGATTCATTCATGAAGCCATCCATATCTACAGACACAGACACAATTTCAACCGAGAGGATGGTTATAAACTCAGCAATCATTGGAAAGATGTCATCAACCACTTTGGGTCATGACATGATTTGTGTTTTATTGTCAACCTCCACCGTCAGCAGTGTGGGTGTGTGGAGCGAGGTGCAATTAGTGCCTGGAGGCCCTTTTGATGGAGACCCACCAACTGCTTAGTTGATTCCTACATTAACATTTGCTGCCCCACCCATGCTGCTGACACACGTGACTTTGCCGAAAGAAGTAAAGAATATGAATTCCTGCAGTCACGAAAGTTTCAAGCCAAAAAATAATAAAACATTATTTCGTTTTTAAAATGTAAGTCTGCAGAGACCCATAGACTCACACAGAGACTCATGAACTCACAGAGAGACCCATAGACTCACACATAGACCCATAGACTCACACAGAGACCCATAGACTCACACAGAGACTCATGAACTCACAAAGAGACCCATAGACTCTGTGTACACAGAGACTCATGAACTCACAGAGAGACCCATATACTCACACAGAGACCCATAAACTCACAGAGAGACCCATAGACTCACAGAGAGACCCATAAACTCACAGAGAGACCCATAGACTCACACAGAGACCCATAAACTCACAGAGAGACCCATAGACTCACACAGAGACCCATAAACTCACAGAGAGACCCATAGACTCACACAGAGACCCATAAACTCACAGAGAGACCCATAGACTCACACAGAGACCCATAAACTCACAGAGAGACCCATAGACTCACACAGAGACCCATAAACTCACAGAGAGACCCATAGACTCACACAGAGACCCATAAACTCACAGAGAGACCCATAGACTCACACAGAGACTCATGAACTCACAGAGAGACCCATCAACTCACACGTAGACCCATGGACCTAACCTAACAGCACCCCAGCACTCCAACGCCTCTCTCTCTCGATGACCCGAACCCTCCCACATCCTGCACCCATCCAACGGGACAACGGGAGGCATGCCAACGTCCTCACTTCTTCCCCTTTCTTTCCGCGAGCCCGAGTTCAAAAGGGGGAACTTGGTTCTCTAAAAGTATCACTCTCGGCCTCTCGCCTGCGCTGCTCCGACATCTGCCGAGGCCACCAGTAAGCACGGCTGCAAGTGTTCAATCGCGTCTTGTGAACGTCGCGATGATTGCCACGGGGGGGTGGAGGGGGGGTGAATGATTTATTGTTGATGTTGTGGTTGTTGTTGTTATTGCGCAACGACTCGATGCACAGCGCTTCATGCAGGAGGCCGTGGGTTCGATCCCGATCCCGACCCTGTCAATGTCCGCTGCTGTATATTTGGAGTTTGCGTGTCTCTCTCTCTCATCATCATCATCATCATCTTCACGGTGGCTAGAAGATGTTAACTACCTCGCCTGGTATACAGGAGGTACGTGGGTTCGATCCCGACCCTGTCGATGTCTGCTGCTGTATATTTGAAGTTTGCGTGTCTCTCTCATCATCATCATCTTCACGGTGGCTAGGAGATGTTAACTACCTCACCTGGTATGCAGGAGGTGCGTGGGTTCGATCCCGATCCCGAACCAGACGATGCCTGCTGTTGTATATTTGGAGTTTGCGTGTCTCTCTCTCTTTCATTATCATCACGGTGGCTCGGAGATGTTAACTACCTCGCCTGGTATGCAGGAGGTGCGTGGGTTCCATCCCGACCCTGTCAATGTCTGCTGCTGTATATTTGGAGTTTGCGTGTCTCTCTGTCATCATCATCTTCACGGTGGCTAGGAGATGTTAACTACCTCGCCTGGTATGCAGGAGGTCGTGGGTTCGATCCCGATTTCCGAACCAGACGATGCCTGCTGTTGTATATTTGGAGTTTGCGTGTCTCTCTCTCTTTCATCATCAGCGCGGTGGCTAGGAGATGTTAACTACCTCGCCTGGTATACAGGAGGACGTGGGTTCGATCCCGACCCTGTCAATGTCTGCTGCTGTATATTTGGAGTTTGCGTGTCTCTCTCTCTCATCATCATCATCATCTTCACGGTGGCTAGGAGATGTTAACTACCTCGCCTTGTGTACAGGAGGTCGTGGGTTCGATCCCGATCCCGACCCTGACGATGCCTGCTGTTGCATATCTGGAGTTTGCGTGTCTCTCTCTCCTCACCGTGGTCGCGTGGATTTTTCTCCGGGTCCTCCGGTTTTCCTCCTCCACATTAAGAATCAACATCGCCACGCGTTCAGTATGTTTGGCTGTCGCTGTAAATGTCCACGTGGTGGTGATGATGATGATTATGATGATGATTATGAGCCGTCACACTTCGCTGAGCTACTATTTTTAAATCCTTTATATTAAGTTCACTTGCTTGCGCGCTTACAACCGTGCAAATCTTTCGGTCGTTTTTAACCCACTTCCCGTGATCCAATCGAGCTGACATTTAGCACACAGACTCGTTGTGCGTGACAATTTATTTTCGTGAAAATTTTTTTCCAAAATTTTACACTTTTTAGGAAAATGTTTTTAATATTTAATTACCAATTGCTTAATGGTGGCAGGCAATCATCTGACCCATAGGTGGCAGCCATCTCAAGCCAGAGGACGAGAGGACTCTAGCCGCCCGTTTCAAAGACCAATGTCCTTATATACGACTTTCCTTATATTTCATTGAAAATACCAATGTGATCAAAATGAAACTCTTACTCAAGAAAAACAGAAATGAATAATACAATAAAACCGATGCCACGCCTATAAAGGATTTATAGTGAAAAACTTTGTTTTTACGGGTTAATTTTTTAATACCCGGGTCGCTTCAGAAAAAGAGCGAAACAGCTCTGTGGGCCTTACCTGGTCAAATAACAAAATGCACTTTAGAACTTTAGTAAATAATTATACATTTTTAAAAAATGTACTTTAACATCCGATCAAGTGGGCTGGACACTCCATGTGATGATCATAAGCGCCCACAATTGTTCTTCTGCAACAACAAAAATAGACTATGGGAACCTCATTTGCCAGTAAAAAATATGATAATTGGTTCTTTACCCTTCTATCTGGCAACAAAACTGACACCTTTTTACAAGGAGTCATGTTTGCATAGACCGCAATACCTGCAGCCATAATACAAACAAAATAACATAACTCTGATAATGTGCACTGTCCTTGAAGTTGATTGATCCACACCCGAGACAGCTTTCCTTAGAGCCTAGTCTCATATGGGTTGGACCAGATGACGCCAAAAGGCGCACAACTCAAAGACAATGCACCATCAGAGTATGAGAGCTCGGGTTAAGCATCTACACTGTTGCCAGATAGAAGGGTAAAGAACCAATTATCATATTTTTTACTGGCAAATGAGGTTCCCATAGTGTAGATGCTTACCCCGAGCTCTCATACTCTGATGGTGCATTGTCTTTGAGTTGTGCGCCTTTTGGCGTCATCTGGTCCAACCCATGTGAGACTAGGCTCTAAGGAAAGCTGTCTCGGGTGTGGATCAATCAACTTTAAGGACAGTGCATACATTATCAGAGTTATGTTCTTTTGTTTGCATTATGACTGCAGGTATTGCGGTCTATGCAAACATGACTCCTTGTAAAAAGGTGTCAGTTTTGTTGCCAGATAGAAGGGTAAAGAACCAATTATCAACAAAAATAGAAGTAATATTTTTTTTTTAAACTTGTTTTAAAACACGCTTTTATTAAATGTACCGTACGAGTAATGGAAGAACTCCACGACTCCAGGAAGTGGCCCCGAAGCTTGCCGCAACGTAAGGGACCGTGGCCAATAACAGCCAACGTCAGTTGAGCGTGGACAATTAGACCCAAGCCGAAACATAACATGTAAAAAATAATGTATAAAAATATATATTTTATTTTTTCTGATAGAATATAGTATTGTCATCAGTATGACATAAGTATACCAAGTTTGCAGTCGATACCACATTGGGAAGTGGCTTAAAATTGAGTTACAAGATTTGAGGATACAACAACGACAGACAGAGCGAGTTCATAGAAAGCATGTAATAAAAAAAAGTTTAGTTCAAATTTTTCGATTTGAAGCTTTCGTGACTGCAGGGATTCATCTTCTTGGTTCTTTCGGTAAAGTCACGTAGAAGGGAAATAATACAATAATAAAAATAAAACATAATTAAATAATTCTCACGACGTTTCGGCCACAACGCAAGCAGCCGTACTCAGGTGAAGAACAGGTCATTCAGACTCTGTCTTATCGACGGACCTGTTCTTCCTGCTTGCGTTGTGGCCGAAACGTCGTGAGAATTATTTTATTATGTTTTATTTTTATCATTTTATTACTTCCATTCTACGTGACTTTACCGAAAGAACCAAGAATAAGTTTAGTTCAGTTTACTTTCAAAATTCAATCATTCTAAAAAAAATGCAATCTTTCTAAATAATCGTGAGCGGTCATCTCTCGCTGAAGATCACGGTCATTGAAGAGAAGATTACCGACTCGCCTGCCTGCGTGGACATCTGTGAAAACGAGATTTGTAGCTCATCGGATTAATAAAAGTAAAATTAAAATGAAATAAAAATCAATGTGATTTTTATTTCATTTTAATTTTTTTACCTACGTGACTTTACCTAAAAAAACCTAAGAATGTGAATCCCTGCAGTAACGAAAGCTTCAAATCTAGAACAAATACAATGAGTTGTATTCTGTACACAAGCACCGCTTCTTCTTGGTTCTTTTGGTAAAGTCACGTAGAATGTAAATAATAAAATAATAAAAATAAAACATTATAAAATAACATTATTTTATTATGTTTTATTTTTATTATTTTAATAATAAATTAATATTTTAATAACAAAATAATATTTTAGTCATTAAATAATAAAAATAAAACATTATAAAATAACATTATTTTATTATGTTTTATTTTTATTATTTTATTATGTTTTATTTTTATTATTTTATTATTTCCCTTCTACGTGACTTTACCGAAAGAACCAAGAAGATGAATCCCTGCAGTCACGAAAGCTTTAAATCGAAAAATACAAGCACCGCTGTTGAACATCGTAAATTCAATATTCTGCTTAAGTTGACGATGCTGTCACCACAGCGGTGTGATGAATGGTAGGCGCGCCAGACGTGTAATCCAGATAAGTTTATTTGTTTTGCGTGTCATATTCAATTGCAACATCATTATTATTAGGATTGATGGCTCTGTAACTTTAACAATTATTCTAGTTACTGCAGCTACATACTATTAACATTCCTTCCCTTTATTAATGCTAACCCTATCCCCTCCCTTTGATGTTGCTAATCCTGCATAATGCACGGACATAATATGACTTTAACCCCCCCGCCAAACCTCCTACGCATTTCACAAGTAGAACTAATCGCATATCTGCATTTCCCATAAATATGCGAAATTCCTCTTGATATGCAAATTATTTTGTCAAGGCGCCCTTCCCCCCTCCATCCCAGCTTAAATAGTCGCTCCAAGCCTGGGGTGTGTCATTCAGACTCTGTCTTCTCGACAGACCTGTTCTCCACCTGAGGACGGCTGCTTGCGTTGTGGCCGAAACGTCGTGAGAATTATTTTATTATGTTTTATTTTTATTATTTTATTATTTCCCTTCTACGTGACTTTACCGAAAGAACCAAGAAGATGAATCCCTGCAGTCACGAAAACTTTAAATCGAAATTACTCGACCATGAGCAGTCCCAACATTTTAATCTGCCTGAGGCAACTTCTGCTTCAGTACTTTAAATGTACGATTTAATCATCGATTTATGTGTGCGCAACGAATTATTCTTGATATCTCACGAAGACGACTTAGATTTACGTTTGCTTCGTCTCACTCGCTGTGCCTCATTTCAATTCCTTGGCTTTTGCAACTTTGGTGTCTTCCGTTTCTCTTGCGAATGAGACTCCTCTATAGAGCGCTCACCCTGGTCAAACAAAGTCAACTCAATCACCCACTCAATCACCCACTCACTCACCCACTCATTTACCCATTCACTCATTCATTCACCCACTCAATCACCCAGTCACTCATTCACCCACTCGCTCATTCGCTCACTCATTCACCCACTCAATCATTCACTTACTCATTCACCCAGCCACCCATCCACTCGCTAACTCGTTCGCCCACTCGTTCGCCCACTCGTTCGCCCACTCGTTCGCCCACTCGTTCGCCCACTCGTTCGCCCACTCGTTCGCCCACTCGTTCGCCCACTCGTTCGCCCACTCGTTCGCCCACTCGTTCGCCCACTCGTTCGCCCACTCGTTCGCCCACTCGTTCGCCCACTCGTTCGCCCACTCGTTCGCCCACTCGTTCGCCCACTCGTTCGCCCACTCGTTCGCCCACTCGTTCGCCCACTCGTTCGCCCACTCGTTCGCCCACTCGTTCGCCCACTCGTTCGCCCACTCGTTCGCCCACTCGTTCGCCCACTCGTTCGCCCACTCGTTCGCCCACTCGTTCGCCCACTCGTTCGCCCACTCGTTCGCCCACTCGTTCGCCCACTCGTTCGCCCACTCGTTCGCCCACTCGTTCGCCCACTCGTTCGCCCACTCGTTCGCCCACTCGTTCGCCCACTCGTTCGCCCACTCGTTCGCCCACTCGTTCGCCCACTCGTTCGCCCACTCGTTCGCCCACTCGTTCGCCCACTCGTTCGCCCACTCGTTCGCCCACTCGTTCGCCCACTCGTTCGCCCACTCGTTCGCCCACTCGTTCGCCCACTCGTTCGCCCACTCGTTCGCCCACTCGTTCGCCCACTCGTTCGCCCACTCGTTCGCCCACTCGTTCGCCCACTCGTTCGCCCACTCGTTCGCCCACTCGTTCGCCCACTCGTTCGCCCACTCGTTCGCCCACTCGTTCGCCCACTCGTTCGCCCACTCGTTCGCCCACTCGTTCGCCCACTCGTTCGCCCACTCGTTCGCCCACTCGTTCGCCCACTCGTTCGCCCACTCGTTCGCCCACTCGTTCGCCCACTCGTTCGCCCACTCGTTCGCCCACTCGTTCGCCCACTCGTTCGCCCACTCGTTCGCCCACTCGTTCGCCCACTCGTTCGCCCACTCGTTCGCCCACTCGTTCGCCCACTCGTTCGCCCACTCGTTCGCCCACTCGTTCGCCCACTCGTTCGCCCACTCGTTCGCCCACTCGTTCGCCCACTCGTTCGCCCACTCGTTCGCCCACTCGTTCGCCCACTCGTTCGCCCACTCGTTCGCCCACTCGTTCGCCCACTCGTTCGCCCACTCGTTCGCCCACTCGTTCGCCCACTCGTTCGCCCACTCGTTCGCCCACTCGTTCGCCCACTCGTTCGCCCACTCGTTCGCCCACTCGTTCGCCCACTCGTTCGCCCACTCGTTCGCCCACTCGTTCGCCCACTCGTTCGCCCACTCGTTCGCCCACTCGTTCGCCCACTCGTTCGCCCACTCGTTCGCCCACTCGTTCGCCCACTCGTTCGCCCACTCGTTCGCCCACTCGTTCGCCCACTCGTTCGCCCACTCGTTCGCCCACTCGTTCGCCCACTCGTTCGCCCACTCGTTCGCCCACTCGTTCGCCCACTCGTTCGCCCACTCGTTCGCCCACTCGTTCGCCCACTCGTTCGCCCACTCGTTCGCCCACTCGTTCGCCCACTCGTTCGCCCACTCGTTCGCCCACTCGTTCGCCCACTCGTTCGCCCACTCGTTCGCCCACTCGTTCGCCCACTCGTTCGCCCACTCGTTCGCCCACTCGTTCGCCCACTCGTTCGCCCACTCGTTCGCCCACTCGTTCGCCCACTCGTTCGCCCACTCGTTCGCCCACTCGTTCGCCCACTCGTTCGCCCACTCGTTCGCCCACTCGTTCGCCCACTCGTTCGCCCACTCGTTCGCCCACTCGTTCGCCCACTCGTTCGCCCACTCGTTCGCCCACTCGTTCGCCCACTCGTTCGCCCACTCGTTCGCCCACTCGTTCGCCCACTCGTTCGCCCACTCGTTCGCCCACTCGTTCGCCCACTCGTTCGCCCACTCGTTCGCCCACTCGTTCGCCCACTCGTTCGCCCACTCGTTCGCCCACTCGTTCGCCCACTCGTTCGCCCACTCGTTCGCCCACTCGTTCGCCCACTCGTTCGCCCACTCGTTCGCCCACTCGTTCGCCCACTCGTTCGCCCACTCGTTCGCCCACTCGTTCGCCCACTCGTTCGCCCACTCGTTCGCCCACTCGTTCGCCCACTCGTTCGCCCACTCGTTCGCCCACTCGTTCGCCCACTCGTTCGCCCACTCGTTCGCCCACTCGTTCGCCCACTCGTTCGCCCACTCGTTCGCCCACTCGTTCGCCCACTCGTTCGCCCACTCGTTCGCCCACTCGTTCGCCCACTCGTTCGCCCACTCGTTCGCCCACTCGTTCGCCCACTCGTTCGCCCACTCGTTCGCCCACTCGTTCGCCCACTCGTTCGCCCACTCGTTCGCCCACTCGTTCGCCCACTCGTTCGCCCACTCGTTCGCCCACTCGTTCGCCCACTCGTTCGCCCACTCGTTCGCCCACTCGTTCGCCCACTCGTTCGCCCACTCGTTCGCCCACTCGTTCGCCCACTCGTTCGCCCACTCGTTCGCCCACTCGTTCGCCCACTCGTTCGCCCACTCGTTCGCCCACTCGTTCGCCCACTCGTTCGCCCACTCGTTCGCCCACTCGTTCGCCCACTCGTTCGCCCACTCGTTCGCCCACTCGTTCGCCCACTCGTTCGCCCACTCGTTCGCCCACTCGTTCGCCCACTCGTTCGCCCACTCGTTCGCCCACTCGTTCGCCCACTCGTTCGCCCACTCGTTCGCCCACTCGTTCGCCCACTCGTTCGCCCACTCGTTCGCCCACTCGTTCGCCCACTCGTTCGCCCACTCGTTCGCCCACTCGTTCGCCCACTCGTTCGCCCACTCGTTCGCCCACTCGTTCGCCCACTCGTTCGCCCACTCGTTCGCCCACTCGTTCGCCCACTCGTTCGCCCACTCGTTCGCCCACTCGTTCGCCCACTCGTTCGCCCACTCGTTCGCCCACTCGTTCGCCCACTCGTTCGCCCACTCGTTCGCCCACTCGTTCGCCCACTCGTTCGCCCACTCGTTCGCCCACTCGTTCGCCCACTCGTTCGCCCACTCGTTCGCCCACTCGTTCGCCCACTCGTTCGCCCACTCGTTCGCCCACTCGTCCGCCCACTCGTCCGCCCACTCGTCCGCCCACTCGTCCGCCCACTCGTCCGCCCACTCGTCCGCCCACTCGTCCGCCCACTCGTCCGCCCACTCGTCCGCCCACTCGTCCGCCCACTCGTCCGCCCACTCGTCCGCCCACTCGTCCGCCCACTCGTCCGCCCACTCGTCCGCCCACTCGTCCGCCCACTCGTCCGCCCACTCGTCCGCCCACTCGTCCGCCCACTCGTCCGCCCACTCGTCCGCCCACTCGTCCGCCCACTCGTCCGCCCACTCGTCCGCCCACTCGTCCGCCCACTCGTCCGCCCACTCGTCCGCCCACTCGTCCGCCCACTCGTCCGCCCACTCGTCCGCCCACTCGTCCGCCCACTCGTCCGCCCACTCGTCCGCCCACTCGTCCGCCCACTCGTCCGCCCACTCGTCCGCCCACTCGTTCGCCCACTCGCTCGCCCACTCGCTCGCCCACTCGCTCACCCGCTCGCTCATTCACTCACTCACTCGCTCGCGCATTCACCCATTCAATGACCCATTCACTTATTCACCCACTCGCTCATTCACTCACTCACTCGCTCGCTCATTCTATTGTTAATTCACCCACTCGCTCAATCACTTACTATTTCACCCACTCACTCTATTGTTCATTTGCACATTCAATGACCCATTCACCCACTCGCTCATTCACCCACTCGCTCATTCACTTACTCATTCACCCACTCACTCGTTCACAACGATACCCCTGCCTCGCTCTCTCGACCGACGTCTCACTCCGTTCACCCCACAACAACAACAACACAACAACAACAACACAACCACAACAACAACACAAACACAACAACAACACAAACACAACAACAACAACACAGCAACAACAACACAACCACAACAACAACAACACAAACACAACAACAACACAAACACAACAACAACAACACAAGCACAACAACACACCCACCACCACCCCCACGACAGAGGTCGCAAACGGGTTTGGATTCCTTACCCGTACCCGGCCGCACCAGGGTCGCAAACGGGTACCCGTACCCGGCCGTACCCGTACCCCGCCGGGTAGGGTACGGATGAAGCCATGTTGCAGGCGTGGTTGGGTTGATTCTAGGAACTTGAATTGTGAGAAGAGACAAGACGTTGGGAAACGAGTGACAAACGGTGACTCACCAGTGACTCACGGCCTACCCGGCTACCCGTACCCGGCCGCACCAGGGTCACAAACGGGTACCCGTACCCGTTCCCGGCCGGGTACGGGTAGCCGGGTATATGGTAGGGTACGGCTATCGGGTACCCGGTTGCGACCTCTGCCCCACGATTGCAACCTGACCGCCCCCCCCCCCCCCCGCTGCTGTTCCCTGCCAAACAGTGCCCGCTCGCCTCCTCCTCCACCTCCTCCTCCTCCCGCCGCTGCTCATCACCTCCCTGGGCGCCAGCCCGTGCCCGCGGCCGTGCCAGTGCGCGGGCACAGTGGTGCATTGCAACGGCCGCAACTTGAGCGCCTTCCCGCACGACATCCCGCGCGACGCCACCGCAGTCTTGCTGCACGACAACGACATCGCACGCGTCCCCGAGGGAGCCCTCGAAGCGCTGCCCAGGCTGCGCTCCGTCACGCTGAGCGGCAACCCGCTGATCTGCGACTGCGGCGTGAGCTACCTGCACGCGTGGCTGCGTCAGAACCTGGGCACGGGCTCGGGCTCGGTCTCCGGGGGAGACGGCGCCGGCAGCAGCGAGGAGGGATCGAGGTCTCGGCTCGACGTGCGTTGCGCGGGGCCGCCGCCGCTATGCGGACGCAGGATCGCGCTCCTCTCGTTCCGCGAGGCGTGGGGCGCGTGCGAGCGAGGCTGCTTCTGGCTGAGCGCGTCGCAGGCCGCCCTCTACGTGTTCGGCTTGGCGCACGTGACGCTCGCCCTCTTGCTCGCCGGCTTCGCGTGTCTCGGGAGCTGCGCGCGCGCCCGCGAGGAGGCCGAGTACGAGGATATTGCGCGCGCCGTCGATGCGGAGTATGAGATTATCGGTGGTGGTGGTGGTGGTGGGAGAGCCGCCGCGCGCTGAGAGGGGTGCGGCGGAAACGTCGCGAAGTCGCCCTCGAGATTCGCGGTTCGCTCGTTGATGACGCCACTAACCCACCAACTCACCAACCAACCCAACCACCCACCCACCAACCCACCAACTCACCAACCAACCAACCCACCAACCAACCAACCCAACCACCCACCCACCCACCAACCCACCAACTCACCAACCAACCCACCAACCAACCAACCAACCCAACCACCCACCCACCCACCCACCAACCCACCAACCAACCCACCCACAAACCCACCAACCCACCCACCAACCACCCACCTACCAACCCACCTACCAACCCACTCACCAACCCACTCACCAACCCACTCACCAACCCACTCACCCACCCACCCACCAACCCACCCACCAATCCACCCACCTACCAACCCACCCACCAACCCACTCACCAACCCACCCACCCACCAACCTACCCACCTACCAACCCACTCACCAACCCACTCACCAACCCACTCATCCACCCACCAACCAACCCACCCACCAACCAACCCACCCACCAACCCACCCACCCACCAACCAACCCACCAATCGACCCACCCACCAACCCACCCACCCACCTACCAACCCACTCACCAACCCACCCACCTACCAACCCACCCACCAACTCACCCACCTACCAACCCACTCACCAACCCACTCACCAACCTACCAACCCACCCACCAACCCACCAACCCACCCACCAACCAACCAACCCACCCACCCACCAACCCACTCACCAACCCACCCACCTACCAACCCACCCACCCACTAACCCACCCACTAACCCACCAACCCACCCACCAACCCACCAACCCACTCACTAACCCACCCACCCACCAACCAACCCACCCACCAACCCACCCACCCACTAACCCACCCACCCACTAACCCACCAACCCACCCACCAACCCACCAACCCACTCACTAACCCACCCACGCACCCACCAACCCATCCACCAACCCACCCACCAACCAACCCACCCACCAACCCACTCACCAACCCACCCACCAACCTACCTACCCACTAACCCACCCACCCACCAACCCACTCACCAACCCACCCACCAACCAACCAACCCACCCACCAACCAACCCACCAACCCACCCACCCACCAACCCCCTCCACCATCACCCCTCCCACTGCCGCCACTACCCGCCGATGGAGAGTGCGCGCTCGTCGCGAAGGATGGCTTGAAACTGCGTCGGACATCCTCGCGGTTCCAGCGAAACGCGTCTGACAGCTAACTTTTGGTTGCGAGAGTCGGTTCGTCGTCGTGTGGCTGCGCGAGTGTTTGTAGTCTCCGAATTCGGTCCTGTGATCTCCCCTAGGTCGGGTTGAGTCCGTAGTGTAGCGGTTAGCGCTACGCTGCGCTACGAACCCGGCGACCCGGGTTCGATTCCCGCTCACGGCCAACACCAGTGACGATTATCTGAACCGGTCCTGGACCTCCCCTAGGTCGACTCAGCCTTAAATGAGTACCTGGTGTGGTGTGTAAACATCGCCACTGGGGAGACAAAGGCGGTCGGGCGTGGTGCTGGCCACCCACCCCCTCGTTCGTGTACCGTTCCGGCCTTCATAGGTGCTCGCTAACAGCACTTGCCCCTACAGTCTGTTAAGGCTATACGGGGGATCTTTGTGTAGGGGGCACAGGTGGTGCATCGGCCAGCCAGCTCAGTCAGTCGACCCGTGGCACCTGGGTCTGCCCCGTGACCTCCTGCCAGCGGGCGTTCGACACTTCACGTGGCCTCAACGTGCACCTAGCCTGGCACAAGCGTCGTGGTGACGTCACCGCCACTTAGTGGCGAATGGCGTTTGTTGTTATTGTTGTGTTTGTGATCTCAGAATCGATCCTGGGATCTCCCCGAGGTCGAGTTGAGTCCGTTCGTCAACTTGTGGATGTGTGAGTGTGTGTGTGTTTGTATTCTCCGAATCGGTCCTGGGACCTCCCCTAGGTCGACTCAGCCTCAAATGAGTACCTCGTCAGGTGTGTAGTAAACATCTCCAGTAGGGAGACAAAGGCGGTCGGGCGTGGTTTTGGCCACCCACCCCCTCGTGTGCCGTGCCGGCCTTCATCGGTGCTACTCGCTAACAGCACTTGCCCCTACAGCGTGTGATCTTTGCCTTGTAATCTCTGCAAAGATGTTAAGATTGTTTAATAATAAAAACAATACAAATGGCTGAGATTGGTTGTGCTACCTTGAATCTCATTTCACGGGACGGGT
Organism: Lampetra fluviatilis; assembly: GCF_964198595.1. NCBI lineage: Eukaryota > Metazoa > Chordata > Hyperoartia > Petromyzontiformes > Petromyzontidae > Lampetra > Lampetra fluviatilis. The sequence continues at coordinate 6,071,357 of NC_136333.1, read as the reverse complement.
TCCGCCCTGCGAAGGTAAAGATCGAGAGCTGTCACCACCTCGAACTCCTCACTGCGACACGTGCTCGCTCCTGTACGCCCAGATCCCAGTCTCTCACCGTCCCCTCTGACAGACACTCACAAGGACCCATAGATCTGTCCTCACAGTCTCTCACCGTCCCCTCTGACAGACACTCACAAGGACCCATAGATCTGTCCTCACAGCCTCTCACCATCTCCTCTGACAGACACTCACATGCACCCATAGATCTGTCCTCACAGTCTCTCACCATCCCCTCTGACAGACACTCACATGCACCCATAGATCTGTCCTGAGCCTCTCACCGTCCCCTCTGACAGAGACTCACATGGACTCATAGATCTGTCCTCACAGTCTCTCACCGTCCCCTCTGACAGACACTCACAAGGACCCATAGATCTGTCCTCACAGTCTCTCACCGTCCCCTCTGACAGACACTCACATGCACCCATAGATCTGTCCTCACAGTCTCTCACTCTCCCCTCTGCGAATGAGTGGTGAGAGGGGGGGTGGTGAGAGGGGGGGGGCATCCATGAGCGACTGTGCGAAGATCCAATAAAAGAACGACGTGGTGCGTTTGTCAACAACAACAACAAACAACATCAACAATTCGCTTCGATGTTAACGCCGCAAGGCTGACGCGAGGGTTGGGGGGGGGGTTCTATTTTGGCCCCTTTCAGAGTAGGAGCCGGGGGGGGGGGTGACGCTGCTGCTGCTACTGCTGCTATTGCTGCTGCTATTGCTGCTACTGCTGCTACTGCTGCTGCTATTGATGCTGCTACTGCTGCTGCTACTGCTGCTGCTACTGCTGCTGCTATTGCTGCTGTTGCTGCTGCTACTGCTGCTGCTACTGCTGCTGCTACTGCTGCTGCTATTGCTGCTATTGCTGCTGCTACTGCTGCTGCTACTGCTGCTGCTACTGCTGCTGCTATTGCTGCTGCTACTGCTGCTGCTACTGATGCTGCTATTGCTGCTGCTACTGCTGCTGCTATTGCTGCTGCTATTGCTGCTACTGCTGCTGCTGCTACTGCTGCTGCTATTGCTGCTGCTACTGCTGCTGCTACTGCTGCTGCTACTGCTGCTGCTATTGCTGCTGCTATTGCTGCTGCTACTGCTGCTGCTATTGCTGCTGCTATTGCTGCTACTGCTGCAGCTGCTACTGCTGCTGCTATTGCTGCTGCTATTGCTGCTGCTACTGCTGCTGCTACTACTGCTGCTATTGCTGCTGCTACTGCTGCTGCTACTGCTGCTGCTACTGCTGCTGCTATTGCTGCTGCTATTGCTGCTGCTACTGCTGCTGCTATTGCTGCTGCTATTGCTGCTACTGCTGCTGCTGCTACTGCTGCTGCTACTGCTGCTGCTATTGCTGCTGCTACTGCTGCTGCTATTGCTGCTGCTATTGCTGCTACTGCTGCAGCTGCTACTGCTGCTGCTGCTACTGCTGCTGCTACTGCAGCTGCTGTGATGCGAACACTGTGGGAGGGGAGGGGGGGAGCGCAACATTTGGTAGCCGTTAGAGGCCACTACGCTACGAACCCGGCGACCCGAGTTCGATTCCGGCTCACGGTCAACCAAACACACGGTGACGATTGTCTGAACCGGTCACGGGGGTGGGGGGGGGGTGGACCCTCCTCCCCCTAGGTCTACTCGGCCTCAAAATGAGTAAACTGCAGCACTTGCCCCAAAACGTTTGGAGAGGCTACACGGGAGGATATTTGTCTCTTTGCGATGGCAATTAACCAGGAGCGACCCGCCCTGTGAAGTCGAACCGCGAGCCTCGTTTTTCGCAGCCCTGGAAATTGTGACCGGCGCAAAGCGAGGCTCCGTTACCTGCACGTTGGAGGGGGGGGGGGGGGGAGCACGGGACGTCGTGAACAACGTTGGGACGGGAGGAAGGCAACGAGGGAGCCCTTCCCGGCCACCTCAAGCGAAGATGAATGATTGGTATCTCCACACAGATGGTGGGAGGGGGCCTCATCCATCAAACTCTGCGATGGAGCTGGTCACAGGGAACCGTTCGCGTCCATCACGAGTCATTGGCTGTGTCCGCGCGCTCAATGTCAACGCGCTCTTCCGTTCACCGCGTGGTCCGGATCGGAAAGGGGCTCCGGGAAGTGATACGGACCTGTCGTAACAACCACCACCACCATCCCATCACCACCACTATCTCATAACCACCATCCCACCACCAACATCCCACCACCACCATCCCATCACCACCACCACCCCACCACCACCACTATCTCATAACCACCATCCCACCACCACCATCTCACCACCACCATCCCATCACCACCACCACCATCCCATCACCACCACCACCATCCCACCACCACCATCCAATCACCACAACCACCATCCCACCACCACCATCCCACCACCACCATCCCACCACCACCATCCCACCACCACCATTACCACCATCCCACCACCATCATCCCATCACCACCACCACCATCCCACCACCACAACCACCACCATCAGCACCATCCCACCATTACCACCATCCCACCACCATCATCCCATCACCACCACCACCATCCCACCACCACCATCACCACCATCCCACCATCATCATCCCATAACCACCATCCCACCACCACCATCCCACCACCACCATCCCACCACCACCATCCCATCACCACAACCACCACCATCATCCCATCACCACCACCACCGTCCCACCACCACCACCATCACCACCATCCCACCACCACCATCCCACCACCAACAACAACAAAAAGTTGTGCCCCGATTTCAATGACGGTCTCTCCCCTCCATATCTGGTGGTCGCACACACACCGACACACAAACCCACACCGACACACAAATAAAGACAAAGATCCCCCCCACCCCGTATAGCTTTAACAGACTGTTGGGGCAAGTGCTGTTAGCGAGTAGCCACCTATGAAGGCCGGCACGGCAACACGAGGAGATGGGTGGCCAACGCCTCGCCCGACCGCCTTTGTCTCCCCAGTGGCGATGTCTACCCATCACACCGGGTACTCGTTTGAGGCCGAGTCGACCTAGGGGAGAGGCCCCAGGACCGGTTCAGATAATCGTCACTGGGTGTTGGCCGTGGGCGGGAATCGAACCCGGGTCGCCAGGTTCGTAGCACAGCGCGCCCACCACAACGATTCGTCCGACAGCGAGATGATGATGATGATTACAGAGAGAGAGAGACAAAGTTTACAGATCACTGAGCGCTTCTCTGAACACGGCTCACAGTCCTCCGATAACCCAGAGCACGAGACGGACAGCGCTGAGTGACAACCCACTTGGGTAGCTTTGCAGCAGCAGCAGCAACAACTTCTTGGTTCTGTCGGTAAAGTCACGTAGAAGGGAAATAATATAATAATAATAATAAATTAAGCATTAAAAAAATGTATTTCATTATTTTATTATTTCCCTTCTACGTGACTTTTCCGAAAGAACCAAGAAGATGAATCCCTGCAGTCACGAAAGCTTTAAATCGAAACAACAACAACCACCACAACAACCAACAACAGCCACTCTCTCTGTGGGTTTCCTGGCCACGACGCTGTGCCGCCACGCGCTTCGTTGAGCTATCATACGGTGATTGCCAGGTCGCTTCTGATGACAAAAAAAAATCGCACCTTGCAAAGTAAAAAAAATTAACCCGTAAAAACAAAGTTTTTCACTATAAATCCTTTATATGCGTGGCGGCTAGAGTCCTCTCGTCCTCTGGCTTGAGATGGCTGCCACCTATGGGTCAGATGATTGCCTGCCACCATTAAGCAATTGGTAATTACATATAATTATTTTTTTCCTAAAAAGTGTAAAATTTTAGAAAAAAAATGTCACGAAAATTAATTGTCACGCACAACGAGTCTGTGTGCAAAATGTCAGCTCGATTGGATCACGGGAAGTGGGTTAAAAAAACGACCGAAAGATTTGCACGGTCGTAAGCGCGCAAGCAAGCAATCAAGTGAACTTAATATAAGGGATTTAAAAATAAGAGAGTTCATGGTTGCAGAGGGAATCTCGCTCCGAACCGCGTGCACCCGCCCTGGTTAATACTGCGTGGGTGTGCTTAACCTTGACGGTTGCTTGTGTGGCGATCTGAACGTCGTGATGTATTATGTTTCTACCTACGTGACTTTACCTAAGGAACCAAAGAGTATGCTACTTGTAAGCGTCCCACCATTGGGTAAAGTGCGTGTTCGATTGATGTGCGTTGTGTGCAATCGGTCGGTGGTATATTGCAGACAGATAACTGATTCTCTTAATCTGAAATCGTTGGACCATATAGTCACCACATCACCACCCACCAACCCACTCACTCCACTCCACTCACTCCACTCACTCACTCACCCACTCATCTACCCACCAACCCACCCACCAACCCACCCACTCACTCTACCCACTCCACTCACTCACTAACCCACTCCACTCACTCACTAACCCACTCACTCACTCCACCCACTCCACTCACTCACCTACTCACTCACCCACTCATCTACCCACCAACCCACCCACCAACCCACCCACTCACTCCACCCACTCCACTCACTCACCTACTCACTCACCCACTCACCCACCAACCCACTCACTCCACTCCACTCACTCCACTCACTCACTCACCCACTCATCTACCCACCAACCCACCCACCAACCCACCCACTCACTCTACCCACTCCACTCACTCACTAACCCACTCCACTCACTCACTAACCCACTCACTCACTCACTCCACTCACTCACTCACTCCACTCAACAAATAGATACAAACAACATGCTTAGGTTCATTCAACAACAACAACAACCGCCATTCGCTACTAAGTGGCGGTGACGTCGCCACAGCACTTGTGCCAGGCTATGTGCACGTTGAGGCCACGTGAAGTGGCGAACGCCCGCTGGTAGGAGGTCACGGGGCAGACCCAGGTGCCCCGGGACGACTGACTGAGATGACCGAGATGACTGGCTGATGCACCACCTGTGCCCTCTACTGTGCCAACTTGCTGTGCTTTAGCCACCCGGCGCTCCGCTCGTTGTTGTTGGAGGGCCTCCAACTGCCCAGTAGCGTCCTTCACGAGCCTCCTCCACAGAGGCCGATCTTCACATCGCTGGTACCGGTCATCGGCAAGTCCACTCAGCTCCACGTCCTCCTGTACCACATCACTCCATCTCTTCTCTAGCCCGTGCCACGCCCGTTTAGCCCCCTCGATCCGGGCAAACAAAAGCTGTTTACGCATGCGGTGACCGGGCATGCGGATTACATTACACACACACACCCACTGTTCTGGCAAAATGGACACACGGACGTTCAATTGATATCACATTTTGTAAATCTAAAAAATATATATATCCCTATCGCTGCCAAAAAATCCCCTACTTCCCGTTCAGTGTTAAATATAATTCCAATGCAGGAAGTCGGAGTGGGAGCTTCCTCTTCCAAAGGGCGCGCAGCAACTTGGCATGGAAATCATCTCGACACACACCGACCGATACAAAGGTCCCCCGTGTAGCGTTAACGAACTGTTGGGGCAAGTGCTGTGAACGAGCAGCGCCATGTGAAGGTGCCACCAAATGTGCCAGAGTGGGTGGAGAGGCAATAAATAAAACAGAAACCTGCAGGGTAAACTGCCAGAACTAGACGGGTGGTACAGGTCAGTTTAACCACTCATTCGCTCACCAACCCACTCACACATCCACTCACTCGCCCACACACTAACTCACCCACTCACTCACCCACTCACTCACCCACTCATTCGCCCATCCACTCATCCGTCCACTCACACACCCACTCATTCGCTCACCCACCCACTCACACATCTACTCACTCGCCCATCCACTCACCCACTCACTCGCTCACCCACTCTTTCGCCACTCGCCCATCCACTTACCCACCTACCCACTCACTCGCCCACCCACTCACTCACCCATCCACTCACCCGTCCACTCACACACTCATTCGCTCACCCACCCACTCACACATCTACTCACTCGCCCACCCACCCACTCACTCACCCATCCACTCACCCATCCACTCACACACCCACTCACTCGCCCACCCACTCACCCATTCACTTACACACCCACTCACTCGCTCACCCACTCACCCATCCACTCACACACCCACTCACTCACCCACTCACCCATCCACTCACCCATCCACTCACCCACCCACTCACCCACTCTCTCGCTCACTCACTCGCCCATCCACTCACTCACTCACCCACTCACCCATCCACTCACTCGCCCACCCACCCACTCACTCACCCACTCTCTCGCTCACTCACTCGCCCACCCACTCACTCACCCATCCACTCACCCGTCCACTCACACACTCATTCGCTCACCCACCCACTCACACATCTACTCACTCGCCCACCCACCCACTCACTCACCCATCCACTCACCCATCCACTCACACACCCACTCACTCGCCCACCCACTCACCCATTCACTTACACACCCACTCACTCGCTCACCCACTCACCCATCCACTCACACACCCACTCACTCACCCACTCACCCATCCACTCACCCATCCACTCACCCACCCACTCACCCACTCTCTCGCTCACTCACTCGCCCATCCACTCACTCACTCACCCATCCACTCACTCGCCCACCCACCCACTCACTCACCCACTCTCTCGCTCACTCACTCGCTCACCCACTCACTCACCCACTCACCCATCCACTCACCCATCCACTAACACACCCACTCACTCGCTCACCCACTCACCAGCCCCATCCACTAACGATACCCACTCACTTGCTCACCCATCCACTCACTCACCCGCACGCTCTGAACCAGGGTAAACGGCCAGGACTTAGTGCGCGTGGCAAAAGGCCACTTGAACGACGTTGAGTTGAGTCGAGAGGCGATTTGTGCGAGCCCCGATGTTGAATAAACCCGAGTGCGAGGATCCGACAGACGTGCGATGAGAAAACGAGAGATATGAATTCTAGATTTGAAGCTTTCGTGACTGCAAGGATTCATATTCTTAGGTTTTTTTTTCGGTAAAGTCACGTAGGTAAAAAATTAAAATTAATAAAAGTAAAATAAAAAATAAAAATCACGACGATTCGGAGGCAACACAAGTCTCCGTCAACGCGAAGTTGTTGAGTTAAAGAACGCGGACAGAGAGCTGAGCTGAACGAAATCCGCGGTCGTCAGCGTCTTTGAGTAAGGACGCGATTCGCACGGAGAGAGAGCGAGCGAGAGAGCGAGCGAGACAGTGAGCGAGAGAGTGACCGAGAGAGTGACCGAGAGAGTGAGCGAGAGAGCGAGCGAGAGAGCGAGCGAGAGAGTGAGCGAGAGGTGTGGGTTTACATAAAGCAAAGTTATATTAAAAAAAAATACGAAATGATGAACGAAGCAAAGTGCCGAATACACCGAGCATCTTCTTGTTTCCACTGATCATAAAAAAAGAGAGCGAGAGAGTGAGCGAGAGAGTGAGAGAGCGAGCGAGAGAGTGAGCGAGAGGTGGGGGTTTACATAAAGCAGAGTTGTAAAAAAAAAATACGAAATGATGAACGAAGCAAAGTGCCGAAAACACCGAGCCAATCGAGCTGTTTCCACTGATCGTAAAAAAAGGAGAGAGGGGAGAGTGAGAGGGGGGTGGGCGGTGGACATCGCTATCAGCAGCCGCGTGTAAAGCTAGAATCAGAATGCCTGAGCAAAATCTACAAGAAAGAGAGCGAGCTCGGACTAAACCTAATAGGTGCATTCAACAGAAAGATCTACTTTGAAACCACACACATGTGTGTGCATTGCGATAGAGGAATTGACTGCTGCGTGTATCGTCCACGCGATGATTGGAACGAGCTCGCAACCCAGCCACCTCCAACCCGCCCGTGTGACGTTGCAGAGCATCGCTCCGACCGCGTGAAAAAAATATAGAAACAATTTTTTTTTAAATCCTTTTTATTAAGTTCGCTTGCTTGCTTGCTTGCGTGCTTGCGTGCTTGCTTGCTTACGACCGTGCAAACCTTTCGGTCGTTTTTTAACCCACTTCCCGTGATCCAATCGAGCTGACATTTTGCACACAGACTCGTTGTGCGTGACAATTAATTTTCCTGAAATTTTTTTTCCATAATTTTACACTGTTTAGGGAAAAAAATTTAAATATTTAATTACCAATTGCTTAATGGTGGCAGACAATCATCTGACCCATAGGTGGCAGCCATCTCAAGCCAGAGGACGAGAGGACTCTAGCCGCCACGCATATAAAGGATCTATAGTGAAAAACTTTGTTTTTAGGGGTTAATTTTTTTACATTTCCGGCAGTAAAACGAGAGTTGTGTTGAGATGTTCAGACGCCGAATCGAAACCTTTTGCAAGGAATCACGTCCGCGTGCACCGCACGGATTGTTGGTGAACATGTGTAGGAGTGATAATTGTTTTTATACCCTTCTATCTGGCAACAAAACTGACACCTTTTTACAAGGAGTCATGTTTGCATAGACCGCAATACCTGCAGTCATAATACAAACAAAAGCCATAACTCTGATAATGTGCACTGTCCTTGAAGTTGATTGGTCCACACCCGAGACAGCTTTCCTTAGAGCCTAGTCTCACATGGGTTGGACCAGATGACGCCAAAAGGCGCACAAGGAAAGCTGTCTCGGGTGTGGACCAATCAACTTCAAGGACAGTGCACATTATCAGAATTATGTTTTTTGTTTGCATTATGACTGCAGGTATTGTGGTCTATGCAAACATGACTCCTTGTAAAAGGTGTCAGTTTTGTTGCCAGATAGAAGGGTAAAAAAACAATTATCATATTTTTACTGGCAAATGAGGTGCCCATGATGTGTAGGGGTGTCAGGGGAAGGATTCCCACCAATAGGAGGGTTAGTGGGAGGGGTAATCGAGAATTGTAGTGCGTATTTAATGTGGCGCTGCACTCTGATGTTGTAGGAAAAAACATTTATTAAAGCGTCTATTTAATTAAGTAGAACGTGTTGTCTTTATTTATTTAAAGTTGCGCATTTTGATGTGACGTCACATTTCTCAACCCCCCCCCCCTCGTCACACATCGTCACAAATGTCTGACACCCACCCCCCCCCAGGTGCGTGACGTCATTTATGGACGGCCCCTTGGGAAAACATCAAGAAAATAGCGGTTAGCTGAGTCTCAACGTAGAGTAGGGGAGCGGCAATAACCCCCACCGCGCCACCCCCCGCTATGAATGTGTACCTGGGGAAGGTGGTGATCGCGAACCGTTAAACCAACAAAGCTTTCACCGGCCTTAATCTAAGTTGTCTTGTGGTTGTTGTTGTTGTTGTTGTTTGACTTGCATCCCACGGGGATTTTTGCACACAGCGTTGGTGTAACGGTGTTTTTTCTGAAATATTTTGCTGTCTTTTCTTGGATTTTCTGTTTGCACTTAGTCACATATTCACTTTAAGATGTTTTCTTGTTCATGTTTTTAGTTTTTTGTTTGTTGCGGTTGCACCCGATTCAAGAGCCGAATGGCTCACAGGGCTACACCTAATAAATGCAACTTGAAACTTGAACCGGCACGAGAGCTTAATCGCGATGGGCGGGCGGGCGTGCGTGGGGGAGGGGGAGGGATGGGATTTCCACATTTTAAGATTTCGAGCGCTCGCCGGGCTAACTCCGAACTCGCAGAAGAACTCCACTCGACAGCTCCCGGTTCATTTAGCCCCAATAATTACACTCAGAGCCGAACGCCTGTCCTGCGCCAACGCCGAAAATTCGCATTTTCACCCGTTAATTTGGATTTTTTTTTTGGGGGGGGGGAGGGTGGTGGTGGTGGTGGTGGTGGGGGGTAGCTAACTGGCTGTCTGACAAGCGGAGTAGGGATTAATCACGACTCGTGGAGTCTACGGGAGGAGGTAAGTGGCGCGGGGTGAGCAGTCCGTTCAACGATAATCCGCGACCGCGAATGGCAGTTCCTTCGTAGCGCAAAGTCGTTGCGATGTCTAAACGTCAGCCCCAGAGCGGGAGAGAACCCCCGCTGGTGGCAGTCGAAACGGCTCAGCGAGAGGCGAGGGGGAGGCCGTGTGCCGGTGCCAGAGAGATGAGCGTGGAGATCCGAGCAGGACTTGGAATGTTGTGCTGCGTGTGAATGCGGCATTTCGCGTAGTTTGAACGGTGGGAGGGAGCGTAGAGAGAGAGGGTAGAGAGAGAGAGGGGGTAGAGAGAGAGGGTAGAGAGAGGGGGTAGAGAGAGAGGGGGTAGAGAGAGAGGGGGTAGAGGAGAGGGGGTAGAGAGAGGGGGGTAGAGAGAGAGAGGGGGGTAGAGAGAGAGGGTAGAGAGAGGGGGTAGAGAGAGGGGGGTAGAGAGAGAGGGGGTAGAGAGAGAGAGGGGGTAGAGAGAGAGGGGGGGGTAGAGAGAGGGGGGTAGAGAGAGGGGGGTAGAGAGAGGGGGTAGAGAGAGGGGGGTAGAGAGAGAGGGGGTAGAGAGAGGGGGTAGAGAGAGGGGGTAGAGAGAGGGGGTAGAGAGAGGGGGTAGAGAGAGAGGGGGGTAGAGAGAGAGGGTAGAGAGAGGGGTAGAGAGAGAGGGTAGAGGGAGAGAGGGGGTAGAGAGAGAGGGTAGAGAGAGGGGGTAGAGAGAGAGGGGGTAGAGGGAGAGGGTAGAGAGAGAGGGGGTAGAGAGAGGGGGTAGAGAGAGGGGGTAGAGAGAGAGGGGGTAGAGAGAGAGAGGGGGTAGAGAGAGAGGGTAGAGAGAGAGAGGGTAGAGAGAGAGGGGGTAGAGAGAGAGGGTAGAGAGAGAGGGGGTAGAGAGAGGGGGTAGAGAGAGGGGGTAGAGAGAGAGGGTAGAGAGAGGGGGTAGAGAGAGAGGGGGTAGAGAGAGAGGGGGTAGAGGAGGGGGTAGAGGGAGAGGGTAGAGAGAGGGGGTAGAGAGAGAGGGTAGAGAGAGAGGGGGGGTAGAGAGAGGGGGTAGAGAGAGGGGGTAGAGAGAGGGGGTAGAGAGAGGGGGTAGAGAGAGAGGGGGTAGAGAGAGAGGGGGTAGAGGGAGAGGGTAGAGAGAGAGGGGGTAGAGAGAGGGGGTAGAGAGAGGGGGTAGAGAGAGAGGGTAGAGAGAGAGGGGGTAGAGAGAGGGGGTAGAGAGAGAGGGGGTAGAGGGAGAGGGTAGAGAGAGAGGGGTAGAGAGAGGGGTAGAGAGAGGGGGTAGAGAGAGGGGGTAGAGAGAGAGGGGGTAGAGAGAGGGGTAGAGAGAGGGGTAGAGAGAGAGGGTAGAGAGAGAGGGGGTAGAGAGAGGGGGTAGAGAGAGGGGGTAGAGAGAGAGGGTAGAGAGAGAGGGGGTAGAGAGAGGGGGTAGAGAGAGGGGGTAGAGAGAGGGGTAGAGAGAGAGGGGGTGGAGAGAGAGGGGGTAGAGAGAGAGGGGGTAGAGAGAGGGGGTAGAGAGAGAGGGGGTAGAGAGAGGGGTAGAGAGAGGGGTAGAGAGAGGGGTAGAGAGAGGGGGTAGAGAGAGAGGGGGTAGAGAGAGGGGGTAGAGAGAGAGGGTAGAGAGAGAGGGGTAGAGAGAGAGGGTAGAGAGAGAGGGGTAGAGAGAGAGGGTAGAGAGAGAGGGGGTAGAGAGAGAGGGTAGAGAGAGAGAGGGGGTAGAGAGAGAGGGTAGAGAGAGGGGGTAGAGAGAGAGGGGGTAGAGAGAGAGGGGGTAGAGGGAGGGGGTAGAGGGAGAGGGTAGAGAGAGGGGGTAGAGAGAGAGGGTAGAGAGAGAGGGGGGGT
>NC_136333.1:6016426-6059462 GCF_964198595.1 Lampetra fluviatilis | reverse complement strand
AGTGAGTGTGGTGAGCGTGGTGATCGTGGTGAGTGTGGTGAGTGTTGTAAGGGTTGGTGAGCGGTGTGTGTGTGCTGTGTGTGTGCTGTGTGTGCTGTGCTCTGTGTGTGTGTGTGCTGTGTGTGTGTGTTCTGTGTGTGTGGTGTGTGTGAGTGCTGTGTGTGTGTGGTGTGTGTGTGTTCTGTGTGTGTGTGGTGTGTGTGTGTTCTGTGTGTGTGTGGTGTGTGTGTGCTGTGTGTGTGTGGTGTGTGTGTGTGTGGTGTGTGTGTTCTGTGTGTGTGCTATATGTGTGTGCTATACGCTGAACTTCTTTCGCACCGTACGTAGCCAAACGTGGTAATCGGAGGTGCAGTGTTGAGTCTATGGGCAGTGTTGATTCTATGGGTAGTGTTGAGTCTATGGGCAGTGTTGATTCTATGGGTAGTGTTAAGTCTATGGTGGAGTGTTGAGTCTATGGGGCAGTGTTGAGTCTATGGGGCAGTGTTGAGTCTATGGGCAGTGTTGAGTCTACGGGGCAGTGTTGAGTCTATGGGTAGTGTTGAGTCTATGGGTAGTGTTGAGTCTATGTGCAGTGTTGATTCTATGGGTAGTGTTAAGTCTATGGTGGAGTGTTGAGTCTATGGGGTAGTGTTGAGTCTACGGGGCAGTGTTGAGTCTATGGTGCACTGTTGAGTCTATGGGCAGTGTTGAGTCTATGGGGCAGTGTTGAGTCTATGGGCAGTGTTGAGTCTATGGGGCAGTGTTGAGTCTATGGTGCACTGTTGAGTCTATGGTGCAGTGTTGAGTGTATGGGCAGTGTTGAGTCTATGGGTAGTGTTGAGTCTATGGTGCAGTGTTGAGTCTATGGGTTAGTGTTGAGTCTATGGGCAGTGTTGAGTCTATGGGCAATTTTGAGTCTATGGGGCAGTGCTGAGTCTATGGGTAGTGTTGAGTCTATGGGCAGTTTTGAGTCTATGGGCAGTGTGTATGCTGGACTTCTTTCGCACCGTACGTGAGTGAGTGAGTGAGTTGGCCGAGGGCTTCATTGCCTTCACGGCCGTCACCTCACCCATGAATCTCCCGCTCCGGCTTCTCATCCTCTTGTCCACCACCTCCTCCTCCTCCTCCATCTCCTGCACAACCTCCACCACCTCCACCAACGCCTGCAACATCACCTCGTCCACCAACGTTCGAGGTGAGAATCTCAGCACCTGTTCACTCACCTGTTCACTCACCTGTTCACTCACCTGTTCACTCACCTGTTCACTCACCTGTTCACTCACAAAGGCTCATTCCTAGCAGCGTGCTTCAGCCGCACCGAACCTCACAAAAAATTTACCCGTAAAAACAAACTTTTTCACTATAAATCCTTTATGTGCGTGTTCAATGGGCCACAACCCAGCCCACATTGGTCTTTGAAACGGGCGGCTAGAGTCCTCTCGTCCTCTGGCTGGAGATGGCTGCCACCTATGGGTCAGATGATTGCCTGCCACCATTAAGCAATTGGTAATTAAATAGAATTTTTTTTTACCTAAAAAGTGTAAAATTTTGGGGGAAAATTTTCACGAAAAGAAATTGTCACGCACAACGAGTCTGTGTGCAAAATGTCAGCTCGATTGGATCACGGGAAGTGGGTTAAAAAACGACCGAAAGATTTGCACGGTCGTAAGCGCGCAAGCAAGCAAGCAAGTGAACTTAATATAAAGGATTTAAAAATAATATCCAGGTGCCTACCTTGGCTCCTCCCACCCTCAACCAGTATATATACAAATACTGTGTTCTTGTAATTTCTCTCACTTGATACAGCTATCGTGCTGTGACTGTTCCACCTAAAGACGGAGGCTTGTGTTGCCTCCGGAACGTCGTGATTTTATTTTCTTTTTATTTTACTTTTATTAATTTGAATTTTTTACCTACGTGACTTTACCGAAAAAACCTAAGAATATCTTCACTCACCTCTTCACTCACCTCTTCGCTCACCTGTTTTACTCCGCAACACACACAGCCGCTTGAATGCTGCACGTTTTGTTGATTGGCTGCGTCGGGTGGTGGAGGGTTTAACGACACAAATTTACGTATCGTAGTGTAGAGTATAGTGTAGTGTATAGTGTAGTGTATAGTAGTGTAGTGTATAGTAGTGTAGTGTATAGTAGTGTAGTGTATAGTAGTGTAGTGTATAGTGTAGTGTATAGTGTAGTGTATAGTAGTGTAGTGTATAGTAGTGTAGTGTATAGTGTAGTATATAGTAGTGGAGTGTATAGTAGTGTATAGTGTAGTGTATAGTGTAGTGTATAGTAGTGTTTCGTAGTGTAGTGTATTTTAGTGTATAGTATAATAGTGTATAGTGTAGTGTATAGTGTAGTGTATAGTGTAGTGTATAGTAGTGCAGTGTATAGTAGTGCAGTGTATAGTGTAGTGTAGTGTATAGTGTAGTGTATAGTGTAGTATAGTGTAGTGTATAGTGTAGTGTATAGTAGTGTAGTGTATAGTAGTGTAGTGTATAGTGTAGTGTATAGTGGAGTGTATAGTAGTGGAGTGTATAGTAGTGTATAGTGTAGTGTATAGTAGTGTAGTGTATTTTAGTGTACAGTATAATAGTGTATAGTGTAGTGTATCGTAGTGTAGTCTATAGTAGTGTATAGTGTAGTGTATAGTATAGTAGTGTAGTGTATAGTAGTGTATAGTGTAGTGTATAGTAGTGTATAGTGTAGTATTGTATAGTATTGTATAGTATAGTGTATAGTGTAGTGTATAGTAGTGGAGTGTATAGTAGTGTAGTGTATAGTGTAGAGTATAGTAGTGTATCATAGTGTATTGTATTTTAGTGTATTGTATAGTATAGTAGTGTATTGTAGTGTATAGTAGTGTATAGTGTAGTGTATAGTAGTGTAGTGTAGAGTATAGTAGTGTAATGTATTGTATAGTAGTGTAGTGTATAGTTTTGTAGTGTATAGTAGTGTATAGTGTAGTGTATAGTAGTGTAGTGTATAGTAGTGTATAGTGTAGTGTATAGTAGTGTATAGTAGCGCAGTGTATTTTAGTGTATAGTAGTGTAGTGTATAGTGTAGAGTATAGTGTATAGTAGTGTATAGTGTATAGTAGTGTAGTGTATAGTAGTGTATAGTATAGTAGTGTATAGTAGTGTAGTGTTTAGTGAAGAGTATAGTGTATAGTAGTGTAGTGTATAGTAGTGTAGTGTATAGTGTAGTGTATAGTGTAGAGTATAGTGTATAGTAGTGTAGTGTTTAGTTTAGAGTATAGTGTATAGTAGTGTAGTGTATAGTAGTGTAGTGTATAGTGTAGTGTATAGTGTAGAGTATAGTGTATAGTAGTGTAGTGTTTAGTGTAGAGTATAGTGTATAGTAGTGTAGTGTATAGTAGTGTAGTGTATAGTGTAGTGTATAGTAGTGTAGTGTATAGTGTAGTGTATATTATGGATAATATTGGTCGTGAAAGCTTTACCACTGCCGCTAAGTAGTCCGAGATAGAACAGTTTAATATTCTTTATACTCTTTTTGTTTTTTTTCGGTAAAGTCACGTAGGAAGAAAATAAAAAATATTTTATTTCAAAAAATTATTTTATTTTATTTCTACCTACGTGACCAAAGAGCATGAATTCCTGCAGTCACGAAAGCTTCAAATCAAGATTGATATTTACTTTGTTAGACCGGATGTCCCGGACTTTTCACGAAGTTCTCTTATCACGTTCACGATGCTGGGTGGATGGATGGGATGGCGAGGCGGGGTTGGATGCTGTGTGCTATGCATAATAAACACATTGTCCTGCGGAGGGAGCTGGTAGGAACGTTGGGTTGCTCGGTCAATGGCCTGCAGGGTCAACGGCAGCGTGGTGTATTCCGCAAATAAGCCCGACTGTGAGGGCGGGCACAAGCCGGCGTGAGTAGGTTAAACGTTGAGTTTTATAAGGGCACCACGGGGTGACCAGCCCCTCCCCACCCAGCCCCTCCCACCCCCACCCAGCCCCATCCTCCCCACCTAGCCCCTCCCCACCCCACCCCAACCCAGCCCCACCCTCCCCACCCAGCCCGTTCCCACCCTCCCCACCCAGCCCGTCCCGACCCTCCCCACCCAGCCCCTCCCGACCCAGCCCCTCCCCACCCAGCCCCTCCCCACCCTGCCCCACCCTCCCCACCCAGCCCCTCTCCACCCTGCCCTCCCCACCCAGCCCCTCCCCACCCTCCCCTCCCCACCCAGCCCCACCCAGCCCCTCCCCACCCTCCTCACGAAAGCTTCAAATCCAGATTGACCCAAAGAATACGAATCGGGATTGACCCCTAAACAGGTCACGGTGCCATGTGCCCGCGTGCCCGCGTGTCGTTTAAACTCACCGGCGCGCGCGCGCCCAAGTTAACACTCCAACCCGGCTCGTACGGGCCGGTACATCGGAGGCTTTTGCACGGACGCATCTATTGGCCGTGCTTAGGGGTGCGTTGAACCCAACGTTCGGTCTTCACGGACGGACATTTGGGTGGACGTTTTACGTTTCCGCCCGTTTACAATCGCGGAAACGCTGTAACTACGTGGGGAGGGTGGTGGGGGGTTCGCGTGGGAAATAATAAAAAAAACCCGCGTCCAGAACACACAAAGATAAAGACAAAGATCCCCCGTATAGCCTTAACAGGCTGTAGGGGCAAGTGCTGTTAGCGAGACCTATGAAGGCTGGCACAGCACACGAGGGGGTGGGTGGCCAGCACCACGCCCGACCGCCTTTGTCTCCCCAGTGGCGATGTTTACACACCGCACCAGGTACTCATTTCAGGCACACACACACACGCGCGCGCGTAATATATTTTTAAATGTTTATTTTTATTTATTCTCAGAAAATGTTCAACCCCCCTTTTCGTGCGGACTCGATGTGACCACGCGAATGTTTTGTGGTGGCTTTAGGGGGGAGGGGAGGGGAAGGCAGGGACGACTTCCCTTGTTTCTGTTCCAAACGGTGACTCATGAATTGTGTGTTGAGGTTTCGCTTCGGTTTCTTGTTAAACCTCTCCGAGTGGGTCTCTCTGCCTGCTGCCGCAGCTACAACCCACTCACACCCTTCTTCCGGTACTTGTGGACGTGTGTGTGAGTGCGTGTGCGCGTGTGTGGGTTGGTTGGCCAACGTTATCGATAAAAAAAGCCAAATTTGGCTCAACATAATTTTGCAGAACTCTATTTAAAGTAAGAAATTGTTTTTCATGGACCGATTACACATCACGTGGGATTTTCCAGGTGAAATATTTTTCCGAAATTTAAAAAACTTTTTTTTTACTCATTGATTCCTCCCTAACCGCCCAGGGTCTGACTCTTTCTGTCTCGCCCATCATCATCGCCACTGTGTTCAGCCAGCAACAACACACGCACCAACTCGACTCACTGACTCAACCACTTACTCACCACACCGAGTACATAGAGGACCGCAGAACTTGGGGGAAAATGCAGCACCAGCTGACCACGCAGCTGCTGCTGCTGATGATGATGCTGATGCTGCTGATGCTGATGCTGCTGCTGCTGATGCTGCTGATGCTGATGCTGCTGATGCTGCTGATGCTGATGCTGCAGCTGATGCTGCTGCTGATGCTGCTGCTGATGCTGCTGATGCTGATGCTGCTGATGCTGATGCTGCTGATGCTGCTGCTGATGCTGATGCTGCTGATGCTGCTGCTGCTGATGCTGCTGATGCTGATGCTGCTGATGCTGATGCTGCAGCTGATGATGCTGATGCTGCTGCTGCTGATGTTGATGCTGCTGCTGATGCTGCTGATGCTGCTCGTGTCTGTGGTTCCTCATCAGGCGTCGTGGTGACGAGATGTTAACTACCTCGCCTTGTGGTCGTGGGTTCGATCCCGACACCGATGCCTGCTGTATATTTGTAGTTTGCGTGTTCTCCCCGTGGTCGCGTGGATTTTTTTGTCCGGGGTCCACTGTTTTTTCCCTACTCCGCATTTAGAATCAACATGCATTTCCACACGATAGCCCAGTGGGCCTTGCCTGGTAGAATAAAAAAATATTGTTTTGGAAGTTTATATAATTACAGGACTTGCCCCAACAGGCCTGTGTGTGTTTCTGCGCATGCTACTCGGAGGAGACCTTGAATTTTTTTGGCGATACGTTTTGTTTCGATTGAAAGCTTTCGTGACTGCAGGGATTCATCTTCTTGGTTCTTTCGGTAAAGTCACGTAGAAGGGAAGTAATACAATAATAAAAATAAAGCATAATAAATTAATTCTCACGACGTTTCGGCCACAACGCAAGCAGCCGTCCTCAGGTGAAGACCAGGTCTGTCGGGGAGACAGACCTGGTTATTTTATTACTTCCCTTCTACGTGACTTTACCGAAAGAACCAAGAAGATGGATACGTTTTGTGTCATCGCAGAAATGAAGCCCTTGCCAAGGCCACAAAACGTGACCTTGACTGGACGGAACTTCTTCTTCAAGCTCAAGTGGCAAGCTCCTGCCGACTGCGAGAACTGCACATACGAGGCGCGGTGGCAACAGTAAGATTCCTCCTCCATGGCGCCTCGCCAAAGACGAGGGCTGTTCGGCTTCGGGGCTGTTCCGCGCTGCCGGTTTTACCCGATGAATGGCGAGAGAGCAAATTCTGTCACCGGTCAGGGTTTGCCGCGCGTACGCAAACGCGTGCGGTGGGGAGAAAACGAGTGCGGGTGCTTCCACCTCTCGCAAAGACGTCTTGGCGGGGAGTGGAAGAGGGTCATCAGTTTGCCCTCCCGTAGCGGGGAGAGACCCTTCTGCTGGCATGGATGGCAGATACGGTCAACCCTTGTTAAATCGACACATTTTGGTTCATCTGGCTTTTGTCGAATTATCCAATATTCCTGAATTATGTACAATAAGTGGTAATCCCCCAGTGCCTCCTGCCCCAATTAAAAAATATATATTTTCCAAACTTTTCACACACCAAAACACAAAGACAAAGATCCCCCGTGTAGCCTTAACAGACTGTAGGGCCAAGTGCTGTTAGCGAGTACCTATGAAGGCCGGAACGGCACACGAGGAGGTGAGTGGCCAGCGCCACGCCCGACCGCCTTTGTCTCCCCAGTGGCGATGTTTACACACCGCACCAGGTACTCATTTGAGGCTGAGTCAACCTCGGGGAGGCCCAGGACCGGTTCGGATAATCGTCACTGGTGTTGTCCGTGAGCGGGAATCGAACCCGGGTCGCCAGGTTCATAGCGCTAACCGCTACACTACCATACGCATTGACACACACACACAGACACACCCAGCCCGCATCAGTTCCATCCAACGCTTTGGATTTGTCCCGCCGACTTAAGCCCCTCTTCTACGACCACTTGATGTCGGCGTAGACGACACTTCCCAGAGGGTTGGCTTGCACACGGTGCGCACGTAGGGTAAAGTCCAAAACCACGCGCACCGCCGCAAGACCGAGCCCATTGTTTTGGTCGTGACGTGCGCCGTCCTTCCCCGTGCGTGCCCAAATCGGACCCATCCGGTACGGCGAATTCGGCTCATGGCGAATTGCTCGTGCACCGTTTCTACGCCGACAGCGCCCCAATTCCGAATGACCAAATTGCCGAAATGACGAATGCACGTCAAAGGCTTAATTCGCTCCGCTAGCATCGAAAGTTATCCCTTTTTCACCCGGAAAACGTACTTTAAAAATATTTAAACAATAGATATGAATACGTAAAGATGCTAACGGCATTAGAAACACACAATATTAAAAGAAACGTGGTTAATCGGTGCATTAATTAATATTTACTGTGCCTACAAAAGCCCGTTGTTAACAGGGAAATGGTCGGTAAACAAACACATTGGGCTCTATGGAGGCACTACTCTACTATACACTACACTACAATACACTACACTACTATACACTACACTATACTCTACACTACACTACTATACACTACACTACTATACACTACTATACTATACACGACACTATACACTACACTACTACACTACTATACACCATTACTATACACTACACTACTATACACTACTATACACTACACTACTATACACTACATTACTATACACTACACTATACACTACACTACTATACACTACACTATACTCTACACTACTATACACTACTATACTATACACTACACTATACACTACACTATAAACTACACTACTATACACTACACTATACACTACACTACGATACACTACACAACTATACACTACACTATACTCTACACTACACTACTATACACTACTATACTATACACTACACTATACACTATACTATACACTACACTACTATACACTACACTATACACTACACTACTATACACTGCACTATACTCTACACTACACTACTATACACTACTATACACTACTATACACTACACTATACACTACACTACTATACACTACACTATACACTACACTATACACTACACTATACACTATACTATACACTACACTACTATACACTACACTATACACTACACTACTATACACTACACTCTACACTACACTATACACTACTATACACTACTATACACTACTATACACTACACTATACACTACACTACCATACACTACACTACTATGCACTACACTATACACTACACTACTATACACTACACTACTATACACTACACTACTATACACTACACTATACACTACTATACACTACTATACACTACACTATACACTACACTACTATACACTACACTACTATACACTACACTACTATACACTACACTACTATACACTACACTATACACTACACTACTATACACTACACTATACACTACACTATACACTACTATACACTACTATACACTACACTATACACTACTATACACTACACTATACACTACACTATACACTACACTATACACTACTATACACTACTATACACTACACTATACACTACTATACACTACACTATACACTACTATACACTACTATACACTACACTATACACTACACTATACACTACTATACACTACTATACACTACACTATACACTACTATACACTACTATACACTACACTATACACTACTATACACTACTATACACTACACTATACACTACTATACACTACTATACACTACTATACACTACTATACACTACTATACACTACACTATACACTACACTATACACTACTATACACTACTATACACTACACTATACACTACTATACACTACTATACACTACTATACACTACACTATACACTTCTATACACTACTATACACTACACTATACACTACTATACACTACACTGAAACTGCCGTTTTGCGTTACCGCCCACAGCTACGGCTCCAACAGTTGCAACACGGAGGACTGCAGTCCTGGTAACGTCGGCGCTGCAACAAGCTGCGAGCTGTCCATCTCCCAGGACATGCTGATGGACAAGATCATCGTTGATGTGCGCACCACGTCAACGCAGATCGACAGCTCTTCCGCGTGGGTGCAAATACGTTGCCTGCCTAGGAACGTCGGTGAGTTAAACCTCGACTTGAAGCTTTCGTGACTGCAGGGATTCATCTTCGTGGTTCTTTCGGTAAAGGTCACGTAGAAGGGAAGTAATAAATAATAATAATATTGTTTTATTTTTATTATTTTATTACTTCCCTTCTACGTGACTTTACCGAAAGAACCAAGAAGATGAGTTAAACCTCGCGGCGACGTGACGATCCAGACGCGTAGAGTCCCGATGCGCCATGGATAAGGCTTTGGGGGCAGGCCTGCGTCTTGAGGCGATCCGGCCGTACGTAATGACGCCCCTCGATACGGATTAACGCGCCGGTTATTCACGCTTCGTTCGGCTCAGTATTGGACCGCGTTTTTCATCATCTCCCCCATCGGTCCTCCCCTCCCTCCCTCCCTTCCTCTTTTTTCTTTCCTTTCGATCATGGGCGCCATAGTAGCTAGGAGATGTGAACTACCTCGCCTGGTATAAAGGAGGTCGTGGGTTCGATCTCGACCCTGACACCTGCTGCTGTATATTTTGAGTTTGCGTGTCTCTCTCTCGCCATCATCTTCAAGGTGGCTAGGAGATGTTAACTACCTCGCCTGGTATAAAGGAGGTCGTGGGTTCGTATCCCGATGCTGACGCCTGCTGCTGTATATTTGGAGTTTGCATCTCTCTCTCTCATCATCATCATCAAGGTGGCTAGGAGATGTTGACTACCTCTTCTCCTCCCCTCCCATCCCTCTCCTCCCCCCCCATCCCTCTCCTCCCCCCTCATCCCTCCCCCCCATCCCTCCCCTTCCATCCCTCTCCCCTCCCATCCCCCTCCTCCCCCCCCATCCCTCCCATCCCTCTCCTCCCGCCCCATCCCTCTCCTCCCCCCCCCATCCCTCTCCCCTCCCATCCCCCTCCTCCCCCCCCATCCCTCCCATCCCCCTCCTCCCCCCCATCCCCCTCCCATCCCCCTCCTCCCGCCCCATCCCTCTCCTCCCCCCCCATCCCTCCCATCCCTCTCCTCCCCCCCCCATCCCTCTCCCCTCCTATCCCTCTCCTCCCCCCTCATCCCTCCCCTCCCATCCCCCTCCTCCCGCCCCATCCCTCCCATCCCTCTCCTCCCCCCCATCCCTCTCCTCCCCCCCCCATCCCTCTTCCCTCCCATCCCTCTCCTCCCCCCTCATCCCTCCCCCCCATCCCTCCCCTTCCATCCCTCTCCCCTCCCATCCCTCTCCTCCCCCCCATCCCTCCCCTTCCATCCCTCTCCCCCCCCCATCCCTCTCCTCCCCCCCCATCCCTCCTCCCCCCCATCCCTCCCCCCCCCCATCCCTCCCCCCCCCATCCCTCCTCCCCCCCATCCCTCTCCCCCCCCATCCCTCTCCTCCCCCCCCATCCCTCCCCCCCCCCTCCCCTCCTGCCACCAGTCGAGCTCGATGCCCCACGCGTGACCCTGTTCAAGGAGGGCGACAGTCTGCGGCTGGCCGTCACTCCTCCCGAGTTGAGTCACCTGGACGGGGAGAATGTGGTCCTTGACACTTACAGAGCAGTCATCACCGCCGCCGGGGAGCAAAACCACAACGTGAGTCGTCGTCATGGTTATCGTCGTCGTAGTGATTATCATCGTCGTCGTCGTCGTCATCGTCATGGTTATCGTCGTCGTAGTGATTATCATCGTTGTCGGGATTATCATCGTCATGGTTATCATCATCGTCGTGATTATCGTCGTCGTGATTATCATCGTCGTCGTCGTCGTTTTCGTCATGGTTATCATCATCATCTTCCTGATCATTGGCCAGAATCGGAATATTTATTTTGACTGCGCCTACATACTCACCCGCCTCTGTCTCTCTTGTAAAATGAACTCGCCCAGGCGTTCCCCTTTGCGCTCTCAATATGTAGAGATCCACACCGATGCACTGCATGGACAAACCGCCCTACTTCCATCTGTCCACACCAAAAGAGAATAGAGTAAAACCTTGGATTGCGAGTAACTTGGTCTGCGAGTCTTCTTGGTTCTTTCGGTAAAGTCACGTAGAATGGAAATAATAAAATAATAAAAATAAAACATAATAAAATAATTCTCACGACGTTTCGACCACAACGCAAGCGAGCTGGCGGTCCAGGACCCGCACAAAGCACGGGTTCAAACCGCCAGGAGATTTACTGGCTGAAAGCGATGATGGGAAAGGTTAAGAAACAACCGACCCCCTCCCCGTAGCGCTGACGGCGTCATCGCCATCACCACCGCCACTTGGCGGTGGCGAGGCCGCGTGGACTGGCCGATGCGTGGCTCCGAGGAGAGCACGCTTGAAGGGTTGACTGTGGAGGGTGGCGCTCGTAACGACGCGGTATGGCGCGTGTGCCGGTGTGTTGTTTTCCTGCCGTGAGGGCTCGCATGTTGGAAATGACTCCAGCGCAATCGCAGCTGGAGGAATAAAGTTGTCTGAAAAGTCAAAATCTCTCTCGCTCGCTCTTTCTCTCGCTCGTTCTCTCTCGCTTGCTCCCTCTCGCTCGCTCTCTCACTCGCTCTCTCTCGCTCGCTCTCTCTTTCTCTCTCTCTCTCGCTCGCTCCCTCTCGCTCGCTCGCTCTCTCTTTCTCTCTCTCTCTCACTCGCTCTCTCTCGCTCGCTCTCTCTTTCTCTCTCTCTCTCGCTCGCTCCCTCTCGCTCGCTCGCTCTCTCTTTCTCTCGCTCGTTCTCTCTCGCTTGCTCCCTCTCGCTCGCTCGCTCTCTCACTCGCTCTCTCTCGCTCGCTCTCTCTTTCTCTCTCTCTCTCGCTCGCTCCCTCTCGCTCGCTCTTTCTCGCTCGCTCTCTCTCGCTCGCTCTCTCGCTCGCTCTCTCTTTCTCTCGCTCGCTCTCTCTCTCTCGCTCGCTCTCTCGCTCTCTCGCTTGCTCTCTCTCTCTCGCTCGCTCTCTCTCTCGCTCTCTCGCTTGCTCTCTCTCTCTCGCTCGCTCTCTTTCTCTCTCTCTCTCGCTCGCTCTCCCTCTCTCGCGCTCTCTCTCTCACACTCGCTCTCTGGCTCTCTGCGCTTTCAGGAGGAAGTGGAATTCCAAGGGAGCGAGTTTACGTTCCCCGTGAACGGCAGCATATTCAGGACGCTGAGCAAGCCGAGGCTGTGCGTGAGGGTGCATGCGGTGGTCACCATCGGGTCGTGGGAGAAGGAGACGGAGAAATCCACGGAGGAGTGCGTGCAGTTCAGCCGGGAAGGTGGGGACGAGCGACGCGCTGATGTCCTTGAAACAATCTCGTAGCTTTCGATTGAAAGCTTTCGTGACTGCAGGGATTCATATTCTTGGTTCTTTCGGTAAAGTCACGTAGAAGGGAAATAATAAAATAATACAAATCAAACATGATAAAATTCTCACGGCGTTTCGATTGCAACACAAGCAATCATCATTTATTATTTTTCGATTTAAAGCTTTCGTGACTGCAGGGATTCATCTTCTTGGTTCTTTCGGTAAAGTCACGTAGAAGGGAAATAATAAAATAATACAAATCAAACATGATAAAATTCTCACGGCGTTTCGATTGCAACACAAGCAATCATCATTTATTATTTTTCGATTTAAAGCTTTCGTGACTGCAGGGATTCATCTTCTTGGTTCTTTCGGTAAAGTCACGTAGAAGGGAAATAATAAAATAATACAAATCAAACATGATCAAATTCTCACGGCGTTTCGATTGCAACACAAGCAATCATCATTTATTATTTTTCGATTTAAAGCTTTCGTGACTGCAGGGATTCATCTTCTTGGTTCTTTCGGTAAAGTCACGTAGAAGGGAAATAATAAAATAATACAAATCAAACATGATAAAATTCTCACGGCGTTTCGATTGCAACACAAGCAATCATCATTTATTATTTTTCGATTTAAAGCTTTCGTGACTGCAGGGATTCATCTTCTTGGTTCTTTCGGTAAAGTCACGTAGAAGGGAAATAATAAAATAATACAAATCAAACATGATCAAATTCTCACGGCGTTTCGATTGCAACACAAGCAATCATCATTTATTATTTTTCGATTGAAAGCTTTCGTGACTGCAGGGATTCATCTTCTTGGTTCTTTCGGTAAAGTCACGTAGAAGGGAAATAATAAAATAATACAAATCAAACATGATCAAATTCTCACGGCGTTTCGATTGCAACACAAGCAATCATCATTTATTATCTTTCGATTGAAAGCTTTCGTGACTGCAGGGATTCTTATTCTTGGTTCTTTCGGTAAAGTCACGTAGAAGGGAAATAATAAAATAATACAAATTATGTTGCGGTCGAAACGTCGTGATAATTTTTATTGTTTTATTAGTATTATTTTATTATTTCCCTTCTACGTGACTTTACCGAAAGAACCAAGAATATAATCTCATAGCTGTCAACCCATCACGGTTTACCCCGTATTCTTGCCCAGGGAAATAGAGTGTTCAGGTCCCTGCGGCGTACAGCCGTTTCAATACGGGCACACATTTTTATTTTGTCCATGTGTTTGTGATTCTTCCTTGTGATGGTGACTTTGTAGGATGAACGTTGAGATTTATAAGTGACACGGGGTGACCAATTCGGTCTGAGTTGGTCTGTAATAAGGTAGAGGGCACTGATCAGGGGTTGACAGGTTTGTAGTGGTAAGTGTACTAGTGGCGAGTGTCGTAGTGGTGATTGTATTAGTGTCGTGGTGAGTGTACTAGTGATGAGTGTAGTAGTGGTGAGTGTACCAGTGGTGAGTGTAGTAGTGATGAGTGTAGTAGTGATGAGTGTAGTAGTGGTGAGTGTACTAGTGATGAGTGTACTAGTGGTGAGTGTAGTGGTGAGTGTAGTGGTGAGTGTAGTGGTGAGTGTAGTGGTGAGTGTACTAGTGGTGAGTGTAGTAGTGGTGATTGTATTAGTGTCGTGGTGAGTGTACTAGTGATGAGTGTAGTAGTGGTGAGTGTACCAGTGGTGAGTGTACCAGTGGTGAGTGTAGTAGTGGTGAGTGTACCAGTGATGAGTGTAGTAGTGGTGAATGTATTAGTGTCGTGGTGAGTGTAGTAGTGGTGAGTGTACCAGTGATGAGTGTAGTAGTGGTGAGTGTATTAGTGTCGTGGTGAGTGTAGTAGTGGTGTCTATTTATCTGTGTTTCTCCCTTGTGATGGTGACTCTGTAGGATGAACGTTGAGATGTATAAGAGGCACGGGGTGACCAATAAAGTGTCTGCATTGGTCTGTAATAATGTAGCCACTGATAAGTGGTTGACAGGTTTGCAATCTCTTAACTTGTGCCGGCCTTCACAGGTGCCACCCGCCACTAACAGCACTTGCCCAAACGGTCCGTTAAGGGGCTACGCAGTTGAGCGACAGTCACATCCTCGTCTGTTTTGTGTCTCCGCGCAGAGCTGAACACGCTTCTGCTGGTGCAGCTGCTGCTGCTGTCGATCTTCATCATACTGGTGACGGCCGTTGGCTACTACTTCACGATGCAGTACTTACACGTCGCCAATGACCGCCTGCCCTTCGTGCTGGTGAGAGCGTCGGCACTGTCGTCACCGATGTCGTCGTCGCCAGTGACGGAACCGCACAATCTGCGGTGCCCTCTACCTTATTACAGACCTGTAAAATCACCGTCACAAGGGAAAAACACAGACAAAAAAATGTGTTTTGCCCGAATTGAAACGGCTGTACGCCGCGTGTAGCCGAAAACTCAATTTGCCCTGGACAAGAATCGGGGGTAAAAAAAAACCGTGATGGGTTGACAGCATTGGGACTGGGACTAAACAAATCGGCGCCCCGGCAGTTTAATATTATTAAACGCGCTGGCACCAACAAAATAATTGGGGCTGTTGGAGGCGGCTAAGATGTCGCGACGTGACGACGACGACGACGATGGCGGGGGGGGTGATGTTGTCGTCCGACATCGTTTGCGGGGGCGGAGGGATGGGGGGTCCCCGTTTGGGCCGGGAGACAATGTGAAAACAAGGAATGGGGTTGCCGGCCAGGAAGAATATTTGGGGCTGCCGAATATATGAAGCAAGTGAGAGGGTAAAAGGGCAATGAAGCGTACACACACTTATAGAGGGAATGAAATATTTTTATAAAAAAAAAAAAAATCTTTTTACTCTGATCACATCTGCAATTTGGCCACACATACTTGCAATACGTTTCTCTAATCTTAACGTTCAGTTGTGTGCCGTGGTGACCTTCACAGGTGCTACTCGCCAACAGCACTTGACCCAACGCTCCGTTGAAGGCTACGCGTGGGGGCGGGGATCTTTGTCTGCGTTCCCTTCTCAGGCCGACCTGCTGCCGGACGAGGGCAGCGACAAACACCCGACGCCGGGATCCCACCACGGGCCCCCGGCGGCCCGGCCCTGCCACGAGCCCGACTCGCACCCCATCTCCGTCGTGGCGGTCGTCGACTGCCCCCGCAGCGGCTACGACCGCGTCGCGATCTGCGCCGTGGCCCACGACTGCGGCCGCCGCGGCTCGCCCTCCGAGGGGTTCCCCGCGCAGCGGCGTCGCCCACCTAATCCTCCTCCGGCGGTGGCAGGGCGAGAGAGATGGTGGCAGGACGAGGAGGAAGAGGACGAGGAGAGACTGGCGGCGAGCCAGGCCCCGTCGTTGGACGAGATCCCGCTCGCCGGCGCCGCACTCGTCACGGACACCGAAGGGCACCGGCTGGCGGACGCCGCTTATTCGGGCGTCGCCATGCCGCTGTTGGAGGTCGCGGGGGGCGACAACAGCAACGGCGGCAGCAGCGAGCGCCTCTACGGGGGGAGCGACGCGGACGAAGACGACGACTGCCCCGGCGTCTCGCTCATGAGCCGGCTGGCGGCGCCCGGCGAGTGCGGCATCGACGCCGGGTGGCTGCTGGGGGAGGCGGCGGCGGCGGGCGGCGAGTGGCAGCCCGTCGCGCTGCAGCTCAGCGACATCTCGTCGCTCTTCGCTCCCGCGTGAAAGGCGGCGTGAAAGGCGGCGTGAAAGGCGGCGGGCGCGGCGGGGAAAACTGCTCGCCTGCGATTTGTACTGGACGAGGATGATGGGGTGGGTGGTGGTTGGGGGGGGGTAGGGGGAGATTTGCACTTTTAGGGGGGCTCGCTTTGGCGCCGCCCCACCTCGTCTCGGCTGTTCTGCTGCTGCGGCCGAGTAATGGGGCCCCCCTCCCGCCACCCCCCCGCCCCCCCCCTTTACCCCCCCCCTGCCCCCCCCCCCCGCCTCTCCCACCAGTCGCAGCTGTCCCTACGCAGGCCTGGCCTGCTAAACGGTTATGGAGGGCTTCGTTTGGCCGTCGTCCCCTGAAAGTCGGATAACAACTGCCAGCAACGTGAGTGGGTCACACGAGGAACAATGGATAGTGTCGTCGTCGTCGTCGTCATCGTCGACAAAAATCATCGGCAGCCACGGTCAATCCGCTGCTGGACGAAAGGCATCCCTACGTGACTTTACCGAGAAAAAAAAAAACCTAAGACTACGAATCCTTGCAGTCACGAAAGCTTCAAGTCTAGAAGTGTGGAGTTACGGTTGTTTTACCGCACCTCGCCCACGCCGGCCCCTTCGCGTCCCAGGCTGCGAGGGAAGCGTCGACGCCGGGAGCATAGAAGCGCGCGGCGGCACAGTACAACCATGTGCTTGTACGCCGCGCTACCCCCCTCTTCCACGCAGGAGCCACTGGGCCACGACGACCCAAGTTGAGCAAGTGGCCGGGTCGCCTCTATGCAGGCTCCTCAAGTCGCCCATCAAGCAAGAGGTCGCACGGGTTTTGATTCCTTACCCGTACCCGGCCGCACCAGGGTCGCAAACGGGTACCCGTACCCGGCCGTACCCGTACCCTACCCGTACCCAGCCGCGGTACGGGTAGGGTACGGGTATCGGGTACCTGATTGCGACCTCTGGGATGAAGCCACGTTGCAGGCGCGGGTGGGTTGATTCTAGGAACTTGAATTGTGAGAAGAGACAAGACGTTGGGAAATGAGTGACAAACGGTGACTCACCAGTGACTCACGGCCTACCCGTACCCGTACCCGGCCGCACCAGGGTCGCAAACGGCTACTCGTACCCGGCCGGGTACGGGTAACCGGGTATCGGGTAGGGTACGGGTATCGGGTACCCGCTTGCGACCTCTGCCCGTCAAGTTTCTGAGCCCTTGCCACGAACTGGGGGGGGGAGATTGGGTCGGAGTGTGACACTTTATTGACGCCGGTGAGAACTGGGAAGCGATCATCCCGGGACGACCCCGTCGGCAACAAATCTGTTTATTTATTGAGCGTCTTCGCCGCGGCGGAGGCGGCGGCGGCTGTGTTTTGCATTTCGTAACAAATAAAGCGCGGGCTACTTGGGGCTTTCTGGCGGATACGATTCTGTGCGAGTCTCGTGGTGTGGAACAGCTCGCGTCAAAGCGTTCATACCCTGAGGTATGAATGGTTTGGTGTGAGGGAGTGGCGGGTGAGGGGGTGCGGGGGGGGGGTGTCGTTTGCTCGTCAGTACGGGAATTACATTGAGAGACGGAGCACGTGGGAGAGAGAGACACAGAGACAGAAAGACAGGGATACACAGAGATACAGAGAGAGACACAGAGATACAGAGAGAGATACATGGATGCACAGAGACATACAGAGACACACAGAGACAGAAAGACACAGAGAGACACACAGATACACAGAGACAAAGACACAGATATAGAGAGACACACAGAGACAGAAAGACACAGAGAGAGACAGACAGCGAACACGACACCACCCGGATGATTGAAAGCGGAGCGAGAGTGTGGGGGGGAGGGGGTTTGAGGGAGGGGGGGAGTTGGAGGCATGGCGACGTCACGGCCACAAGTGACCAAGGCCACCGACACGGCCGAGGTTCACGGTGACGTCATGGGCGTGGTGAGTGGGTGGGGCGTCTTTGTTCATCCGCGGGGGGGGGGGGGGGGGTCCTCAGTCAGGGGGGGAGGGGTGTCGGGGGGGGGGGTCCGCGGGGGGGGGGGGGGTCCGTGGGGGGGGGGGTCCGCGGGGGGGGGGGGGTCCGTGGGGGGTGGGGGGTCCGCGGGGGGGGGGGGGGGTCCGTGGGGGGGGGGGCTACAAAAGCACTTCGCTTTGTCTTTTCCTTCCTTTCCTGCACCCGGCAACGTCCGCGGATATTTACGGGAACGGCGTTTTGTTTTTTGGTTCGGCCTAGGGGAGCCCCCGATGGCAGCTTGCCCCCCCCCCCACCTGGTTCTATTCGGCGCTGCTCGGCGCTGCCCGGCACCCCGGTAAGGGAGAGGGGAGGGGGGGGTTCCTCCCGTTGGTGTAAACGGCAACAGCGGACAGCGGTCCCTCCACTCCTCCTCTTCAGCTAGGAGATGTTGACTACCTCGCCTGGTACGCAGGAGGTCTTGGGCGGTTCGATCCCGACCCTGACGACGCCTGCTGCTGTGTATTTGGAGTTTGCGTGTCTCTCATCATCATCATCACGGTGGCTAGGGACATGTGAACTACCTCGCCTGGCACGCAGGAGGTCTTGAGGGTTCGATCCCGACCCTGACGACGCCTGCTGCTGTGTATTTGGAGTTTGCGTGTCTCTTTTTCTCTCCCCGTGGTCGCGTGGATTTTTCTCCAGGGTCACTCCGGGTTTTCCCCTCCACATTTCAGAATCGACGTCACGCGTTTAGACGATTTGGCTCCTGCTATACATTTCCACGTGGTGGTGGTGATGATGATGATGCCCACTTCGGCGAGCAATCATTTGCGATAGCAAGGTCGCTTCCGACAAACAGTTACGTGGCAAGCTCAGTGGAGGCCTTAACCTGCTAGGATAATAAAAAAAAGTTTACAGTTTAGTTTTATTCATCTTCTTCTTGCTGCTCTCTCTGCCGTTGAAGTCCCTCTCCACGCTCCCCAACCTCTTCTTCCCCGACCTCTCCACGCTCCCCGACCTCTCCACGCTACCCGACCTCTCCACGCTCCCCGACCTCTTCTTCCCCGACCTCTCCACGCTCCCCGACCTCTTCTTCCCCGACCTCTCCACGCTCCCCGACCTCTCCACGCTCCCCGACCTCTTCTTCCCCGACCTCTCCACGCTCCCCGACCTCTTCTTCCCCGACCTCTCCACGCTCCCCGACCTCTCCACGCTCCCCGACCTCTTCTTCCCCGACCTCTCCACGCTCCCCGACCTCTTCTTCCCCGACCTCTTCTCCACGCTCCCCGACCTCTCCACGCTCCCCGACCTCTTCTTACCCGACCTCCCCACGCTCCCCGACCTCTCCACGCTCCCCGACCTCTCCACGCTCCCCGACCTCTTCCCCGACCTCCCCACGCTCCCCAACCTCTTCTTCACGCTCCGCTCCACGCCGCCTGCTTCTTCCTTCTCCCTGCGCACGGCGGCCAATCTGTCGCCGCTCCCTCTCTCGGAATCCTCCTCCTCCTCGTCGTCCACCACACGAACAACGTCCACGCTCACCACCTCCTCCTCGTCCACCTTCCTCCTCATCTTCTTCTTCCTCCTCTTTGTCGACTTCTCGTCGTCGTGGTCGTTGCCCGACGGCGGCTGGAGACGCTTGCCCTCCACGTGAACTCGTCCGTTCACCACGCCGACATCCGGCTGAGCGTCCTCTCCTCCACCACCACCTCCTCCACCACCTCCACCATCACCTCCACCACCACCGACACCGACACCACCAGCACCTCCACCGACATCACCACCGACATCACCACCTCCACCACTGACACCACCACCTCGACCACCACCTCGACCACCGACACCTCCACCACCACCTTGACCACCACCGAAACCACCAACACCACCGACACCACCACCACCACCACCTCGACCACCACCGACACCACCACCACCACCTCGACCACCACCGACACCACCACCACCACCGACACCACCACCGACACCACCACCGACACCACCGACACTACCACCATCTCCGGCCGCTAGCACCGCCGCTGCTGCCCGCTGCCGCCCGCCGCCGCGGCGACCTCTCCCCGGGCGACGGCGGCTTTCCTGAGCACCTCCTCGCCCGACACGGCCGCCTGCCGCAGGCGCTCGGCAATCTCCTCCTCATCGTCGTCGTCGTCGTCGTCGCTCTTCTTCTTCGTCTTCCTCTTCGCCGTGCTGCGGTCGAGATACAGGAGGGCAAGTGAGCGCAGGGCCGCTATCGTGCACAGAAAATACACGCACACACCGCACACACACACACCGCACACACACTCAACACTATACACACACACCGCACACACCGCACATAGACTCAACACTACCCATAGACTCAACACTATACACACACACCGCACACACACCGCACACACCGCACATAGACTTAACACTACACACACACACCTTCAACACACACACACACCGCACACACACCTTCAACACACACACCTTCAACACACACACCTTCAACACACACACCGCACATACACACACATCGCACACACACCTTCAACATACACACCTTCAACACACACACCGCACACATACACACACACGCACACAGACTCAACACTGCCCATAGACTCAACACTGCCCATAGACTCAACACTACCCATAGACTCAACACTGCCCATAGACTCAACACTGCCCATAGACTCCACTACCCATAGACTCAACACTGCCCATAGACTCAACACTACCCATAGACTCAACACTACCCATAGACTCAACACTGCCCATAGACTCAACACTGCCCATAGACTCAACACTGCACCAAGGACTCAACACTGCCCATAGACTCAACACTGCCCATAGACTCAACACTGCCCATAGACTCAACACTGCCCATAGACTCAACACTGCCCATAGACTCAACACTGCCCATAGACTCAACACTGCCCATAGACTCAACACTGCCCATAGACTCAACACTGCCCATAGACTCAACACTGCCCATAGACTCAACACTACCCATAGAGGAGGAGGAGGGGGGGGGGAGTAGGGGGGGGGGGGGAGGAGGAGGAGGAGGAGGAGGAGGAGGAGGAGGGGGGGGGGAGGAGGGGGGGGGAGGAGGGGGGGGGGGGAGGGGGGGGGAGGAGGAGGAGGAGGAGGAGGGGGGGGGGGGAGGAGGAGGGGGGGGGGGAGGAGGGGGGGAGGAGGAGGGAGGGGGGGAGGAGGAGGGGGGGGGGGAGGAGGAGGGGGGGGGGAGGAGGAGGGGGGGGGGAGGAGGAGGGGGGCGGGAGGAGGGGGGGGGAGGAGGGGGGGGGGAGGAGGAGGAGGGGGGGGGAGGAGGGGGGGGAGGAGGAGGAGGAGGGGGGGGGGGGAGGAGGGGGGGGGAGGAGGAGGAGGAGGAGGAGGAGGAGGGGGGGGAGGAGGAGGAGGAGGAGGGGGGGGGAGGAGGAGGAGGGGGGGGGAGGAGGAGGAGGGGGGGGGAGGGGGGGGGAGGAGGAGGAGGGGAGGGGGGGGGAGGAGGGGGGGGGGAGGAGGGGGGGGGAGGAGGAGGAGGGGGGGGAGGGGGGGGAGGAGGAGGACGGGGGGGGTGGGGGGGGTGGGAGGAGGAGGGGGGGGGGAGGGGGGGGAGGAGGGGGGGGAGGAGGAGGAGGAGGAGGAGGAGGGGGGGGAGGAGGAGGAGGAGGGGGGGGGAGGAGGAGGAGGGGGGGGAGGAGGGGGGGGATGATGAGGAGGAGGAGGAGGGGGGGGAGGAGGAGGGGGGGGGAGGAGAAGGGGGGGGGGGAGGAGGAGGAGGGGGAGGAGGGGGAGGAGGAGTGGGGGGAGGAGGGGGGGGGAGGAGTGGGGGGAGGAGGGGGGGGGAGGAGGGGGGGGGAGGAGGAGGAGGAGGAGGAGGGGGGGGAGGAGGAGGAGGAGGGGGGGGGAGGAGAGGGGGGGGGAGGAGGGGGGGGGGAGGGGGAGGAGGGGGGGGGGAGGAGGAGGAGGAGGAGGGGGAGGAGGAGGGGGGGGGGGAGGAGGAGGGGGGGGGGGAGGAGGGGGGGGGAGGAGGGGGGGGGGAGGAGGGGGGGGGGAGGAGGGGGAGGAGGAGGGGGGGGGGGAGGAGGAGGGGGGGGGAGGAGGAGGAGGAGGAGGAGGGGGGGGGGGAGGAGGGGGGGGGGAGGAGAGATGAGGAGGAGGAGGAGGGGGGGGGGAGGAGAGATGAGGAGGGGGGGGGGAGGAGGGGGGGGGGAGGAGTGGGGGGAGGAGGGGGGGGGGGGAGGAGGGGGGGGAGGAGGGGGAGGGGGAGGAGGAGGGGGGGGGGGAGGAGGGGGGGGGGAGGAGAGATGAGGAGGAGGAGGAGGAGGAGGAGGGGGGGGGGAAGAGAGATGAGGAGGAGGAGGGGGGGGGAGGAGGGGGGGGGGAGGAGGGGGGGTGGAGGAGGGGGGGGGGGGAGGACGGGGGGGGGAGGGGGAGGAGGAGGAGGAGGAGGAGGAGGAGGGGGGGGGAGGAGGGGGGGGGGGGGAGGAGGGGGGGGGGGAGGAGGGGGGGGGGGAGGAGGGGGGGGGAGGAGGGGGGGGGAGGGGGGAGGGAGGAGGGGGGGGGAGAAGGGGGGGGAGGGGGGGGGGAGAAGGGGGGGGGGGAGGGGGGGGGGGGAGAAGGGGGGGGAGGAGGGGGGGGAGGAGGGGGGGAGGAGGAGGGGGGGAGGAGGAGGGGGGGGGGAGGAGGGGGGGGGGAGGAGGGGGGGGGAGGAGGGGGGGGGAGGAGGGGGGGGGAGGAGGGGGGGGGGAGGATGGGGGGGGGAGGATGGGGGGGGGAGGAGGAGGGGGGGGGAGGAGGAGGGGAGGGGGGGGAGGAGGGGGGGGGAGGAGGAGGGGAAGTGACGACGACGATGATGAGGAGGAGCCCTGGGTACCCACGGGAGTGTGCGGAGCAGCGTGGGGCGGCGCTGGCGAGGAGGAGGAGGAGGCGGCGCCCCGTCGCCCGGCGCCTCGTGGGGGCCGCCCGGGCACCGACGACGAGAAGAGACGGAAGCCTGCGGCACAGACGCACACGCAGAGACACGCGGAGACACGCAGAGACACGCGGAGACACAGACACGCAGAGACACGCGGAGACACAGACACGCGGAGACACGCTGAGACACGCAGAGACACGCGGAGACACGCTGAGACACTGACACACTGAGACACTGAGACACTGGGACACTGGACACTGAGACACGCTGAGACACGCTGAGACACACTGAGACACTGAGACACGCTGAGACACGCTGAGACACGCTGAGACACGCTGAGACACTGACACACTGAGACACTGGGACACTGGGACACTGAGACACTGACACGCTGAGACACGCTGAGACACACCGAGACACTGAGACACACTGAGACACACCGAGACACTGAGACACGCTGAGACACACTGAGCTCACGCTGAGACACACCGAGACACTGAGACACGCTGAGACACACCGAGACACTGAGACACGCTGAGACACACCGAGACACTGAGACACGCGGAGACACACCGAGACACTGAGACACGCTGAGACACACTGAGACACTGAGACACGCTGAGACACACCGAGACACTGAGACACGCTGAGACACACCGAGACACTGAGACACGCTGAGACACACCGAGACACTGAGACACGCTGAGACACACCGAGACACTGAGACACGCTGAGACACACTGAGCTCACGCTGAGACACACTGAGCTCACGCTGAGACACACTGAGCTCACGCTGAGACACACCGAGACACTGAGACACGCTGAGACACACCGAGACACTGAGACACGCTGAGACACGCTGAGACACGTCGAGACACGTCGAGACACACTGAGACAGAGACACTGAGACACGCTGAGACACAGAGACACTGAGACACGCTGAGACACGCTGAGACACAACGCTCGCAGCGCGAGTGCCGTGTCAATATGTAATTCTAAAACATCACACGACGTGGGGGGAACGCTCGCTCACTGTCGCTCTGCTCGTGCGGGGGGTCGCGACGCTGCGGCGATGTCGCCTCCGCCTCCTCCGCCGCCGCCGCCGCCTTGCTGCTTCGAGGGCGTTTCTCTCTCACCAGGCTGCAGCCGACAGAGAGAGCAGGGAGAGAGGGGAGAGAGGGGAGAGGGGAGAGAGGGGGGAGAGAGGGGGGAGAGAGGGGGGAGAGAGGGGGGAGAGAGGGGCTGGTCAACGTGCTCGTCGGCTACGCCAAGCTCGCCACGCACAGGGCGAGGAAGGTGGCCCTGGAGGGGAAACATCCGGCCAGCAGCCTGGGCATCTTCCACGCTCTGGTCGGAGCCGGGGTGTGTGGGCTGGAGTTCCGCCATGCGCGGCTGACCCACGCCGTGCCGGCCTTCAAGGAGCAGTGGGCGATGGAGGAGGCCGTGTGCTCGGTGGCAGATGACGGGGAGCTCTGCACGCTGATATGAGCTACCCGTCGGAGGCCGTCGGACTGCGAAAAGGGCTGCGTGCAGAACGAAGAGAGCGAGAGAGTGAGCGAGAGAGAGAGTGAGCGAGAGAGTGAGCGAGAGAGTGAGCGAGAGAGTGAGCGAGAGAGAGCGAGAGAGTGACCGAGAGAGTGACCGAGAGAGTGAGCGAGAGAGTGAGCGAGAGAGTGAGCGAGAGAGTGAGCGAGAGAGTGAGCGAGAGAGTGAGCGAGTGAGGTGAGCGAGCGAGAGAGCGAGTGAGTGAGCGAGAGAGTGAGCGAGAGAGTGACGAGAGAGTGAGCGAGGTGAGGAGTGAGCGAGAGAGTGAGCGAGAGAGTGAGCGAGTGAGTGAGCGAGCGAGAGAGCGAGTGAGTGAGCGAGAGAGTGAGCGAGAGAGTGAGCGAGAGAGTGAGCGAGTGAGTGAGTGAGTGAGTGAGCGAGAGAGCGAGAGAGTGAGCGAGAGAGTGAGCGAGTGAGTGAGCGAGAGGTGGGGGTTTACATAAAGCAAAGTTATTTTTTAAAAAATAAGAAATGATGAACGAAGCAAAGTGCCGAAAACACCGAGCATCTTCTTGTTTCCACTGATCGTAAAAAAAAGAGAGAGGGGAGGGAAAGGGGAGGGAGAGAGAGAGGGGGGGGAGAGAGGGGGGAGGGAGAGGGGAGGGAGAGGGGAGAGAGAAAGAAGAGACCAAGAATTCGCTAAACTATAAACTATTTTTTCAAATTTTCTTGCTGTGGATGTTACACCTGATGATGATTGCTTGTGGTGCAGTCGAAACGTCGTGATAATTGTATTGTTTAATATTTTTTATTATTTTATTATTTCCCTTCTACGTGACTTTACCGAAAGAACCAAGAATATGAATCCCTGCAGTCACGAAAGCTTTAAATATATATATTTTTTTCACACGATTAAACGAAATAAACTTGGCACCGATTGTGGATCGGTAAAAACTCATCATCATCATGAACTAATTATCAGCGAAACGTCGTACTCAAATTTTTTAATGCTGTTGATTCTCTCTTCAACACACCGGTGGGCTAAAGAAGTGAATTATTTTGTCCTTTGAAAAACGTGACACATTGTTTACTGTTTGGCCGTGTCGGGTGGTGGAGGGTTACGACACATTTATAAATAACGCAATCTGACCCAAAAACCTTTATAATCAATAATATTGGTCACGAAAGCCTCCGTGTTAAATCATGATTTTGCCAGGTGAAGTCCACTGAGCTACATAGATATTCTTTCAGAAGCGGCCTGGCCACAAATGATAGCTCAACAAAGTCGCTTATCACGTAAAATAATATAGCAGCCAAATAGTCGAAACGCACGTTAATAAAATGTGGAGGGAATAACCACGTGACTACGGGGAGAGAGACACGCAAACTCCAAATACACAGCAGGCGTCAGGGTCGGTATCGAACCCACGACCTCCTTCATACCAGGCGAGGTAGTTAACATCTCCTAGCCACTGTGGTGATGATGAGAGAGAGAGACACGCAAACTCCAAATATACAGCAGCAGGCGTCAGGGTCGGGATCGAACCCACGACCTCCTGCGTACCAGGCGAGGTAGTCAACATCTCCTAGCCACCGTGATGATGATGAGAGAGAGAGACACGCAAACTCCAATATACAGCAGCAGGCGTCAGGGTCGGGATCGAACCCACGACCTCCTGCGTACCAGGCGAGGTAGTCAACATCTCCTAGCCACCGCGGCCGTCAACTGACCCGTCCAGCAGTGCGGACAGCTTCCTCGCGACGTGCGCCCGGAACTCCGGCGTCGTCTTCAGCTCGTTCCACTCCCGCCGCTCCCAGCGTCGACGGCGTTCCTGGCGGAGGAGGCCGTAGTAGAGTTAAATAAATTAATTTTTATTTTTTACAATAAAAAAAATGTACACTACGAGACATCTCCTTTACAGTGGCAAAATATAGTAGTAGGTTTTTACCCTTTCAACTGGTACAAAAACTGACACCTTTATACAAGGCATCATGTTTGCAATAACCACAACACAAGCAGTCAAAATGCAAACAAAAAGAAACAACTCTGATAATGATAATGATATGCACTGTCCTTGAAGTTGATTGGTCCACACCCGAGACAGCTTTTCTTAGAGCCTAGTCTCCATTGGCGTTGGACCGGATGACGCCAAAAGGCGTACAACTCAAAAACAGCGCACTCTCAGAGTATTGAGAGCTCGGGGTAAGCAAGCATGATGCCTTGTATAAAGGTGTCAGTTTTTGTACCAGTTGAAAGGGTAAAAACCTATTACTAAAAAAAATGTACTCAAGGGCAAACCACGGAAACGAAACTCTCAACAGCATCTACAAAAAACAAAAACGGCGCTCACCTCTTGCTGGGCGCCCGGCCAGGAGGAGCGGCGGTGTCGTCTGCGGGAGGACATCAACAAACATCAACACAATTCAAGTTCCTAGAATCAACCCACCCACGCCTGCAACATGGCTTCATCCCAGAGGTCGCAATCAGATACCCGTACCCTACCCGTACCCGGCCGGGTATCGGGTAGGGTACGGGTACGGCCGGGTACGGGTACGGGTACCCGTTTGCGACCCTCGTGCGGCCGTGTACGGGTACGGGTAAGGAATCAAAACCCGTTTGCGACCTCTGGGCCGTGGAAGGGGCTGTCCGGCCGCGCGTGGCTGGGCTTTGACCACCCCCAATGTGAAATTGACGCAATCTACATCAGCGGCGGCGGCGGCCGTACGAAAGGAGAAGATGACGACGATGGATACGGAGAATTCAGAAGAAGAACAAGAAATACAATTATGACGACGATGAGACGAAGATGATGATTCGCGAGCGGCGATTCCCGGGTGTGATAACTAAAAGGACGTTGCGGAAAGGAAATAATGGAAGAGACTCGAATGAGCGGAAGGGAACCCCGCAGGGTGGTGGTGGCGGTGGTGGTGGCGGTAGTGGTGGTGGTGGTAGTGGTGGAGGTGGTGATGGTGGCAGTGGCAATGATGGTGGTGGCAGCGGTGGTGATGGCGATGGCGGTGGCAATGGTGGTGGCGGTGGTGGAAATGGTGGTGGCAATGGTGGTGGCGGCGGTGGTGGCAATGGTGGTGGTGGCGGCGGTGATCGCAAAAAGCAAATTGACCCGCGGTGGAGTAGGCGGGTGGCAGCGGCAAGCTGGGAGAAGCGCCATCAAATCGTGGCGGGTGGAGGCAGCGTGAGATGAGAGAGTTTGGGTGAAGGCCACAACTCCGTCCACTCTCCTCCTCCTCCCAACCGGGGGCTAGAATCCCCCCCCCACCCGCTCTACCCCCCCCCGCTCTCCCACTCTACCCTCCCCTCTCTACCCCCCCCCCAGCTCTACCCCCCCCCGCTCTACCCCCCCCCCCCGCTCTACCCCCCCCTCTCTACCCCCCCACTCTACCCCCCCCGCTCTACCCCCCCCCCCCGCTCTAACCCCCCCCCCACTCTCCCACTCTACCCCCCCCCCTCTCTACCCCCCCCGCTCTACCCCCCCCGCTCTACCCCCCCCCCCCGCTCTACCCCCCCCCGCTCTACCCCCCCCCCCCCCGCTCTACCCCCCCCTCTCTACCCCCCCACTCTACCCCCCCCCCCGCTCTACCCCCCCCCCCCGCTCTACCCCCCCCCCCACTCTCCCACTCTACCCCCCCCCCTCTCTACCCCCCCCCGCTCTACCCCCCCCCCGCTCTACCCCCCCCCCCCGCTCTACCCCCCCCCCCGCTCTACCCCCCCCCCCGCTCTACCCCCCCCCGCTCTACCCCCCCCCGCTCTACCCCCCCCCCCGCTCTACCCCCCCCCCCGCTCTACCCCCCCCCCCGCTCTACCCCCCCCCTCTCTACCCCCCCCCCCGCTCTACCCCCCCCCCGCTCTACCCCCCCCCCGCTCTACCCCCCCCCCCGCTCTACCCCCCCCCCCGCTCTACCCCCCCCCCCGCTCTACCCCCCCCCCCCGCTCTACCCCCCCCCCCCCGCTCTACCCCCCCCCCCCGCTCTACCCCCCCCCCCGCTCTACCCCCCCCCCCCCGCTCTACCCCCCCCCCCGCTCTACCCCCCCCCCCCCCGCTCTACCCCCCCCCCGCTCTACCCCCCCCCCCGCTCTACCCCCCCCCCCCGCTCTACCCCCCCCCCCGCTCTACCCCCCCCCCCCGCTCTACCCCCCCCCCCCCCGCTCTACCCCCCCCCCCCGCTCTACCCCCCCCCCCCCGCTCTACCCCCCCCTGTGCGAGTAGCCCCCCCCTGTCTGTACCGCGCGGGCCCCGCGTCGCCGTCGTCACCGCCGCCGCCGCCGCACGGAACGCGTCTCCCACGCCGCTCGCCGCCTCGCGAAGCCGCTCCGCCTCTTCGGGGTCCTCCTCGTCCTCCTCGTCCTCCTCCTCGTCCACCTCGTCCATCACCTCGTCCACCATCACCTCGTCCCGCACCCTCCCGCTGCCTGACGACCAAGAAGTCGCCATGTGCGCCCCTTGCAGTGGTAGCGGATGACGTCACCCCCTAGGTAACATGGCCACCACCACTGCAGTGCTAGAAAATGACGTCACCCCCTAGGTAACATGGCCACCACCACTGCAGTGCTATAGAATGACGTTTCCCCCTAGGTAACATGGCCACAACCCACTGCAGTGCTAGAGAATGACGTCACCCCCTAGGTAACATGACCACCACCACTGAATAACGTCTCTCCCTAGGTAACATGGCCACCACCACTGAATGACGTCTCCCCCTAGGTAACATGGCCACCACCACTGAATGACGTCTCCCCCTAGGTAACATGGCCACCACTACTGCAGTGCTAGAGAATGACGTCACCCCCTAGGTAACATGGCCACCACCACTGCAGTGCTATAGAATGACATCACTCCCTAGGTAACATGGCCACCACCACTTAATTACGTCTCTCCCTAGGCAACATGACCACCAGGCAACCGGCTGTGTCATAATTGTGGCCGTCGGGTGGAGGAGGGTGTAACGACACACATTCGATCTGACCCAAAACACGTGGTTGTGAATCTCAATGTACGTACTGTACGTTGAACTTCTTTCGCACCGTACGTTAGCAAACGCGGAGGGGGAAGGACAACAAACTAAACACAATACAATAAAGCAGTTCTAAAGAAATTATCCGTAATATAAGTTTTTTTGGGTGGGGTAGATGTAAATGTGTCGTTAAGCCCGCCACCACCCGACACAGCGGGCTAAAGCAATGTGAGCGTTCAATCTCGATGGCAACAAAACTGAAACCTTTTTACAAGGAAATCATGTAACTGCATTAACCACAATACTTGCCGTCAAAATGCAAACAAAAAACACACTCTGATGATGTGTGCATTGTCCTTGAAACTGATTGGTTCATACCAGAGACGGCTTTTCCAGAAAAAAGGGGGGAAAACCCCTATTTCGATTTAAAGCTTTCGTGACTGCAGGGATTCATCTTCCTGGTTATTTCGGTAAAGTCGTCACGTAGAAGGGAACTAATAAAATAATAAAAATAAAACATAATAAAAAAATTATCACGACGTTTCGGCCACAACGCAAGCAGCCGTCTTTTCATATTAAACCCGATCATCTGAGATTGGGAGAAATCCGGTTTAATTGCTTCTAATTGCAGAACCGCACTTCGCCAACTTCTCACCGATGGGCTTCATCCATTCCAAGCGAAGGAACTCACTGGCAGTGCCCACGATTGTGGAGAAGAATCTCGTGTTCATCACGACCAACCTGCCCGCCGCATTCTACAACTACCCCGTGCCCGACGCCCCCCCCCCCCGAGTACGATGATAGCAGCACCGAAGAGGAAGCAGCCTAAGCCTTGGATCAGAGTTTCGTATTCATTAAACCAGGTTCTAATTCATGCTCTTCGTTTTTTTAGGTAAAGTCACGTAGGTAAAAAATTAGATTAAAATTGATAAAAAAAAATAAAAAATCACGACGTTTCGGAGGCAACACAAGTCTCCGTCATCAGGTGGGACCGTCACAGCCAGATTTGCTGTATCAAGTGAGGCAGGGATTCCAAGATGCAAGTTCTTATCCCTGCCTCACTTGATACAGCAAATCTGGCTGTGACGGTCCCACCTGATGACGGAAACTTGTGTTGCCTCAGAAACGTCGTGATTTTTATTATTTTATTTTTTATTAATTTTAATTTCATTTTTTACCTACGTGACTTTACCGAAAAAACTAAGAGTATATAGTTTAGTTATTTTATTTCTACTATTCTTTTATTTTTATTTTTACCTACGTGACTTTACCGAAAAAACTAAGAGTATATAGTTTAGTTATTTTATTTCTACTATTCTATTAATTTTATTTTTACCTACGTGACTTTACCGATAAAAGCCTAAGAGTATGAATCCTTGCAGTCACGAAAGCTTCAAATCTAGAATTTATAGTTTAGCTTTCGCGACCAATATCATCCATAATACAGGTTTTTTTGGGGGAGGTTAGATTGCGTGAATATAAATGTGTCGTGAAACGTCGTACTCAGATTGTAAATGTTGTGGCTTGGCTCTCCAACACACCGGTTAGTGCTGTACTAGTATACTACACTATACACTACACTATACACTACACTATACACTACTATATACTACTACACTACTACACTACTATACACTACACTATACACCACACTATACACTACTATACACTACACTATACACTACATTATACACTA
Source organism: Lampetra fluviatilis (assembly GCF_964198595.1). Classification (NCBI taxonomy): domain Eukaryota; kingdom Metazoa; phylum Chordata; class Hyperoartia; order Petromyzontiformes; family Petromyzontidae; genus Lampetra; species Lampetra fluviatilis. The sequence goes on along the minus strand of NC_136333.1, from coordinate 6,028,145 downwards.
CACTATACACTACTATATACTACACCATACACTACACTATACACTATACACTACACTATACACTGCACTATACACTACACTATACACTACATTATACACTACACTATACACTACTATATACTACACTACTACACTACTATACACTACACTATACACTACACTATACACTACTACACACGACACTATACACTACTATACACTACTATACACTACACTATACACTATTATACACTACACTATACTACACACTAGTGCTGTACTAGTACACTACACTATACACTACACTATATACTACGCTATACACTAGTACACACGACACTATACACTACGCTATACACTACACTATACACTACTATACACTACATTATACACTACACACTAGTGCTGTACTAGTAACGAATTGGCCACGTTCTGTTCACGTGACAAACCTTTTCTAATTGGCTGTGTCGGGTGGTGGCGGGTTTAACGACACATTTATATATTTACACGATCCAACCCCCCCAACCCCACCTAAAAAAAAACTCCTGAAAGCCTACCAGCTGTTAAATTGGGTCTTACCTGGTGAAATAAAACACGTTCCTTCGGAGTGGGCAGGTAGGAACTTGGTTGGACAGCGCATTCGTGCACGACAGACAAATATACACGACAGACAAATAATCCCTGGTGGGCAGTGTGGAACCTGTTGTTCCTACCTGTATAACAAGATCACTTGACTTGAGGTAGCCAGGCAGCCAGCCAGGCAGCCAGCCCCCTTCACTATCGGCCCCTCCCCCTTGCTTAGGCCCCTCCCCTTACCCCCCTCGCTTAGGCCCCTCCCCTGACCCCCCCCCCTCCCTTAGGCCCCTCCCCTGACCCCCCTTCCCTTAGGCCCCTCCCCTGAGCACCCCCCCCCCCATATCCTTAGGCCCCTCCCCTGACCCCCCCCCCTCCCTCAGGCTCCTCCGCTGACCCCCCCCCCCTTAGGCCCCCTCTCCTGACTCCCTCCTCCCTTAGGCCCCTCCCCTCTCCGTACCCGGCAGTAGGTCTCCACCAATCAAAGAGCTGTTTGTATTATATATTTATTTATGCACGACAGACAGTCAGACGGACAGTCAGACAGACAGACAGACAAAAAGTCCCTGGTGGGCAGTGTGGGACATTGTTCCTACCTGTAACATTGCATAGTGGCATGGTTGGACATGACCGTCACGACTCATAGCCGGCAGTACAAGCTTGTGTCAATAGGGGGCGGAAGAGTAACTGAACAAGGACTATGGCCCATAAATGACGTCACGCACCTAGGGTTGGGGGGGGGTCAGACATTTGTGACGATGTGTGACGAGGGGGGGGTGAGAAATGTGACGTCACATCAAAATGCGCAACTTTAAATAAATAAAGACAACACGTTCTACTTAATTAAATAGACTTTTTAATAAATGTTTTCTCCTACAACATCAGAGTGCAGCGCCACATTAAATACCAGAGGTGTGGACTCGAGTCATGTGACTTGGACTCGAGTCAGACTCGAGTCATGAATTTGATGACTTGCGACTCGACTTGGACTTGCATAACAATGACTTTGTCCCACCTATGAGATGTGGACTCGAGTCATGTGACTTGGACTCGAGTCAGACTCGAGTCATGAATTTGATGACTTGCGACTCGACTTGGACTTGCATAACAATGACTTTGTCCCACCTCTGTTAAATACGCACCACAATGACAATAGTTTAAAGCGATTTGAAGCATGTTTTATTTGGGGGGGGGGGCAGAGCTTTGTGACGTCATATTTGAGTGGGGGGAGTCTGACTTTTTGTGACGCCGTGTGACGAAAGGGGGGGGGGTAAAAAATCTTCCAAAATCGCGTGACGTCATTTATGGACGGCCCCCAAGGGACCAACGGTAACCCCTATGGGATATCGCATCCAGGGACCCAGACCCCAGGAGGATGGCTGGGGGATGACGTCACCCTCCCAGGACCTGCTAGAAGGTTCTGGAAGGAAGGCGGAGCGAGCCACGGACTCTGCATAAAAGCCGGACCTCTGAACGGTGCCGGCAGTCATCGTCCGGCCGAAGATTGACGAGCATCCTGGAGCCCTGAAGAGAAGACCCCAATGGGCAGAGCCGAACCCCTGGCTCAGAGGTCGCAAACGGGTTTTGATTCCTTACCCGTACCCGGCCGCACCAGGGTCGCAAATGGGTACCCGTACCCGTACCTGGCCGGGTACGGGTAGCCGTTCCCTACCCGTACCCTGCCCGAAATGAGTGACAAACGATTACTCACCAGTGACTCACGGCCTACCCTTACCCGTACCCGGCCGCACCAGGGTCGCAAACGGGTACCTGTACCCGTACTTGGCCGGGTACGGGTAGCCGGGTATCGGCTAGGGTACGGGTATCGGGTACCCGGTTGCGACCTCTGCGCTGGCTAGGGTCGGCTCGAGCTTGTACCGGTGAAAGCTTCGGCTTATAACCAGTGAAGAGTCAAGGGAAGACTCAAGGCCCAGCAGTGTAGGCGTAGTGCTAGCTCGTGGTAGGCGAGCTCGCCAGGAGGGACTACCTCCAGAGAGTATCGGGTGGAAGGGGCCATTACCCCTTTTGTGTTGTGGCCTGTCGATGTTATGATAAACGTGTTGCCCCAGAGCAAGCATCCTCCGTTGTGGCCGAAACGTCGTGAGAATAATTTTATTATGTTTCATTTGTATTATTGTATTACTTCCCTTCTACGTGACTTTACTGAAAGAACCAAGAAGAAGCTTCCTCCAGTTTATTACCCACTGCAATTGCAAGGCCTTGCGTGCCGGCCCCTGGCGTGCCCACCCCGTGCTGTCAAACCCCCCAATGGTTTAAATTTCGATTTAAAGCTTTCGTGACTGCAGGGATTCATCTTCTTGGTTCTTTCGGTAAAGTCACGGCTGCTTGCGTTGTGGCCGAAACGTCGTGAGAATAATTTTATTATGTTTAATTTTTATTATTTTATCATTTCCCTTCTACGTGACTTTACCGAAAGAACCGAGAAGATGAACCCCAATGGTTTGCAAATAAAGCGTGGTGGTCTTCACACGGCTGACGGTAATGTCTCATCGGCAAAAGTGGGGCCTTCCCCCGCCGCTCTGAAATTGAGCGAAGAACACGTGGCCTCAGGGGGGAGGGAGAGGGCCATGCACACAAACTGGTGATCTCACTCCCGCGGTTGCCTTCTTTCAACTCGCCACTCGGAATGATTCAACTGGCGCGTTCGTTTGCTTGAATGTTTCTGCTCGAACTGGAAGCTGTGAAAGTGAATGGGCCGCGGCCCAGCTAATGGCGGGCGACATCGGCACACGCATTGCGAGAGGTTGCAGAACGGCCAGGGCCATATTGTCCAATAGGTCACAGTAGTGGGCACTGTGATTAGGGCCCACTCACGCACCCACTCACCCAGCCACCCACTCACGCACCCACTCACCCAGCCACCCACTCAGCCACCCACTCACTCACCCAGCCACCCACTCAGCCACCCACTCATTCACCCATCCACCCACTCCCTCACCCAGCCACCCACTCAGCCACCCACTCACACAGCCACCCACTCAGCCACCCACTCCCTCACCCAGGCACCCACTCACGCACCCACTCACTCAGCCACCCACTCACTCACCCAGCCACCCACTCATTCACCCATCCACCCACTCCCTCACCCAGCCACCCACTCAGCCACCCACTCCCTCACCCAGCCACCCACTCACGCACCCACTCACCCAGCCACCCACTCATCCACCCACTCATTCACCCATCCACCCACTCATCCACCCACTCTCTCACCCAGCCACCCACTCAGCCACCCTACTCACCCAGCCACCCACTCATCCACCCACTCATTCACCCAGCCACCCACTCACGCACCCACTCACCCAGCCACCCACTCATCCACCCACTCATTCACCCATCCACCCACTCCCTCACCCAGCCACCCACTCAGCCACCCACTCACACAGCCATCCACTCATCCACCCACTCCCTCACCCAGCCACCCACTCAGGCATCCACTCACCCAGCCACCCACTCATCCACCCACTCATTCACCCATCCACCCACTCCCTCACCCATCCACCCACTCACCCATCCACCCACCCAGCCACCCACTCACCCAGCCACCCACTCACCCATCCACCCACCCATCCACCCACTCACCCATCCACCCACCCAGCCACCCACTCATCCACCCACTCATTCACCCATCCACCCACTCCCTCACCCAGCCACCCACTCAGCCACCCACTCACACAGCCATCCACTCATCCACCCACTCCCTCACCCAGCCACCCACTCACGCACCCACTCACCCAGCCACCCACTCATCCACCCACTCATTCACCCATCCACCCACTCCCTCACCCAGCCACCCACTCAGCCACCCACTCACACAGCCACCCACTCATCCACCCACTCCCTCACCCAGCCACCCACTCACGCACCCACTCACCCAGCCACCCACTCATCCACCCACTCATTCACCCATCCACCCACTCCCTCACCCAGCCACCCACTCAGCCACCCACTCACACAGCCATCCACTCATCCACCCACTCCCTCACCCAGCCACCCACTCAGGCATCCACTCACCCAGCCACCCACTCATCCACCCACTCATTCACCCATCCACCCACTCCCTCACCCATCCACCCACTCACCCATCCACCCACCCAGCCACCCACTCACCCAGCCACCCACTCACCCATCCACCCACCCATCCACCCACTCACCCATCCACCCACCCAGCCACCCACTCATCCACCCACTCATTCACCCATCCACCCACTCCCTCACCCAGCCACCCACTCAGCCACCCACTCACACAGCCATCCACTCATCCACCCACTCCCTCACCCAGCCACCCACTCACGCACCCACTCACCCAGCCACCCACTCATCCACCCACTCATTCACCCATCCACCCACTCCCTCACCCAGCCACCCACTCAGCCACCCACTCACACAGCCACCCACTCAGCCACCCACTCCCTCACCCAGCCACCCACTCACGCACCCACTCACCCAGCCACCCACTCATCCACCCACTCATTCACCCATCCACCCACTCCCTCACCCAGCCACCCACTCAGCCACCCACTCACACAGCCATCCACTCATCCACCCACTCCCTCACCCAGCCACCCACTCAGGCACCCACTCACCCAGCCATCCACTCATCCACCCACTCATTCACCCATCCACTCACTCCCTCACCCAGCCACCCACTCAGCCACCCACCCACTCACCCAGCCACCCACTCAGCCACCCACTCACCCAGCCACCCATTCACCTAGCCACCCACTCACCCAGCCACTCACCCACCCACCCAGGTCGTATTATCCAATAGTCCACACTAGTGGGCAGTGCCCAGGGCACACTCATGCACCCACTCACCCATTCACCCACTCCCTCAACCAGCCACCCACTCACCCAGCCACTCACTCACCCAGCCACCCACTCACCCAGCCACTCACCCAGCCACCCACTCACCCAGCCACTCACTCATCCATCCACCCACTCACCCAGCCACCCACCCACCCACCAGGGCCGGATTATCGAATAGGCCACAGTAGTAGGCACTGTGCCTAGTGCCTACGAAAAACGTAAAGGGCCTACGAAAAAAATGTTGACCATGTTTTGTTGTTGTTTGTATGACTAAAAAAATGTTACTAAGATATATTATTGAATAAATATATTTACGTGCCAAAGACAAGTACAGTGTTATACACAAAGAGGCAGAGTCGTGGCAATGTCAATCTTTTTTCATTTCATAAGGTGAGAGAAATTAACACCGGAGATGACCTTTTTGAGATATTTTTTTTCATTGCAATAATCAGCAAATAACATCTTCAAATTGCGTTTTCCGCACAATTCTCAATTGAATCGCGCAGCACAAGAACAAGACGTGAACCAGTGAAGTTGTCCCTGCAGGCCTAAGAAACAGAAGTGCCTAGGGTCTAACAAGAACCTTTGTGCGGCCCTGTCAGAAGCAACGCTTCTCAGATACACACCGCTAACCCTAAACCAGAAGAATTGAAAGGAAGTATGAAGAAGAAAAACGTGCACACGCATGGCTTTTACGACGCGAGGTCAAACCCTTTTAACGCCGGTTTTACCTCCAAATGTGCTTTGATCAAATTTGACCGGTTTTATATCGAGACATCTGTGATGAAAGAGCTTTCATATTGCTCATCGGATTCCTCCAGCATAAATACATGTTCTGATTCTGATATGGGAGGGCAAAGACGCTCACAACCCATGCAACTTTTATTACTTGAAAAGCATTCACATGGATTCGTCACTATGTCGAGTTATCATTGGGATTGCTGGACCATACTTCACCACGCTGGTCAGTGCAGGATGGCGATGGGACGTAGGGTGTCCGGGGCAATATCACTCGCCAATCATGGTGGCCGTGACCAAGAGGGCAATTGAAATTGGGTTGCTGGGTTTGTGTCGCGTTTCGCTAATCACCCGCTGCGCGAACGGCTGAACCAGCGTGAGCATGCGTGACTCTCAACTCATGTTGGGCGTGGCCACGGTGACTGAGACGTTAACTACCTCGCCTGGTGTGCAGGAGGTCGTGGGTTAGATCCCGACCCTGACGACGCCTGCTGTATATTTGGAATTTGCGTGTCTCTCTCTCTCATCATCACCACGGTGGCTAGGAGATGTTAACTACCTCGCCTGGTGTGCAGGAGGTCGTGGGTTCGATCGCGACCCTGACGCCTGTTGTGTATTTGGAGTTTGCGTGTCTCTCTCTCTCTCTCATCATCATCACGGTGGCTAGGAGATGTTAACTACCTCGCCTGGTGTACAGGAGGTCGTGGATTCGATCCCGACCCTGAGGACGCCTGCTGTATATTTGGAATTTGCGTGTCTCTCTCTCTCATCATCACCACGGTGGCTAGGAGATGTTAACTACCTCGCCTGGTGTGCAGGAGGTCGTGGGTTCGATCGCGACCCTGACGCCTGTTATGTATTTGGAGTTTGCGTCTCTCTCTCCCTCTCTCTCATCATCATCACCACGGTGGCTAGGAGATGTTAGCTACCTCGCCTACTGTACAGGAGGTCGTGGGTTCGATCCCGACCCTGACGCCCGCTGTGTATTTGGAGTTTGCGTGTCTCTCTCTCTCTCATCATCATCACGGTGGCTATGAGATGTTAACTACCTCGTCTGGTGTGCAGGAGGCCGTGGGTTCGATCCCGACCCTGACGCCCGCTGTATATTTGGAGTTTGCGTGTGTCTCTCCCCGTGGTCACGTGGTTATTCCCTCCACATTTTATAAACGTGCGTTTAGACTATTTGGCTGCTATATTATTTTACGTGATAAGTGACTTCGTTAAGCTATCATTTGTGGCCAGGTCGCTTCTGAAAGAATAGCTACGTAGCTCAGTGGACTTCACCTGGCAAAATAACAAAATAGTTTAGTTCATGATTTAACACGTAGGCTTTCGCGACCAATATTATTTATAATAAAGGTGTTTGGGTCAGATCGCGTTATTCATAAATGTGTCGTAACCCTCCACCACACGGCACGGCCAAACAGTAAAAAATGTGTCATTTTTTTTCAAAGGACAAAATAATTCACTTCTTTAGCCCACCGGTGTGTTGAAGAGAGAATCAACAGCATTTTAAAATTTGAGTAGTACGACGTTTTGCTGATAATTAGTTCATGATGATGATCAATTTCTACCGATCCAGAATCGGTGTCAAATGTATTACGTTTAATCGCGTGAAAACGCAAGAGACCGGGTTTCATCTCATTTGCAAGCGTGACCTGGGTAAAGCGAATTTCATTGTTGATGGACACAACATATAACTCGGGGAACATACTTCACACTGACAAGATCCTATCTCCACTCTGTAAGACGCGACATTTGCTTTGTGCGTGTTCCTACTTGCTACGTTGCAGCGAAAGATGAAATCGTCCCATTTTGCGATTCACCCCACCACCTCCGTGCTATCCGATGGAAGTGTCATTCGGGGGGTGGGGGATCATTGGGATTCGCGATTCCATTCAAGATTCTACCACACGTCCCAGACGTCGTGGCTGACCGTCCGCGTGCGATGTACACAACAAATAAATTCGATAGAGGAAGAAGAAAAAAAATCGCTCGCGGGAGTTGCGTAACTTTCAAGTTATATTCGTTTCCGAATGGATGCACAGCAACGCTTCAGAACAATGATTGGTCCATAATACCCTGGCTTGCCACGAGGCGGGCGGTACAGCAAGTGTGGAGTAATCTCATATTCTTCTTGGTTTTTTCGGTAAAGTCACGTAGAATGGAAATAATAAAATAATACAAATGAAACATAATAAAATAATTCTCACGACGTTTCGGCCACAACGCAAGAAGACAGCGTCTGTCTTCTCGACAGACCTGTTCTTCACCTGAGGACGGCTGCTTGCGTTGTGGCCGAAACGTCGTGAGAATTGTATTTTATTATGTTTTATTTTTAGTATTTTATTATTTCCATTCTACGTCACTTTACCAAAAGAACCAAGAAGATGAATCCCTGCAGTCACGAAAGCTTTAAATCGAAATTTAATCTCCATCTGTCCCATCTTTCGCGGGATGGAGTGTTACCACATCGCATCCGCGTGAGTTTTCATCAGGTGCACTGGTTTTGCTGCCGTACTAATAAAGAAATATTCATAGTACGTGTTTTTGAGGACGACGTTTCGCTGGTAATTACATCCAGCATCATCGGGCGATTTGCCAAAATATTCTGCCAAATTGTAAATGTCGTGGATTTACTCTCCGACACACCGTTGGGCTGAATTAGTAAACTCATTGGCGCGTTGTCCACGTGACAAACCTTGCTGGCTGTGTCGGGCAGGTGGAGGGTTGCGACACATTTAGACTTAAGCGATGTAACCCAAAAACCTTTATTCGGAATAATATTGGTCACGAAAGACTGCCGCGTGTTAAACCGACTCGAAATATTGGCTGCAAATACCTCAATATGTGCGCACCTCCAAGAATAACTTGACTATAAAAAACAAAAGTCTTATTATCACTATTAAAAATAGTATGAACATTTAAAACACCATGACAAAAGTAATGGAAACTTATATCGTGGTAATCATCGCTTTATTGTGCCCCCCGTGCCAACGATTAGCATGCTTGGCTATGTACGGTGTGAAAGAAGTCCCAACGTACACATACACACACGCATGCAATGTGGCATCTTATCGTGGCAGCATTTTCGAGGAGGTGACGTTCAATGTCTTCGGGTGGGCTGTAGGGTGGCTACTACATAACAACAGTTACTTTTTCTTATTGGTTCTTTCGGTAAAGTCATGTAGAAGGGAAGTAATAAAATACTGTAATAAAAATAAAACATAATAAAATAATACTATATTATATTGTTATATTATTTTATTATATTATTTTATTATGTTTCATTTTTAGTACAGTATTTTATTACTTCCCTTCTACGTGACTTTACCGAAAGAACCAAGAAGATGAATCCCTGCAGTCACGAAAGCTTTAAATCGGAACAGTTACTTTGGCTTAGATCGCGTAAACAGAATTGTTAAGCCCCACCACCACCCGACACAGCCAATTATCACGGGATTGTCACATAAATAAAACATGCCCATTCCTTGCGTTGTATCACGATTGTGCTGCTGGTGTTTGTGTGTTGGTGAGAGAGGAACTCACGACATTTACAATGTGAGTCCTAGTGACGTTTCGCTGGCGATTGCAACCAGCTTCATCAGGTGACTTTGCCAGAATTGTGAAGATGTCCTCCCGTTTCCCGTCTTAAATAGAGTGAAGGTGACGTCATCACTCGTGAGCCAATCAGGTGCGAAGATCAGAGAAGGGGGCGGGGTGATGTAGTCGCATACATCACAATGGGTTATGTTACTCCGGTTGGATTGGTCAGATTCTTAGGTTTTTTCGGTAAAGTCACGTAGGTAAAAAAATGTATATAAAACAATTGATACAGCTATCGTGCTGTGACGGTTCCACCAGAAGACGGAAGCTTGTGTTGCCTCCGAAACGTCCTGATTTTTATTTTATTTTCATTTTACTTTTATTAATTTTTATTTTTTTACCTACGTGACTTTACCGAAAAAACTAAGAATATGAATCCTTGCAGTCACGAAAGCTTCAAATCTAGAATGGATTGGTCAGAGTTAATGAAAATACCAATGGAATATGTTAATCAGAGACTATGCAGTACCGTACATGTTACCGGGTTGGATTAGTCAGAGTGAATCGATGTTTGGTTCCCTGACTAGGCATGAGATTAAAAACGGTGTTTGCATACGATTGCCTGACTTGGCATGCGATTAATGGGAGGTGGCTAGTAGTAGACATCCGAGGAGGAGGACTTGTCATTCTTGTACGCGGGGTTGGTGAAGGTTACCGGTTCAATGTCCTCGTACGGATTACCTCCCTTCGCCAGTGCTTTCTCCTGCAAGCAAAAAAAAACACAAAGGAACGAACGAAAATCCATTTTTCCGTGAACGCTTATCGTTTTCGACGGTGATCGTTTACATCGTCGTCACCGCGAGACAAATCGAAGATTTGCCGAGGCGCTCCGAGCGAGGCAAGCAAGGCCACCACCAACCGCCCAAAGAGACGGTGGTGGCAACCGCATCGCGCCGCGCCGCGATTTCGGGATGCGCTCCTACGGCCGTCTGGAACGCGCTCTTCCTCCCGATATTAGCACGCCGCTGGTGCCGTGCACTTTTAAATTGTCTAGATTTAACAAACTCATTTCGTTTGAACTGCTTTTTGACGGCACCTCCGACAAGCACCGTTTGGTTTGCTACGTACGGTGCGAAAGAAGTCCGACAGACATACGTACGAAAAGCGTCGCTTGCTGTACGGAACGCCCGCTCGTGTGTGTGGAGCGGTGGTGCAGCGGTTAGCGCGCTCCCCTCCGAACCTGGCCCATCCGGATTTCGATTCTCGCTCACGGTCAACACCGGTGACGATTATCTGAACCGGTCCTGGGCCTCCGCTTAGGTTGACTCAGCCTCAAATGAGTAGCTGGTGCATCGGGTAAACACAGCCACTAGGGAGACAAAGGCGGTCGGGCGTGGTGCTGGCCACCCACTCGCTTTGTGTGCCGTGCCGGCCTTCATAGGTGCTGCTCGCTAACAGCACTTGCCCCTAGAGTCTGTTAAGGCTACACGGGAGATCTTTGTCTTTCTGAATGCTCATTTGAGAGAGGAATAAATAACTGACTTCTGATCTCTATTGGCATTAAACGATATCAATAATAATAATAACGATGATGGTTTTATATTCTTGGTTCTTTCGGTAAAGTCACGTAGAAGGGAAATAATAAAATAATATAAATATAAAACAATAAAACATTCTCACGACGTTTCGACTGCAACACAAGCAATCATCATCAAGTGTGAAATCCACAGCAAGACATTTATTTATTTATTATTTTATTAGTTCCCTTCTACGTGACTTTACCGAAAGAACCAAGAATATGAATCCATGCAGTCACGAAAGCTTTAAATCGAAAAATAATAAATGATGATTGCTTGTGTTGCAATCGAAACATCGTGAGAATTTGATTTTTTATATTTGTATTATTGTATTATTTCTCTTCTACGTGACTTTACCGAAAGAACCAAGAATATGAATCCCTGCAGTCACGAAAGCTTTAAATCAAGATGATAGTTTTATGCTGTCCTTCATTCAGTGTGCATCTTTCACAATCGCCACCACAGACAACGCCACTTGA
>NC_136333.1:5973926-6008926 GCF_964198595.1 Lampetra fluviatilis | reverse complement strand
AGCGTCTGAATGTGTTGTGGCCGAAACGTCGTGAGAATTGTTTTATTATGTTTTATTTTTATTATTTTATTACTTCCCTTCTACGTGACTTTACCGAAAGAACCAAGAAGATGAATCCCTGCAGTCACGAAAGCTTTAAATCGAAATTCCACCCCTGTCCTTTTTGTATCCCGACGAGTAACGGTTCCCACCCAACCTTGCCTAACGTTCTTACCCCCCCCCCCCCGGACGTCTGTGAAAAAGAGCTTTATAGCTCATCGGATTCCCCCAGCAAAAATAAAAATCAAATTCTGATTACGTGGAGTCGCTAACCCCTAACCCTGATTCTTCCGTGTTGTGTTTGCGGGAAACGTCGCGTTCGCAGGAGCGTGGTGTTTGAAAAACAACGGAATTGTATTTCGATTTAAAGCTTTCGTGACTGCAGGGATTCATCTTCTTGGTTCTTTCGGTAAAGTCACGTAGAATGGAAATAAAAAAAGAAAAATGTATTATTTTATTATTTCCATTCTACGTGACTTTGCCCCAGAAACCGAACGAAATTCGGAGGTCGAACGGCCAATCGCGGCTTGAAAGAACCTGTACGGCTGAGACGCGTATGGCCAACGTGCATGACGCTTGCCCACACAAAGGTTTTACTACCTCCTCACCACCTTCCACTCAAGCCATCAACTCTCCTTACTACAGGTAAAGTGAAGTTAAATTATTCTTTGGTTCTTTCGGTAAAGTCACGTATAAAGATAAAATAATAAATTAAGTAATAGCATACTACGACGTTTCGATTGCAACACAAGCAATCATCATCAGGTATAAAAGAAATAGCAACAGAAATCTAACCAGAAAACTATAGACAGACATATAAGCAGACAGACATCATAAAGATACACAGAGAGAGGTCGACCTCTTTGTGCCGATTTTACACTGTTTATGGAAGAAAAAAAAAATATTTAATTACCAATTGCTTAATGCTACCAGACAATCATCTGACCCATAGGTGGCAGCCATCTCAAGCCAGGCGAACGAGAGGAATCTAGCCGCCACGCATATTAAGGATTTAGAGTGAAAAACTTTGTTTTTACCGGTTAATTTTTTTTAAAGTGACCTGGCCACGAATACCAATGATAGCTCAACAAAGTGGCACATCATTTGGACATTTAAAGCAGCCAAAATCATCTCAACAATCTCAATGCATGTGCCCTAATGTGGAGGGAAAACCCGGAGGCCCCGGGGAGAAAAAAAATCCAAGCGACCAATGGGGAGAGAGAGAGAGACACACACACACACACAAACTCCAAATATACAGCAGGCATCGCCAGGGTCGGGCTCGAACCCACGACCTCCTGCGTACCAGGCGAGGAAGAGGACATGAAACAAAGAGAGACATAAGAGGGCACGACACGCAAAGTACGACGGATCGTGCTCGAGTCGCGTTTACCCGTGCAGATGTCCCCGAACTCCGACTTCACGTATCCGGGCAGGCAGATGCACTTCGCGAAGCCCTGCACCTTTTCCGTGCACGTGGAAAACTTGTCGAGGCACGGGTCGATGCCGCACAGACTGGTGTCTGGAAGGAAATTCCAGAGGAGGCGTGGACAATCAGTCGGGACACAGCAGGGCTCATTGCGCCACGGTGGCTAGGAGATGTTAACTACCTCGCCTGGTGCGCAGGACGTCGTGGGTTCGATCCTGACCCCGACGCCTGCTGCTGTATATTTGGAGTTTGCGTGTCTCTGTCTCTCTCACATCATCATCATCACGGTGGCTAGGAGATGTTAACTACCTCGCCTGGTACGCAGGACGTCGTGGGTTCGATCCCGACCCCGACGCCTGCTGCTGTATATTTGGAGTTTGCGTGTCTATCTCTCTCATCATCATCACGGTGGCTAGGAGATGTTAACTGCCTCGCCTGGTGCGCAGGACGTCGTGGGTTCGATCCCGACCCCGACGCCTGCTGCTGTATATTTGTAGTTTGCGTGTCTCTGTCTCTCTCACATCATCATCATCACGGTGGCTAGGAGATGTTAACTACCTCGCCTGGTGCGCAGGACGTCGTGGGTTCGATCCCGACCCCGACGCCTGCTGCTGTATATTTGTAGTTTGCGTGTCTCTGTCTCTCTCACATCATCATCATCACGGTAGCCACCGTGATGATGATGATGAGAGAGAGACACGCAAACTCCAAATATACAGCAGGCGTCAGGGTCGGGATCGAACCCACGACCTCCTGTATACCAGGCGAGGTAGTTAACATCTCCCAGCCACCGTGATGATGAGAGAGAGACACGCAAACTCCAAATACACAGCAGGTGTCACAGGGTCGGTATCGAACCCACAACCTCCTGTATACCAGGCGAGGTAGTTAACATCTCCTAGCCACCGTGATGATGATGAGAGAGAGACACGCAAACTCCAAATACACAGCAGGTGTCACAGGGTCGGTATCGAACCCACGACCTCCTGTATACCAGGCGAGGTAGTTAACATCTCCTAGCCACCGTGATGATGATGAGAGAGAGACACGCAAACTTCAAATACACAGCAGGCGTCAGGGTCGGTATCGAACCCACGACCTCCTGTATACCAGGCGAGGTAGTTAACATCTCCTAGCCACCGTGGTGCCAAACGTACCCTCGAGAGCGGGATCCCTCTTAGCGGAGGTCCCTTCCGCCGGCGGAGACGCAAGCGGGCACTTGCGTGGGGAAGCGCTGCACCTTCACCTTGTGTGAGAGTCAAACTGGGTTCCTCCAGTGTGGTGATGGTGGTGTGTGGGGTTTTGTCACAAAGACAAAGATCCCCCACTGGGTTCATTGTGCAGGACGCTAACCACTACAACTACCGGTCCCCACCAAGATTTCCATACCAAACCGAGCCACCAATAGCCTTGATCGACTTTTTGGGGCAAGTGCTGTTAGCGAGTAGCAGCACCTAATGAAAGCCGGCACGGCACACGAGGGGGGGGTGGGTGTGCCAACACCGCGCCCGGCCGCCTTTGTCTCCCCTAGTTGCGATGTTTTTACACACCGCACCGGGTACTCATTCGAGGCTGAGTCGACCTAGGGGGAGGAGGCCCAGAAACCGGTTCAGACAATGGTCACTGGGTGTTGGTGGCCGTTGAGCGGGAATCGAACCCGGGTGGCCAGGTTCGTAGCGGTCACATCGAGGGCACAGGTCCACACACTGCGCTTGTTAAGTCGCGCGGCGAGTGAAACGGAAGTTTGGTAGGCTCAATGGTCTCGCCGCTTCGTGTTACTCGGCTACTTACTTTTAGAAGTCCAGTCTTGACATCCTCCTGAAGGTTGGTTGCAGCTTTGAACAGCACTTTCCACAGCAGCATCAACTTCTTCTTTCGTAATTGCAGAGGTTGTGTCGTACATGTTCGAGACGTCCGCAATCACGCTTCCCTGTCTAAACGCGCACACACATCACACGCATCACACACATCACACGCATCACACACATCACACGCATCACACACCACACAGCACACGCATCCAACATATCACACGCATCACAAACATCACACGCATCACACGCATGACACGCATGACTTTACCGAAAAAACCTAAGAAAATGGCGCCCCCGACTGTGGAAACTTAACATGACCTCATGGGAAAATACGCAGAATGCGTAACAATAAAGGAAGAGTCCGATCGACTAAGAAGACATCAGGACTGGGCAATTGATTTCGAACCACCTGTCTCACTCACCTCAGCCTAATGACTTCAGAGCCAAGGTAGCCTGAATTGTTCTTGTTCAACGCATCTGAAATCTGGAAGAGAAAAAAATATATATATACATAGATTGTGCATAATAGAGGTGTTTTGGTTTAGATCGCGTCAATATAAATGTGTCGTTAAACCCGCCACCACCCAACACAGCCAATGAGTAAGGTTTGTGACGTCAACAGAACGTGGCCAATTCGTTCCGTTGTCTGCCAATTGTGCTCCTGGTGCTACGACGTGAGACAATTTGTCCAATCTCGCACAGAAGTGCCATCGGTAGTGGTGAGGGTGGTGATAGTGATGGGGAATTAAAATATTTTAACCATTTTTTTTATTTCGATTCAAAGCTTTCGTGACTGCAGGGATTCATATTATTGGATCTTTCGGTAAAGTCACGTAGAAGGGAAAGAAAATAATAAAAATAAAATTTAATAAAATTCTCACGACGTTTCGGCCACAACACAAGCAGCCGTCCTCAGGTGAAGAACGGAGCTGTAGATCCTGTTCTAGAAGCGACCTGGCTATGACGAATGATATCTCAACGAAGTGTAGCCGCTTATTATTATTATCATCACGTGGAAATATGCAGCCGCAGCCAAACGCTCTAAACGCGTGACGTTGATTCTAAGTTCAAGTTCATGTATTAGGTACAGCCCTGTGAGCCATTCGGCTCTTGAATCGGGTGCAATCGCAACAAACAAAAAAAACACGAACAAAAAACATCTTAAAGTGAATATGTGACTAAGTGCAAACAGAAAATCCAAGAAAAGACGGCAAAATATTGCAGAAAAAGCACCGTACACCAACGCTGTGTGCACAAATCCCAGTGGGATGCAAGTCAAACAACAACAACAACAACCACAATACAACTTAGATTAAGGCCAATGTGGAGGGGTTAAACCAGAGGACCCGGGAGAAAAATCCACGCGACCATCTATACAGCAGGCGTCAGGGTCGGGATCGATTCACACGACCTCCTGTATATCAGGCGAGGTAGTTAACATCTCCTAGCCACCGTCGGATTTACAGAACGTAAAAATTGTTCCGTGCCTTTTCTTATTGGGTTTCTTTCTTTTGATATAACGGATTATACATTTTCTATCTTTGCTCCTTACCAGATTCAAAATAAGACGGGAAACCCTTTTAAAGGCTTCTGAGCTTTTGTTTTCCATGTCAGGAGTAAAATTTCCATTCGCCATGCTCAGGAGAGACGGAAAAGTCTTGGCTGTGAAGAAGATCAGGGACAATGCAAACAGAACACACGTCTGAGATTGACATGCTGACAAGTCGCACTTATTTGTATTACGGTATTTTCCGGATAATCAGATGCCTAATTTTTTTAATCCAGTAATTAAATCCGAAGTGACGGGGTACATCTTGTAATCTGTTTTTAACATTTTTTTTTATTTGGTGATTTGGTTACGCTACCACCGCTAATGCTGGCAATGGTGCACAAGCACAGCCAACATCATCAACAACTCAACACGTGTGTCTGTAACAACGCTAAATACTGCAGCAGTACCCAGCCCTCATTGACTCTGGCCTCTCTATTTATGTGCTTTGAATAAGGCCCATTGCCTGAAACGTCACCCATTATACATTTTTCTTTCATAACCACGGTGTTATTGATAAATGTCTTGAGTGTTTTTTTGTGCGTGTGTCCGTGCGTGGCCAGATTTGGGGAGCGGTGGCGCAGCGGTTAGCGCTACGCTGCGCTACGACCCCGGACTACCGAGACGGAGTCCCGATCACGGCCAACACCCAGTGACGATTATCTGAACCGGTCCTGGGCCTCCCCTAGGTCGACGCAAATGAGTACCTGGTGCGGTGCGTAAACATCGCCACCAGGGAGACAAAGGCGGCCGAGCGTGGTGCTGGCCACCCACCCCCTCGTGTGCCGTGGCGGCCTTCATAGGTGCTCGTTAACAGCACTTGCCCCTACAGTCTGTTAAGGCTACACGGGGCATCTTTGTCTTTGGTCAGATTGCTCTAATTACTGTTTTGACACTGGGAACACGTTTGGGGTGCAACTTACTTGCCAAAGGATCTCATAACCTGGAGAGTACGGTAATATATAAGCGTTCATCACATCATCATGTTTACTTCTTGCTCAATTATAACCGTAAAAAAAACTAGCTGAAAGTTTGTGGAGCGGGAGTGACAACATCTGGAAACCCCCGTGTGAACTGTCATCACATTTGCACAAAGCATTGTCAGTATTTACAAGATGTATGTTTGTATGTTGAACTTATTTCGCACCGCACGTAGCCACACAAAAAGCAGTTCTAAAGGAATGAGTTTTGTCAATCTAGATGATGATTTAAAAGTGCACAGCTCCAGTGGCATTCCTAATATCGGAAGGAAGAGCGTTCCAGACGGCCAGGCGCAGAAGCGGCATCTGAAAGCGCCGCGCGCTGCTGCTGGTGCAAGGATGAGCAGAGTTTCGTGCGATGATGGAACGCGTTTCTGGATGGGACGTAGTACCGCCTCGGGAGACGGAGCAGTGAAATCAGCTCGCGCGCAAGAGCAATGATACAATCGAGCACGTTATCGCGGGATCGTGAGAAATGACCGATGAAATGGGAAGGCCCACGGCTACCGATGCTGACGACGACGGTGATGATGATGATGATGACGACGATGATGATGATGATGATGACGGCAATGGCGTTGCATGCCGGAGTGCAATGGGTGACGACACGGATGGGGGGCAAAGTTCTTACCCAGATTGCAGCTGCTTCCATCTTCTTTCAAGAAGTAGCCGATTGGACACTCGCAGCGGTACGAGCCCACGATGTTGATGCACTTTGCCATGGCTGGACAAGTCGTTTGCAGGGCGCATTCGTCAATATCTGAACGTGTGGGAAACAAGGAGCAACATCGTGACGCGTCGTGAGAAACGGGATTTGTCGCATCTCGTTCGCGTTGTCTGCGGGTTATTGTGCGTACGTGCGTTGAATTTCTTTCGCGCCGTACGTAGCCGCCAGTGGTAATCGGCGGTTGCGGGTGAAGGACAACAAACTAAACACCAAACATTTTTAAACCACCCTACGAGGGTGCGTTCCGTGGGTGGGTGAGTTAGTGAACGAGAGTGGGTGAGTGGATAGGTGGGTTGGTGAATGAGTGGATAGGTGGGTGGGTTAGTGAATTAATAGCCAGGTGGGTGGTTTAGTAAATTAATGGATAGGTGGGTGGGTTAGTGAATGTGTGGGTGAGTGGATAGGTGGGTGGGTTAGTGAATGAGTGGATAGGTGGGTGGGTTAGTGAATGAGTGAGTGGATAGGTGGGTGAGTTAGTGAATGAGTGGATAGGTGGGTGGGTTAGTGAATGAGTGGGTGAGTGGGGGATCTTTGTCTTTGTTGTTGCCAATGGTGTGTTGTCATTTACACCATCCGCTTTCTTAAGCTAATTAAAAATCGAACGGAATATGCAACGATGTGATTTACGCGCGCTAAGGTGTTGCAATGATGCACCGCAAGTTAATTTAAAATTTCACTTTCGGCATTTAAGTAAAACTAAAGCACCCGTTTCCCGATTGGTCCACGGGCCAGAGAAAGACATTGGTACCGCCTACAGTAGCCAAACTTGAGTAGCACCAGGAGTGTAACGAGCGTGAGACAGGCAGGGGATGCCTTGCCCACCCTCCCCCTATCCCCTGGTGGCCAAAGTTACGAGTTGAGCTCCCCCCCCCACGCCGCAACAGCATTAAATGATCGAGACCGTGAGCTTAACCATCTGCCCAATTCATCATCTTGGTTATTTCGGTAAAGTCACGTAGAAGGGAAATAATAAAATAAAATAAATACAAATAAATGTTTTATTATTATTTTATTACTTCCCTTCTACGTCACGTAGAAGGGAAATAATAAAGTAATAAAAATAAATGCCGTTTTATTTTTATTACTTTATTATCTACGTGACTTTACCGAAAGAACCAAGAAGATTAATCCCTGCAGTCACGAAAGCTTTAAATCGAAATCTGTCCAATTATTTACATGGCCATTAGAAACGATTGACGTAATTCACTTTTATTTAGCACACAGAGAGGGGGCCGTCCATAAATGACGTCACGCGATTTTGGACGATTTTTGACCCCCCCCCCCCCTTCGTCACACGGCGTCACAAAAAGTCAGACCCCCCTCTGCCCCCCCCCCACCAAAAAGAACATGCTTCAAATCGCTTTAAACTATTGTCATTGTAGTGCGTATTTAATGTGGCGCTGCACTCTGATGTTGTAGGAGAAAACATTTATTAAAAAGTCTCTTTAATTAAGTAGAACGTGTTGTCTATATTTATTTAAAGTGGCGCATTTTGATGTGACGTCACATTTCTCAAACCCCCGCCCCCCTCGTCACACATCGTCACAAATGTCTGACCCCCCCCCCCCCCTAGGTGCGTGACGTCATTTATGGACGGCCCCAAAACTGGAACGGCTAATGCCACCCCGCCAGGTGGTAACCAAGTGGAACATCTGGCACCGCTGTTTCCACCGATGGCGATATCCGCCAGTGGCGTGAAGGGTGCTGTGAATCACAGCCACATGCACTCACACTCGAAGCTGTACTGTGATGTCACAAAGACAAAGATCCCCCGTATAGCCTGAACAGACGGCTGGGGCAAGAGCTGTTAGCGAGCACCTACGAAGGCCGGCTCGGAACACAAAGGGTGTGGGTGGCCAGCACAACACCTGGCCGCCTTTGTCTCTCTGGTAGTGACGTTAACACACCACTCCAGGTACTCATCTTAGGCTGAGTCGACATAGGGGAGGCCCAGGACCAGTTAAGATTATCGCCACTGGTGTTCGCCGTGAGCGGGAATCGAACTCGGGTCGCCGGATCCGTAGCGCAGCTACACCACCACTTCCCATGTGACGTCACAGCCACATGGCAACACGCAGTCTGGTTCGATACACTCACCAGTCACAGTTGGAGGGGCTGTACTTGTGGTTGGTTTTGTAGTCGGTGTTGTTCCGTTAGATGGGACAGTAGGCGTTGCTGTTCCGTTAGATGGGGCAGTAGTCGGTGTTGATCCGTTAGCTGGGGCAGTAGACGTTGTTGTTCCGTTAGATGGAACGGTAGGAGCTATGGTTCCGTTAGATGGCATGGTAGGTGGCGATGTTCCGTTAGATGGAACGGGAGGTGGCAATGTTCCGTTAGATGGAACGGGAGGTGGCAATGTTCCGTTAGATGGACCGGTAGGTGCTATTGTTCCATTAGATGAAACGGGAGGCGGCAATGTTCCGTTAGATGGACCGGTAGGTGCTATTGTTCCATTAGATGAAACGGGAGGTGGCAATGTTCCGTTAGATGGACCGGTAGGTGCTATTGTTCCGTTAGATGAAACGGGAGGCGGCAATGTTCCGTTAGATGAAACGGGAGGTGGCAATGTTCCGTTAGATGGAACGGGAGGTGGCAATGTTCCGTTAGATGGACCGGTAGGTGCTATTGTTCCATTAGATGAAACGGGAGGCGGCAATGTTCCGTTAGATGGACCGGTAGGTGCTATTGTTCCATTAGATGAAACGGGAGGTGGCAATGTTCCGTTAGATGGACCGGAAGGTGCTATTGTTCCGTTAGATGAAACGGGAGGCGGCAATGTTCCGTTAGATGGACCGGTAGGTGCTATTGTTCCATTAGATGAAACGGGAGGTGGCAATGTTCCGTTAGATGGACCGGTAGGTGCTATTGTTCCGTTAGATGAAACGGGAGGCGGCAATGTTCCGTTAGATGGACCGGTAGGTGCTATTGTTCCATTAGATGAAACGGGAGGTGGCAATGTTCCGTTAGATGGACCGGTAGGTGCTATTGTTCTGTTAGATGAAACGGGAGGCGGCAATGTTTCGTTAGATGGACCGGTAGGCGCTATGGTTCCATTAGGCGTTGTTGTATTTGGATTAGATGTGCCATTTCTTGAATTTGAGTATGTGAGAGATTCACCGTTCGTTTCTGTGGAGAGAATTGCAAAGATTACAAAATGTATTACAACCACGAAATTATAAAAGTAAAGTCACATGATCAATCCATCAATCAGAACGTTATTTCATTCAAGCCAACTATTTTATCCAAGGCGCCTATACGTAAATTATTATAACGTTTAAAAAAACATGCCATTTAGAGTAATAACCAGGTTAACTTAAACTAGTACATGTGGCGACACATATGATATGAAGTCGTCAGAAAACACTAGCCACTACATGCCTATCGTAATATCAGTGACTAGAAAATGTTGTACCCGTGGCCACACCACGGGAAAGGGGAGTAGATAAAGTCGAGGATGTAACAACGCATGGTAATCTTCTTGGTTCTTTCGGTAAAGTCACGTAGAATGGAAATAATAAAATAATAAATAAATAAAACATTATACATTTATTCTCACGACGTTTCGGCCACAACGCAAGCAGCCGTCCTCAGGTGGAGAACAGGTCTGTCGAGAAGACAGAGTCTGACAGAACTGTTCTCCACCTGAGGACGGCTGCTTGCATTGTGGCCGAAACGTCGTGAGAATTTTTTTCTTTTTTTTATTTCCATTCTACGTGACTTTACCGAAAGAACCAAGAAGATGAATCCCTGCAGTCACGAAAGCTTTCAATCGAAATTTAACGCATGGTAAGTGAAACAGAAACGGGAGAGAGGGAAGAGAGAAAAAGAGAGAGTGGGGAACGAGCGGGAAAAGGATGGAAAAGGCACGGGTGACCAATAAGATCTGAATTGGTTTGTAATACGGTAGGCACTGATAAGGGCTTGACAGGTATGCGGAAGGGTGTGAACAAGAGAGAATAATAAGTGGCTTTTAAGAGCAGAGCGGACAGTAGTGAGAGAGGGTTGCGATCGAAACGTCGTGATTTGTTTGATTTCATTTCTAACTACGTGACTTTACCGAAAGAACCAAAGACTAAGTTTTCCTCACGTTGAGATGTTTACTTGAGTGAGGCGGGTGGGGGGGGGCACCAGACATGATGCGAATGGTAGATAAAGGAGGTAATTCAAGACCAAGTATTTATTGCTAACTGGTGTTTATCGTGGCCTTGGGTCCCTATTGATTCTTAAAACAATTGGTCACGGATTTGAGATTGAGGAACATTCACGATAGAACACGTAGCAATCATTTACCACGTAAAAATATATAAAACTAAGCTATAAGCCTTCTTTAATTTATTAGGTAAGGATCATTTAGCCGTTATAGCTCTTTCTCATGAACGACCTGGCCACTAAAACTAGCTCAAGGAAGTGGCTTATCATCTTCGTCGCGTGGAAATCTACAGCGGCAGCCAAAATACTCTAAACGCGTGATGTTGGTTCTAAATGTGGAGGGGGGAAACCCGGATAACCCGGAAAAAACCCCACGCGAACCACGGGGAGACACGCAAACTCCAAATATACAGCAGGCGTTAGGGTAGGGATCGAAACCACGACATCCTGTAGACCAGGCGAGGTAGTTAACATCTCATAGCCACCGTGATGAGAGAGAGAGAGACACGCAAACTCCAAATATACACAGCAGGCGTCATGGTAGAGATCGAACCCACGACATTCTCCATACCAGGCGAGGTAGTTAACATCTCCTAGCCACCCTGATGATGAGAGAGACACGCAAACTCCAAATATACACAGCAGGCGTCAGGGTAGGGATCGAACCCACGACATTCTCCATACCAGGCGAGGTAGTTAACATCTTCTAGCCACCGTGATATTGAGAGTGAGACGTGAAAACTCCAAATATACGACCACCTGTAGACCAGGCGAGGGAGTTAACATCTCCTAGCCACCCTGATGATGATGAGAGACACGCAAACTCCAAATATACAGCAGGCATCAGGGTAGGGATCGAAACCACGACATCCAGTAGACCAGGCGAGGTAGTTAACATCTCCTAGCCACCCTGATGATGATGAGAGACATGAAAACTCCAAATATACAGCAGGCGTCAGGATAGAGATCGAACCTATGACCTCCTGTATACCAGGCGAGGTAGGTAACATCTCCTAGCCACCGTGGCACCGAAATGTATTTTATATATTTTTTGTTATTTCCATACAACCCAACAGCAACCACGGCCTTCGGGGAAGTGCTTCGTGAGGAAAGATCAACGATTGTACGAATTTCTCGTGAGGAAAGTTAAAGATTTAACGCATTTCTAGTGTGGAAAGACCGAGGATTGTACGCATTTATCGTGAGGAAAGATAAAGATTTTACACATTTTTCGTGAGGAAAGATCGACAATTGTACGAATTTCTAGTGAGGAAAGATCGACAATTGTACGTATTTCTAGTGAGGAAAGATCGACTATTGTACGAATTTCTCCTGAGGAAAGATAAACGATTTTACACATTTATCGTGAGGAAAGACCGACTATTGTACACATTTATCGTGAGCAAACACCCACTATTGTACACATTTATAGTGGGGAAAGACCGACTATTGTACGTATTTATCGTGAGAAAAGACGGACTATTGTACGTATTTCTAGTGAGGAAAGATCGACTATTGTACACATTCATCGTGAGGAAAGACCGACTATTGTACGTATTTCTAGTGAGGAAAGATCGACTATTGTACACATTCATCGTGAGGAAAGACCGACTATTGTACGTATTTCTAGTGAGGAAAGATCGACTATTGTACACATTTATCGTGAGGAAAGACCGACTATTGTACGTATTTCTAGTGAGGAAAGATCGACTATTGTACACATTCATCGTGAGGAAAGACCGACTATTGTACGTATTTCTAGTGAGGAAAGATCGACTATTGTACACATTTATCGTGACCGCACGCGCCAAGTAAAAAGGCGGGAAAAACGAACGTTGACTCAAAGGTGGGGAGGTGGGGGGGGCGATGGAGGATATTAACCCCCCCCCCGCCCCCACAATCTTTTCACCCCCTTGAGAATCCATAGCTGCAAGGCCGGAATTATAATCTATATTGGGACACACATCCACAAATATGCTCAAAATGTCCCCCCCAATATATTGCTATAAAAATATAATTGCTATGCTATGTAAATAAGAACCACAATTTGCTAAACCTTGGCCACAATATCTGGACTTGTCTTCATATAAATCAATGCATAGATTTCTGTTTATATGATTGTGGTTATGGTTGTACATTATCAATCCCTATTCTCTGCCATTACATACAATGAAACGTGAAATGGTAAAAAAGTAAAAACAGAGCAATGTAAAAATACAATACACTATTTGACATTCTTGTAAAAAATAAATAAAAAGTCCATCCCATAAGTTAGTGAAATGTTTTTTTTATATTTTAGACAGGAAATTAGTTTTCAAATTTAGATATTTTTCTGGGTTGGGACCCCCCCAGACACCCTGGAAGATTTGGTCCCCCCCAATGTTGACTCCATGGCTATGGCCTTGCATAGTAGTCAACCCATCACGGTTTATTACCCCGTACGGGGAAAATTTAGTTTTCAGGTCCATATGTTGCACACTCGAAATGAAGGACTTTGGGCAGGTGCTCCAAATCGAGGGCAAACACATGTATTGTGGTTAATCTGTAAAATGCAACAGCAGGTGTGCCACACACAGCAATTCTTCCGAGTACCCCATTACCCATGTGACTGGTGTCTAAGTGCGGTTATTCAATAACCCTGAAGTCACCTACAGGTCCAACTCAGTCATCACATGCAGCTGTACACACATGCATTGATGCACTGCACAGCACAATCAGGACTTGCACAGAACCACCCTTTACTCCCTTGCTACACAAGGATATAATTCAAAGAGTGATCCGTTCCTAATGTGCCACACTTACGGTGTACAGCGGTTTCAATACGGGCACACACACACAAAAACGTGTCTGTTTGTTCGTGTGTCTGCCTCGTGATGGTGACTTTGTACGATGACCTTTGAGATTTATATGCGGGCACCGGGCGACTAATAAAGTTTGACTTGGTTTGTTATAAGGTAGGGCACTGATAAGGGGTTGACTCAACAGGTATGAGGACGGGTGTGGCAAGATAAACTAAAAAAATAAGTGGATTTTCAGAGAATAGTGGAAGCGTCGTGGTGACGTCACCGCCACTTAGTGGCGAATGGCGGTTGTTGTTGTTTCTAGCTTAATTCGCACACATTGAAGATACAACAGTACGGTTGGAACGAACCCCATCCCGTGTCAACCCAACACGGTTTACCCCGTATTCTCGTACAGGAAACTTGAGTTTTAAGCTCCATACGGCCTATAGCCGTTTCAATACGGGTACGAAAAAATTGTGTCAATTTGTTTGTGTGTCTCCCTCGTGATGGTGACTTTGTGGGATGAACGTTGAGATGTATAAGGGAACGGGGTGACCAATAAGGTCTGAGTTGGTCTGTAATGAGGTAGGGCACTGATAAGGGGTTGACAGGTATATAGTGGTGAGTGTACTAGTGGTGAGTGTAGTAGTGGTGATTGTATTAGTGTAGTGGTGAGTGTACTAGTGGTGAGTGTACTAGTGGTGAGTGTCGTGGTGAGTGTAGTGGTGGTGAGTGTAGTGGTGAGTGTAGTGGTGGTGAGTGTACTAGTGGTGAGTGTAGTGGTAATGAGTGTACTTGTGGTGAGTGTCTATTTGCCTGTGTTTCTCCCCTTCTGATGGTGACTTTGTGGGATGAACGTTGAGATGTATATGGGGCACGGGGTGACCAATACGGTCTGAGTTGGTCTGTAATGAGGTAGGGCACTGGTCAGGGTAGGGCACTGATAAGGGGTATTGAAACTGGCTGTGCGTCGTATGGACCTGAAAACTCAATGTCCTTGTTCAAGAATACGAAGTAAACCGTATAAGTTGACAGGTATGCTGATGCCTGATGTATATTTGGAGTTTGCATGTCTCTCTCTCTCTCTACCCATGGTCGCGTTTGTTTGTATTTTACTCCGTGTTTAGAATCAACAAGCGTTTCGAGTATTTGGCTGCAATACGTTTCCACAAGATAAAAAGCCACTTCGTTGGGCTATCATTTGTGATGACCAGGCCGCTTCTGATAAATAGCTACATAGCTCAGTGGGCCTTACACCTGGTAACATTCAAAAGAGTATGAGCGTTTAGTTTATTATTAACGCGTTATAGCGGAAACGCGTTGTGTGAACACGCGTTACGCGACGACTTTACCCCGTACGTGCAAATGGAACTCCTCGACTTCCGAGACCAATATTTGTGATTCACAATTGGTTTACTTTGGCCTCCATCATCGTGTCGTGGTATATTATGTCGCTTGTTAACTGTAGCCCTCCACTTCACCACCAAAAACAGCCAATCAAATCAAGATGTCGCGTCGTGGGGTGGTAAATGTGCCGACTGAGTTGAACGTTTACACTCCGCTATGCTTTTGGGATGCATAATTAGTTTATCTTGGGTTAGATCATCGTGTAGTTATGATACAAATGTTTTATTATAACCCTCCACCGACCCGACAGAGCCAATTCAATCAAGTTGTCAAAATGGGCAAACATGCAACTTGATTTTGTTTACCGGCAAAGAACCTGGAGGAAAGCTGAAAAGCGAGCAGAGCGAATGATGCTGGTTGTAAACGAATTTCTTCGATTGAAAACTCATTTCTTACGAACTGCTTGTTGTGTTTAGTTTGTTGTCCTTCCCCCGCACCACTGATTAGCATGGTTGGCTACGCACGGTGCAAAATAAGTTCAACGCACATCAGTACGTGCGTGCGTGTGTGCAGGTCGCCGTTGGAAGGTTGCAAGTATTGAGACTCACCGGACGCTGCTAGATATGACGAGCAGATCAGCCCGAGCAGAAGGAAGGCCAGCCCGCTGGGACCCATTCTGCAAATCAAATGTTCAGGACGAAGGGTACACGCACGCACACACTAAGACACACACGCAACACACGCTCGCTCGCTCTCGTTCAAGTCGAATATTATTTTCTTGCACAGCCCGACCAGCGGACTGCAGAAAGTTCTCCTCACAAGGTTTGATTAAGTGAATGTGCTCACAGGTTGGGTCTTATAGCCACTGGTCTGGCCAATCCCCGACGGCCGTGCGGACGTTTCGCAACGTTGGGCAAACGCAATTCATTTTATGGCTTAATGGCTCAAGCGGATGGAGTTTCGGGGGGGGGGTGGGTTTAGGACTGTGTGGTCAAAAATGTTGGGCCACTATCGTCTGGGGGTCAAGGGTTGAAATCCCGGGCCGGGCTGAATCCTTCAACCACCTGTGATTAAAATCGTGTTCCTCGGGTGTGACTGAGTTAATCACCTCACCGAAAACGGCACACGCGATAAAACCGTCGCGTACATATATAAAATGTATAGATATGTACGGTTCTGCACTTAATTTGACACTAAATTCCAGCTCCGATAAACAAAATGGCGGTTCGACCGTCACGTGACGAGCATTCATTTCGTTGCGGCAGAGCGGGGGGTGGGGGGGGTGGTAAAGTGATGGCCTCCTCTTCTTGGTCTGAATTCAGACGCTGTCTCCCCGACAGACCTGGTCTTCACCTGACGACGGCTGCTTGAGTTGTGGCCGAAACGTCGTGAGAATTATTTTATTATGTTTTAAATTTTATTATTTTATTATTTCCCTTCTACGTGACTTTGCCGAAAGAACCAAGAAGATGAATCCCTGCAGTCACGAAAGCTTTAAAGTGAAATTTTATTATATTTTATTTTTATTATTTAATTTTTTCCCTTCTACGTGACTTTACCGAAAGAACCAAGAAGATGAATCCCTGCAGTCACGAAAGCTTCAAAGTGATGGCCTCCTGCTTTGTAGGACCAGAGGTCGCTCGTAGGGATCTCAGAACGTGCAGTTCTGTTCGCCTATGACGCGAGTCGGATATAACGTGATGATTGTATTGGGGAACATGAGATGTCCTGAAGTATTCCCCCCATGGTTTCGATTTAAAGCTTTCGTGACTGCAGGGATTCATCTTCTTGGTTCTTTTGGTAAAGTCACGTAGAAGGGAAATAATAAAATAATAAAAATAAAACATAAAATTATTCTCACGAGGTTTCGGCCACAATTCTCACGACGGCTGCTTGCGTTGTGGCCGAAACGTCGTGAGAATTATTTTATTATGTTTTATTTTTATTATTTTATTATTTCCCTTCTACGTGACTTTACCGAAAGAACCAAGAAGATCCCCCCATGGTGTTTAGGGTCTTGATTCAAAGCGGATTTGATGTTGCTAAAAGCGGCCGCTTGTGTTGCCAGGGCAAGGTCGCTCGTGTAGGAATTAGGTCGCGCCTGCCACCCGGGCCAGAAAGCGAGGGACGACAGATATGGCACGCGGACACCAGCGGACCGAGCCCCTTGCAAATCTCGCTCCCTCTCTCTGCGTCTGTGAGCCACCACGCCCTTTCTTAAAGACGCCGGCGCTCATGGCCGTCCTTCCTCTCGGCTCGTGTATACTCAACGACTCTGCATCATCGAGTTGCATGTTCAACCTCTTTGGCACCGTACGTGGCCGACCGTGCTCATCGGAGGTGCGAGGATTCTCCTCCCAGTTGCATCCAATGGTTCTCATTGCCCGACATGTTCCCTGTCAAAATCACATTCATACTCGACAATCCATTGTGGAAGAACCGATGTGAGCTGTGGCTTTGTCGCCCCGTGTAGGGAACACATTTCTTTATAACGCGGATGCTCATTGGATATAACGTGATTTGGTGAGCGGAACTACGTCGCTGCGAGTAGGAATGCCCCGGTGTGTACGGCTGCCTCGGCGTAGCATCGTCGCACAAGGGGGGGATGCTTCTGGATGTTTCTAGATGCTACCCCATGCTCCTCAAATCTTTGTTCAGCCTGCGTATGTAAGGCGATTTTTCCATCACGCGGTGTTCTTCATGAACGCAACTACCGCCGCGCTATAATCAAACAGACTGTAGCTCTGTCATATCAGCGTCCGCTGATGTTAACTACCTCGCCTGGTATGCAGGAGGTCGTGGGTCCGATCCTCGACCCTGACGATGCATGTTGTATATTTAGAGTCTGCGTCTTTCTCTCTCTATCTCCCCCGTGGTCGTGTTTTTCCCCATCCACGTTTCGAATCGAGGTCATGCGTTTCAAGTATTTGGCTGCTGCTATAAATGTCCACGTCATGATGATGATGATGATAAGCCCATTTCGTTGAGCTCTCATTTGTTGGCAGGTCGCTTCTAAAAAAAAATAGATCTACAGCTTCGTGGGCCTTACCTGGTAATAAAAAAACACTATTTAGTTAAAAAGTTCGTAGTTCGGATATTCAAGAACTGAACTATTTAAGAACTGAATTCCTAAAGAAGCTCCCAGCACGTGGATCGAAACGTCGGACATTGTGCCGATCCAGCACGCGGTATGACGCGAAAACACAGCGGAGACATGTAACCTGGCGCAGGTTTATTGGAATATTTATGGCACCTGTATTTGAATTTATCACACTTCGTGCAGCTTCCTGGAACATGCATTGTGCATTTGTCATTTACGATTCCAGCATTCAAAGTGTGTGTGTAATACCCGTACATACGATTAAGACCTTTACAACAGAGCCAGTCCAAAATAGAGATCGCAGAAAGATAAACGTGTCGTTAAACCCGCCACCACTCGACACAGCCAATTAGTAATGGGTTGTCACGGTAACAAAACGTATCAATTCGTTACGAGTGTAATGGGTTCAACTGAGTCGCAGACGTAGACTTTTGAGGCAACACATTTATTCAGTTCCAACACACGGGGCAACTTCCGCCTTAACAGAATAACAAGCTAAGGTGGTGACCACCAGGCTAACTACACTAGTTACCACGTAACTGTAACTACGGACCCGGGACTACAACATCTGCCCAGGTCCACGTGATGGAAATCTTGTTGAATGGAAATCGTAGACGAAGGTTTTCTTTACCGTGATGAACAACCCTGGTCCGTCTCGGGACCCGGCTTCTATTCTCTGCGGCGTGGCCGACTCATTGGCCACGCCCACCTTCCAGAATCCTCGGGAAGGATCTGGGTCCCAATCACGTGACCCCCCCCCCCCACTAGCCCCCTCTCGGGGCCCCTCTGTCAACTTAACCAGTCACGTGTCCTCCCGGGTCAACCAGATTGCCATGGCCTCACGCGACCCCATCGTTCGGTCGGCACCCACACACCCTGTCCTGTCGGGCCAGCACTGCACTTACAGCCTGGTGCCATCCAGCGCTATTATCCTAGTAAGGGTTGTCACGTAAACAGAACGTGGCCAATTCGTCACCAGTACAGCACTAGTGTGTAGTGTAGTGTATAGTGTAGTGTATAGTAGTGTATAGTGTAGTGTATAGTGTAGTGTATAGTGTAGTATATAGTAGTGTATAGTGTAGTGTATAGTAGTGTATAGTGTGTAGTGTAGTGTATAGTGTAGTGTATAGTGTAGTGTATAGTAGTGTATAGTGTAGTGTATAGTAGTGCATAGTGTAGTGTGTAGTGTAGTGTATAGTGTAGTGTATAGTGTAATGTATAGTAGTGTATAGTGTAGTGTATAGTAGTGTATAGTGTAGTGCATAGTAGTATATAGTGTAGTGTATAGTGTAGTGTATAGTGTAGTGTATAGTAGTGTATAGTGTAGTGTATAGTGTAGTGTATAGTGTAGTATATAGTAGTGTATAGTGTAGTGTATAGTAGTGTATAGTGTAGTGCATAGTAGTGTATAGTGTAGTGTATAGTGTAGTATATAGTAGTGTATAGTGTAGTGCATAGTAGTACTCATTTTAGGCTGAGTCGACCTAGGGGAGGCCCAGGACCGGTTCATATAATCGTCACTTGTGTTGACCGAATCGAACTCGGGTCGCCGGGTTCGTAGCTCAGCGCGCTAACCGCTACACCACCGCTCCCCACACCCATATCTGCACACACACACACAAACATTAAGTGACGTTTTATTTAGCACGTAATGTGAATAACAATATCGAGTTGAGTGTCACATGATGCTCTCAGTGGCAGGGCGACCGGTGATAAGGCTGCCCCATACTGCGTAAGTTTGTGTGTGGCCCAGAGGGTCACGTGAAAAGAACTTGGAGTTAGCTCTGTGATATCCGCTTATGTGGCTCCGTTCTCTAGCACGAAAGGGCGATGTAGTGCTTTGTGAGACATCCCAAATGTATTCCCTGTTTTGTTAAATAAAATAAAAAATTTAAAAAACTTACTTGAATATACATTGACGCCTCAACTTACGGACGTGTTAAGTTGCAGAGGTCTAAATTTCGATTTAAAGCTTTCGTGACTGCAGGGATTCATCTTCTTGGTTCTTTCGGTAAAGTCACGTAGAAGGGAAACAATAAAAACATAAAAATAAAACATAATAAAATGATTCTCACGACGTTTCGGCCACAACGCAAGCAGCGAGGACGGCTGCTTGCATTGTGGCCGAAACGTCGTGAGAATTATTTTATTATGCTTTATTTTTATTATTTTATTATTTCCCTTCTACGTGACTTTACCGAAATAACCAAGAAGATTGCAGAGGTCTGTTCGTAAGTCGATTTGTTCGTAAGTCCAACTCTACTCCTGTCGATTCCAAACACGTTGTGTGGCATGTACACTAAACACGGGGAATGGCTTTAAAAGGTGTTTAATCTGCTGTAGATATAGATGCCACTGGTTCTTCGCGTTATGCAGATGTAGATGGCACCACCGTCATCCATTGAACTTACGACTCGGTTCGAACAGGCAACTGGACATACGGACAGCTTTGTTCGTATCTCGAAAGTTGGCAAGTAGAGGAGTCCCTGTAGGCGCATTGAATCGGGAATGTCCGATTAGGTGTTTTTGTTGATGTCGTTGTTAATTGCTTGCGTACAGAGAGGAACGCGATGCGATGAGTGCGTGGAGAAGCGTGGGACCGGTTTAACGCGCACGTGGATTTACACAGAATGAGAAACACGTGGGTTTGAATAACGCAACTCGGGTGTTCCGTGAAGAAAAGGGGAGCTGGGGGTGGGGGCGGTGTTGAAGTCAGTGGCGTGGTGACCCCTTCGTCAACTCGGAGGACTGCAAGCAGCCAAAGAGCCGCGAGTGGCTGAAGCCTCAGAGCCACGGGACACGCGGCGTCGGACCCGCAGGCTGCCAACCTCTTGCTCGAAACGCGTGGCGCCGATTTCTCAACGTGGAGGGGTAAAACCGGAGGACGCGGAGATTTAAAAAAACACAAGCACGCGAGCACGGGGAAAGAGAGAGAGATAGCTACGCAAATTTCAGATATACAGGGATCAGGATAGACATTGAACCCACAGAGAAAGAGAGAGAGAGACAGACACGCAAACTCAGCACACACAGCGGGCAGGACTCAGGGTAGGCATTGAACTCCATGACCTCCGGCCAGTGGCGTAATCACGACATTGTTATCAGCTCAGGGAAGGGGGGGGAGGGTGTAAGGCGATCAGTCAGCCGGGGCCTCCAGCACCGTGATTTGCCTCTTCCCACGGTCGCACCTCGTGGCTGCTGATGGCGACGGCTTCACGTAGTCGTCACGCTCACGGTCTCGAACATTTAACGCTGTTAGGGGGGA
This sequence comes from Lampetra fluviatilis, assembly GCF_964198595.1. Taxonomy (NCBI): domain Eukaryota; kingdom Metazoa; phylum Chordata; class Hyperoartia; order Petromyzontiformes; family Petromyzontidae; genus Lampetra; species Lampetra fluviatilis. The sequence continues at coordinate 5,987,744 of NC_136333.1, read as the reverse complement.
GGGGGGGCTCCCCTCTTCGCAAAAAACGCGGCCACGACCGGCTCCGCAGCGCCTCTTCGCAACAATGCGTCGCTGCTCTAATGAAATGAAGATGAAACCTGGAACGTAATTTGACAACAATTTCATGAAAAAAAGTACATTTTTAAACCGCGTTTTCAATAAATGTTTGTTGTTTTTTTTACACACTGGTGTTCAAAAAAATCTTATGGTGGTTGTCAAAAAAGGGTCTCCCCCCCCCCCAACTCGTAGCTTTGACCACGGGGGAGGGGGGGGCAAGGCACCCCCTGCCTGCCCCCCCACGCTCGTTACGCTACTGGTTGAACTTTTTTCGCGCCGTACGTAGCCAGCCGTGCTAATCGGAGGTGCGGTGTTGAGTCTATGGGTAGTGTTGAGTCTATGGGCAGTGTTGAGTCTATGGGTAGTGTTGAGTCTATGGGTAGTGTTGAGTCTATGGGCAGTGTTGAGTCTATGGGCAGTGTTGCGTCTATGGGCAGTGTTGACTCTATGGGTAGTGTTGACTCTATGGGTAGTGTTGAGTCTATGGGCAGTGTTGAGTCTATGGGTAGTGTTGAGTCTATGGGCAGTGTTGAGTCTATGGGTAGTGTTGAGTCTATGGGCAGTGTTGAGTCTATGGGTAGTGTTGACTCTATGGGCAGTGTTGAGTCTATGGGTAGTGTTGAGTCTATGGGCAGTGTTGAGTCTATGGGCAGTGTTGAGTCTAAGGGCAGTGTTGAGTCTATGGGTAGTGTTGAGTCTATGGGCAGTGTTGAGTCTATGGGTAGTGTTGAGTCTATGGGTAGTGTTGAGTCTATGGGCAGTGTTGAGTCTATGGGCAGTGTTGCGTCTATGGGCAGTGTTGACTCTATGGGTAGTGTTGAGTCTATGGGTAGTGTTGAGTCTATGGGCAGTGTTGAGTCTATGGGTAGTGTTGAGTCTATGGGCAGTGTTGAGTCTATGGGTAGTGTTGAGTCTATGGGCAGTGTTGAGTCTATGGGTAGTGTTGACTCTATGGGCAGTGTTGAGTCTATGGGTAGTGTTGAGTCTATGGGCAGTGTTGAGTCTATGGGCAGTGTTGAGTCTATGGGCAGTGTTGAGTCTATGGGCAGTGTTGAGTCAATGGGCAGTGTTGAGTCTATGGGTAGTGTTGAGTCTATGTATGGGCTGTGTTGAGTCTATGGGCGGTGTTGAGTCTATGGGTAGTGTTGAGTCTATGGGCAGTGTTGAGTCTATGGGCTGTGTTGAGTCTATGGGCGGTGTTGAATCTATGGGCAGTGTTGAGTCTATGGGCAGTGTTGAGTCTATGGGCAGTGTTGAGTCTATGGGCAGTGTTGACTCTATGGGTAGTGTTGACTCTATGGGCAGTGTTGAGTCTATGGGTAGTGTTGAGTCTATGGGCAGTGTTGAGTCTATGGGCAGTGTTGAGTCTATGGGCAGTGTTGAGTCTATGGGCAGTGTTGAGTCTATGGGCAGTGTTGAGTCTATGGGTAGTGTTGAGTCTATGGGCAGTGTTGAGTCTATGAGCAGTGTTGAGTCTATGGGCAGTGTTGAGTCTATGGGTAGTGTAGAGTCTATGGGCAGTGTTGAGTCTATGGGCAGTGTTGAGTCTATGGGCAGTGTTGAGTCTATGGGCAGTGTTGAGTCAATGGGCAGTGTTGAGTCTATGGGTAGTGTTGAGTCTATGTATGGGCTGTGTTGAGTCTATGGGCGGTGTTGAGTCTATGGGTAGTGTTGAGTCTATGGGCAGTGTTGAGTCTATGGGCTGTGTTGAGTCTATGGGCGGTGTTGAATCTATGGGCAGTGTTGAGTCTATGGGCAGTGTTGAGTCTATGGGCAGTGTTGAGTCTATGGGCAGTGTTGACTCTATGGGTAGTGTTGACTCTATGGGCAGTGTTGAGTCTATGGGCGGTGTTGAGTCTATGGGCAGTGTTGAGTCTATGGGCAGTGTTGAGTCAATGGGCAGTGTTGAGTCTATGGGTAGTGTTGAGTCTATGTATGGGCTGTGTTGAGTCTATGGGCGGTGTTGAGTCTATGGGTAGTGTTGAGTCTATGGGCAGTGTTGAGTCTATGGGCTGTGTTGAGTCTATGGGCGGTGTTGAATCTATGGGCAGTGTTGAGTCTATGGGCAGTGTTGAGTCTATGGGCAGTGTTGAGTCTATGGGCAGTGTTGAGTCTATGGGTAGTGTTGAGTCTATGGGCAGTGTTGAGTCTATGGGCAGTGTTGAGTTTATGGGTAGTGTTGAGTCTATGGGCAGTGTTGAGTCTATGGTGCAGTGTTGAGTCTATGGGTAGTGTTGAGTCTATGGGCAGTGTTGAGTCTATGGGTAGTGTTGAATCTATGTGTAGTGTTGAGTCTATGGGCAGTGTTGAGTTTATGGGTCGTGTTGAGTCTATGGGCAGTGTTGAGTCTATGGTGCAGTGTTGAGTCTATGGGTAGTGTTGAATCTATGTGTAGTGTTGAGTCTATGGGTAGTGTTGAGTCTATGGGTAGTGTTGAGTCTATGGGCAGTGTTGAGTCTATGGGGAGTGTTGAGTCTATGGGCAGTGTTGAGTCTATGGGTAGTGTTAGTCTATGGGCAGTGTCGACTCTATGGGCAGTGTTGAGTCTATGGGTAGTGTTGACTCTATGGGCGTTGTTGAGTCTATGGGTAGTGTTAGTCTATGGGCAGTGTTGAGTCTATGGGCAGTGTTGAGTCTATGGGCAGTGTTTAGTCTATGGGTAGTGTTGAGTCTATGGGCAGTGTTGAGTCTATGGGTAGTGTTAGTCTATGGGCAGTGTTGAGTCTATGGGCAGTGTTGAGTCTATGGGTAGTGTTGAGTCTATGGGCAGTGTTGAGTCTATGGGTAGTGTTGAGTCTATGGGCAGTGTTGAGTCTATGAGCAGTGTTGAGTCTATGGGCAGTGTTGAGTCTATGGGCAGTGTTGAGTCTATGGGCAGTGTTGAGTCTATGAGAAGTGTTGAGTCTATGAGCAGTGTTGAGTCTATGGGCAGTGTTGAGTCTATGGGCAGTGTTGAGTCTATGGGCAGTGTTGAGTCTATGGGCAGTGTTGAGTCTATGAGCAGTGTTGAGTCTATGGGCAGTGTTGAGTCTATGAGCAGTGTTGAGTCTATGGGCAGTGTTGAGTCTATGTGCAGTGTTGAGTCTATGGGCAGTGTTGAGTCTGTGGGCAGTGTTGAGTCTATGTGCAGTGTTGAGTCTATGGGCAGTGTTGAGTCTATGGGCAGTGTTGAGTCTATGAGCAGTGTTGAGTCTATGGGCAGTGTTGAGTCTATGAGCAGTGTTGAGTCTATGGGCAGTGTTGAGTCTATGTGCAGTGTTGAGTCTATGGGCAGTGTTGAGTCTATGGGCAGTGTTGAGTCTATGAGCAGTGTTGAGTCTATGGGCAGTGTTGAGTCTATGGGCAGTGTTGAGTCTATGGGCAGTGTTGAGTCTATGGGCAGTGTTGAGTCTATGGGCAGTGTTGAGTCTATGAGCAGTGTTGAGTCTATGGGCAGTGTTGAGTCTATGAGCAGTGTTGAGTCTATGGGCAGTGTTGAGTCTATGTGCAGTGTTGAGTCTATGGGCAGTGTTGAGTCTATGGGCAGTGTTGAGTCTGTGGGCAGTGTTGAGTCTATGTGCAGTGTTGAGTCTATGGGCAGTGTTGAGTCTATGGGCAGTGTTGAGTCTATGAGCAGTGTTGAGTCTATGGGCAGTGTTGAGTCTATGAGCAGTGTTGAGTCTATGGGCAGTGTTGAGTCTATGTGCAGTGTTGAGTCTATGGGCAGTGTTGAGTCTATGGGCAGTGTTGAGTCTATGAGCAGTGTTGAGTCTATGGGCAGTGTTGAGTCTATGGGCAGTGTTGAGTCTATGACCAGTGTTGAGTCTATGGGCAGTGTTGAGTCTATGGGCAGTGTTGAGTCTATGGGCAGTGTTGAGTCTATGGGCAGTGTTGAGTCTATGAGCAGTGTTGAGTCTATGGGCAGTGTTGAGTCTATGGGCAGTGTTGAGTCTATGGGCAGTGTTGAGTCTATGGGCAGTGTTGAGTCTATGAGCAGTGTTGAGTCTATGGGCAGTGTTGAGTCTATGAGCAGTGTTGAGTCTATGGGCAGTGTTGAGTCTATGTGCAGTGTTGAGTCTATGGGCAGTGTTGAGTCTATGGGCAGTGTTGAGTCTGTGGGCAGTGTTGAGTCTATGTGCAGTGTTGAGTCTATGGGCAGTGTTGAGTCTATGGGCAGTGTTGAGTCTATGAGCAGTGTTGAGTCTATGGGCAGTGTTGAGTCTATGAGCAGTGTTGAGTCTATGGGCAGTGTTGAGTCTATGTGCAGTGTTGAGTCTATGGGCAGTGTTGAGTCTATGGGCAGTGTTGAGTCTATGAGCAGTGTTGAGTCTATGGGCAGTGTTGAGTCTATGGGCAGTGTTGAGTCTATGGGCAGTGTTGAGTCTATGGGCAGTGTTGAGTCTATGGGCAGTGTTGAGTCTATGAGCAGTGTTGAGTCTATGGGCAGTGTTGAGTCTATGAGCAGTGTTGAGTCTATGGGCAGTGTTGAGTCTATGTGCAGTGTTGAGTCTATGGGCAGTGTTGAGTCTATGGGCAGTGTTGAGTCTGTGGGCAGTGTTGAGTCTATGTGCAGTGTTGAGTCTATGGGCAGTGTTGAGTCTATGGGCAGTGTTGAGTCTATGAGCAGTGTTGAGTCTATGGGCAGTGTTGAGTCTATGAGCAGTGTTGAGTCTATGGGCAGTGTTGAGTCTATGTGCAGTGTTGAGTCTATGGGCAGTGTTGAGTCTATGGGCAGTGTTGAGTCTATGAGCAGTGTTGAGTCTATGGGCAGTGTTGAGTCTATGGGCAGTGTTGAGTCTATGAGCAGTGTTGAGTCTATTGGCAGTGTTGAGTCTATGGGCAGTGTTGAGTCTATGGGCAGTGTTGAGTCTATGGGCAGTGTTGAGTCTATGAGCAGTGTTGAGTCTATGGGCAGTGTTGAGTCTATGGGCAGTGTTGAGTCTATGGGTAGTGTTGAGTCTATGGGTAGTGTTGAGTCTATGGGCAGTGTTGAGTCTATGGGTAGTGTTGAGTCTATGGGCAGTGTTGAGTCTATGAGCAGTGTTGAGTCTATGGGCAGTGTTGAGTCTATGGGCAGTGTTGAGTCTATGGGCAGTGTTGAGTCTATGGGCAGTGTTGAGTCTATGGGCAGTGTTGAGTCTATGAGCAGTGTTGAGTCTATGGGCAGTGTTGAGTCTATGGGCAGTGTTGAGTCTATGGGCAGTGTTGAGTCTATGGGCAGTGTTGAGTCTATGGGCAGTGTTAAGTCTATGGGCAGTGTTGAGTCTATGAGCAGTGTTGAGTCTATGAGCAGTGTTGAGTCTATGGGCAGTGTTGAGTCTATGAGCAGTGTTGAGTTTATGGGCAGTGTTGAGTCTATGGGCAGTGTTGAGTCTATGGGCAGTGTTGAGTCTATGGGCAGTGTTGAGTCTATGGGCAGTGTTGAGTCTATGGGCAGTGTTGAGTCTATGGGCAGTGTTGAGTCTATGAGCAGTGTTGAGTCTATGAGCAGTGTTGAGTCTATGGGCAGTGTTGAGTCTATGAGCAGTGTTGAGTCTATGGGCAGTGTTGAGTCTATGAGCAGTGTTGAGTCTATGGGCAGTGTTGAGTCTATGGGCAGTGTTGAGTCTATGGGCAGTGTTGAGTCTATGGGCAGTGTTGAGTCTATGGGCAGTGTTGAGTCTATGGGCAGTGTTGAGTCTATGGGCAGTGTTGAGTCTATGGGCAGTGTTGAGTCTATGGGCAGTGTTGAGCCTATGGGCAGTGTTGAACGACCCCTGTACAGCGTGCGGTTATGCCTCCGTCGCCCCCCCTCCCCCCTTTGCACCACCGAGCCTCCACTATCGCGGCCCAATATAATCATCGACGTCAATGCTAAAGTTCGACGGCTGCTCTCATTGCTGAACGTTTTCTTGTTTGAGCGGGGGGGGGGGTGGGTGGGGGTGGGGCAAATGCGCGAGACGCGACCGGGTACGGACAACTCCCGTCGGCTCCGTCACTCATGGGAATCTTTTTCTTTTTGTTGGGTCAGTATCAAAGAAGGAAAAAGGAAAACAAGTTGTTTTATCCTTTTTGGCGATAAGAGAGGTCTCATAAAGGAGGTCTCATAGTGTAAATGTTTACCCCGAGCTCTCAATACTCTGATAGTGCGCTGTTTTTGAGTTGTACGCCTTATGGCGTCATCTGGTCCAACACCAATGTGAGACTAGGCTCTAAGAAAAGCTGTCTCGGGTGTGGACCAATCAACTTCAAGGACAGTGCATATCATTATCATCATCAGATTTGTTCATTTCTGTTTGCATTTTGACTGCTTGTGTTGTGGTTATTGCAAACATGATGCCTTGTATAAAGGTGTCAGTTTTTGTACCAGTTGAAAGGGTAAAAACCTATATACTATTACGATAAGAGAGGTGTTAACATCGGTTTCCCACGCAGGCATTCGCGACCAATATTATTCATAAAATAAAGGCTTTTTGTTGGGGTTAGTTCGCGTAAGTATGAATGTTGTGTCGTATGAACCCGCCACAACCCGACACAGCCAATAAGGTTTTGTCACGCAAACAAAAGGCGACAATTAGTTACTGTCCATCCTATGTGTTCGTTAATTTTTTTAATAGTTTAGACCCCCTAGAAGATTTGGTCCCCCCCCCCCAATGTTGACTCCATGGCTACGGCCTTGCCACAAAGGGTAAAACCTATTTCTCATTTTTTCATACTCATCAGTTCGCTCAACACACCAGATGCGCTTCTGCGGCCGTCTGGAATGCTCTTCCCTTCCGATATTTGGAAGCCAATGGAGCGATGCACTTTTAAGTCATCCCGATGGACAAACTCATTTCTTTATAACTGCTTATTGTTGTGTTTAGTTTGTTGTCCTTCCCTTCCCACACCTCCGATGAGCACGCTTGGCCACGTGTGGTGCGAAATAAGTTCAACACACGTACCATCACCACCTCATCATCACTTTCATCTTCACCATCTCATCATCACCATCTCTTCATCACCATCACCACCTCCTCCTCATCATCCTCACCTCCTCATCATCATCATCTCATCACCATCACCACCTCATCATCACTTTCATCATCACCATCTCTTCATCACCATCACCACCTCATCATCACTTTCATCATCACCACCTCATCATGACCACAATCACCACCTCATCGCCATCACCACCTCATCACCATTACTACCTCCTCATCATCACCTCATCACCATCACCACCTCATCATGACCACCACCACCTCTTTATCGCCATCACCACCTCATCACCTTCACCACTTCATCATGACCACCACGGGTAGGGAACGGGGTACCCGTACCCGGCCGGGTACCCTACCCGTGGAATCAAAACCCGTTTGCGACCTCTGCGACTGGCTGACGCACCACCTGTGCCCCCCTACTGTGCCAACGCTCCCCACAGCTCCACACACGCGCGCACATTCACTCACTCTGCAGTACAGGGGGAGAACACGCGCACATTAATTCTAGATTTGAAGCTTTCGTGACTGCAAGGAATCATATTCTTAGGTTTTTTCGATAAAGTCACGTAGGTAAAACATCAAAATTAATGAAAATAAAATAAAATAAAACAAAAAATCACGACGTTTCGGAGGCAACACAAGTCTCCGTCATCAGGTGGGACCGTCACAGCCGAATTAGCTGCATCAAGTGAGGCAATGATTCACACACTCGACACTCACAAATGTGCCCGAGTCAGGAGTCGAACCCAGGTGCTTCTCGCTACGAGGCACGAGTGTTACCACAGCGTGACCCGGCACTGTGACGCGGATCATAAAGTTTAAATAAAAAAAACACCCGACCATGGCTTGATTTCCATAAATCTTTATGAGCTGACCTTCGGCTATGACAGAGTTGACCCACGGTCCGGTAAAGCTATTTTCGGCTTTTTCATGATGCGTACTTTCTTCTCAACGTGCGCATTTTAAGAGCATCATGTGACCAAAACATAAGCCCTACACCGCGGGCCTCATCTGAACTTAAATACAGGTCACTGTGTCTCACTCCACTCCCCTCCACGCACTCTCCTACCTCTCCCCTCTCACCTCACTCTACTCCCCTCCACGCACTCTCCTACCTCTCTCCTCTCACCTCACTCTACTCCCCTCCACGCACTCTCCTACCTCTCCCCTCCCATCTCACTCTACTCCCCTCCACGCACTCTCCTACCTCTCCCCTCCCATCTCACTCTACTCCCCTCCACGCACTCTCCTGCCTTTCCCTCTCATCTCACTCTACTCCCCTCCACGCACTCTCCTGCCTCTCCCATCTCATCTCTGCCCATAGACTCAACACTGCGATAGACTCAACACCGCCCATAGACTCAACACTGCCCCATAGACTCAACACCGCCCATAGACTCAACACCGCCCATAGACTCAACACTACCCATAGACTCAACACTACCCATAGACTCAACACTACCCATAGACTCAACACTGCCCATAGACTCAACACTACCCATAGACTCAACACTGCCCATAGACTCAACACCGCCCATAGACTCAACACTGCCCATAGACTCAACACTGCCCATAGACTCAACACTGCCCATAGACTCAACACCGCCCATAGACTCAACACTACCCATAGACTCAACACTGCCCATAGACTCAACACTGCCCATAGACTCAACACTACCCATAGACTCAACACTGCCCATAGACTCAACACCGCCCATAGACTCAACACTACCCATAGACTCAACACTGCCCATAGACTCAACACCGCCCATAGACTCAACACTGCCCATAGACTCAACACTGCCCATAGACTCAACACTACCCATAGACTCAACACTACCCATAGACTCAACACTGCCCATAGACTCAAGATTTCGATATGAAAAGCACTTTATGAACTCCTCTATGCCAGGTGAGGAAGTTAACATCTCCTAGCCCCCGTGATGATGATGATGAGAGAGAGACATTTCAACTTAAAATGTCCAGCAGGTGTCAGGGTCGTGATCGAACCCACGACCTCCTGTATACCAGGCGAGGTAATTAACATTTCCAAGCCCCCATGATGATGATGATGAGAGAGAGACATTTCAACTTAAAATATCCAGCAGGTGTCAGGGTCGGGATCGAACCCACGACCTCCTGTATACCAGGCGAGGTAGCTAACATCTCCGAGCCACCAACGCTTCTTAAACAAGTCTCCCCAACCAATCGCACGAACGTACAGTAACACGGCATGGAACAACTCTTGACATCGCTCCGTCTTCTGTCGGACAAAGGAGCCCCCTCGCGTTCACAACACTCAAATCTGTCGGGAAGACAGCGACAGAGAGAGACACAGAGAGGCGGGGAGGGGTGGGGTGAGTGATTAGACATCGGTTAAGGGTGTCGGGAAATGCAAGAATTGCTCCCCTGGGTGACGGCGGCAGCTGCCCCTGTGCACACACAGCGCAATGTGATCGGTAGCATCCCTGGGGAGAATTATAGGCAACATAATCGGCGAAAAAAAAAGTCGCACGGTGCAATGGTTCATCTTCTTGGTTCTTTCGGTAAAGTCACGTAGAAGGGAAGTAATAAAGTATTTTATTATGTTTTATTTTTATTATTGTATTACTTCCCTTCTACGTGACTTTACCGAAAGAACCAAGAAGATGAATCCCTGCAGTCACGAAAGCTTTAAATCGAAATTTTATTATGTTTTATTTTTATTATTTTATTATTTCCCTTCTACGTGACTTTACCGAAAGAACCAAGAAGATGAATCACTGGAGTCACGAAAGCTTTAAATCGAAATTTTATTATGTTTCATTTTTATTATTTTATTACTTCCCTTCTACGTGACTTTACCGAAAGAACCAAGAAGATTAATCCCTGCAGTCACGAAAGCTTTAAATCGAAAGGTGCAATGGTTATTTATAGAGAGAGAGAGAGAGTTGGTGTCCGATTAGGAATATACCAAGAAGAAAGTTTAATAGCTGTATTGTTATTCGTTGACGCTGACTTCAATTTGATATGAATGTGTGCATTAGTGCGGCGGTTCTTAACCTTTGCTGCAGCCTTGCACCCCTTTGGTTGTCAATCGTAAAGAAAACAAATGTTTTTACGATTTTAATAAACGCATAGGGTTTGATTCACCTTCTAAATTTGAAGTTTTCGTGACTGCAAGGATCCATACGCTTTGGTTCTTTGGGTAAAAGTCACGTGGGTGAAAATAAAAATGAAGATAACTAAATTAAATCACGACTTTTCGTCGTTGTTTTCGCTGTGGTCGTCTCCACCTGATGACGGACGCTTGTGTTGCGCCCGAAACGTCGTGATTTAATTTAGTTATTTTTATTTTCATTACTGTTTTGATTTACCTTCTAAAAAAAAATCTGCCCATGTCTCGCACACCCCCAGAAAGGGCATCTCTCACCCCCAAGGGGGTTGCGTGCACCCCCGAGGTTAAGAAGACGAGCCGCTGAACCAAGAAATAATCCAGCAGTATCCCGATGCCTTGCGCGACGACGCTACGGAGAGGCGGCCGTACAAAGCGCTTGTTCCTACTCGTGTACGACGTAGTTCCGTTCGCTCGATCGCGTTATATATCCAACTCGCATCCGCGTTATAATAACACGTGTGTTCCCTATTACATTAATCGCGTGATATCCAACTGGCGTTATAAAACACGTGTGTTCCCTCTTCATCTTCTTGGTTCTTTCGGTAAAGTCACGGAAAAGGGAAATAAAAAACATAATAAAATACAATTCTCACGACGTTTCGGCCACAACGCAAGCAGCCGTCCTCAGGTGAAGAACAGGTCTGTCGGAAAGACAGCGTCTGAATGAACACCACCAAGCTTGGCAGCGTATATTTAAGCTGGGTTAGAGGGGGAAGGGCGCCTTGACAAAGGAATTTGCATATCAACAGAGGAATTTAGCATATTTATAGAAAATGCAGATATGGGATTAGTCACTACTTGTGGAATGCGTAGGAGGTGGGGGGGGTCTCAAAGTCATATTATGCCCGTGCATTATGTAGGATTAGCAGCATCAAAGGGAGGAAGTAGGGTTAGCAGTAATAAAGGGAAGGAATTTTAATAGTAAGGAGCTGCAGCAGCTAAACCGTGTGTTTCCTGTTACATTCATCGCGTTATAGTCAACTCGCGTTTTGAAACACGTGTGTTCTCTGTCACATTAATCGCGTTATATCCAACTCGCGTTATAAAACACGTGTGTTTCCTGTTACATTCATCGCGTTATAACCAACTGGCGCTATAAAACACGTGTGTTATCTGTCACATTAATCGCGTTATAGTCAACTAGCGTTACAACAATACGTGTGTTATGTCACATTTATCGCGTGATATCCAACTCGCGTTATAACAACACGTGTGTTGCCCTGTCACATTCATCGCGTTATATCTAACTCGCGTTATAAAACACGTGTGTTCCCTGTTACATTAATCGCGTTATATCTAACTCGCGTTATAAAACACGTGTGTTCCCTATTGCATTAATCGCGTTATAGTCAACTCGCGTTATAACAACACGTGTGTTCCCCGTTACATTCATCACGTGATATCCAACTGGCGTTATAACAACACGTGTGTTCCCCGTTACATTCATCGCGTGATATCTAACTCGCGTTATAACAACACGTGTGTTCCCCTGTCACATTAGTCGCGTTATAGTCAACTGGCGTTATAACAACACGTGTGTTCTCTATTGCATTAATCGTGTTATATCCAACTCGCGTGGTAAAAACACGTGTGTCCCCTGTTACATTAATCGCGTTATAGCCAACTCGCGTTATAACAATACGTGTGTTCCACATCACATTAATCGCGTTATATCCAACTGCCGCTACACAACACGTGTGTTCTCTGTCACATTCATCGCGTTATATCCAACTGCCGTTACACAACACGTGTGTTCTCTGTCACATTCATCGCGTTATATCCAACTGCCGCTACACAACACGTGTGTTCTCTGTCACATTAATCGCGTTATATCCAACTGCCGCTACACAACACGTGTGTTCTCTGTCACATTAATCGCGTTATATCCAACTGCCGTTACACAACACGTGTGTTCTCTGTCACATTCATCGCGTTATATCCAACTGCCGTTATAAAAGCTACACGCTGCGTCGTAGGAGAACTGGGCTGCACTTTCCGTTGCAGGAGAAGCTCCATTTTCCGGTATAACGACGAGTCCTGCCCGCTCACCCGACTTAACACCCTGAGATGCCTTCTTTTATCTCTGAGGTTTATTGTCTCTTTAAAAGAGCAAAAGTTTTACGCTTGTAGGAACGTAAAAACCCTGTTGTTGCTGTTGTTGATGATGAGTTGTAATTTTAACAATATTAGTGGCGAAACGTCGTACTCAGATTGTAAATGTTGTGGCTTGGCTCTCCAACACACCGGTTAGTGCTGTACTAGTATACTACACTATACACTACACTATACACTACACTATACACTACACTATACTACACACTAGTGCTGTACTAGTACACTACACTATACACTACTATATACTACACTATACACTACTACACACGACACTATACACTACGCTATACACTACACTACACACTACAATACTATACACTACACTACTATACACTACACTATACACTACACACTAGTGCTGTACTAGTGACGAATTGTCCACGTTCTGTTTACGTGACAAACCTTACTAGTTGGCTGTGTCGGGTGGTGGCGGGTTTAACGACACATTTATATATTTACGCGATCTCACCCAAATAAAAACCCTCTATTATGCACACAGACACACGCGTACCGAGCATTGCATAAACACCGTACCCTTGGTGGTTGAAGATCGAGTCCCGTTCATGGCGAGGGGAAGTTCAGCACTTCGATGGGGTTTTCTCTGTGGGGTCAGTGCCGTTCCCCAGGTCTGATGCACACACACGCACACACACAAAGACAAAGATCCACTCGTGTAGCCTTAACAGACTGTTGGGGCAAGTGCTGTTAGCAAGTAGCACCTATGAAGGCCGGCACGGCACACGAGAAGGGTGGGTGGCCAACACCATGCCCCGGCCACCTTTGTCTCCCCAGTGGCGTATATTAACACATCGCACCGGGTACTCATTTGATGCCGAGTTGACCTAGGCGAGGCCCAGGACCGCAACAAAACTGACAGTCAGTGGACAGTCAGTTTTGTTGCCAGGTAAAAGGGTAAAAAAACAATTATCATATTATTTACTGGCAAATGAGGTTCCAATGGTGTAATGCGTGGTTGTTTGTTTGTTTTATAAAGGGGGTCCTGGTTGTTCGATGATCCAGAAACGGATTCACTCTCTGGCCACCCGCTCACCCGCAGGCAGTCACCGCCTGTTCACTCGGCTATCGCTACTATTGTGGTCACCGTCCCAGTCAACGTCACTCGATGATTCACAATTCCGATGTGGAGGACTCCGATCAAGCAGATTGGTCGCACGCAACTCACTCGTCCACCCACTCACCCACCCATTCAACCACCCACCCACCCATCCACTCGCCCACTCACTCGCCCACTCAACCACCCACCCATCCACTCGCCCACTCACCCACCCACTCAACCACCTACCCATCCACTCGCCCACTCACTCGCCCACTCAACCACCTACCCATCCACTCGCCCACTCAACCACCCGCCCATCCACTCAACCACCCACCCACGCAACCACCCATCCACTCACCCACTCACCCAACCACCCACTCAACCACTCAACCACCCACCCATTCAAACCACCCACCCATCCACCCACCCCTCACCCAACCACCCACTCAACCACCCAACCACCCACCGATTCAAACCACCCACCCATC
>NC_136333.1:5956426-5971426 GCF_964198595.1 Lampetra fluviatilis | reverse complement strand
ACTCACACAGAGACCCATAGACTCACGCAGAGACCCATAGACTCACGCAGTGACCTATAGACTCACACAGAGACCCATAGACTCACACAGAGACTCATAGACTCACGCAGTGACCCATAGACTCACACAGAGACCCATAGACTCACATAGAGACCCATAGACTCATGTAGAGACCCATAGACTCACACAGAGACCCATAGACTCACGCAGAGACCCATAGACTCACGCAGTGACCTATAGACTCACACAGAGACCAATAGACTCACACAGAGACCCATAGACTCACGCAGTGACCCATAGACTCACACAGAGACCCATAGACTCACATAGAGACCCATAGACTCACGTAGAGACCCATAGACTCACACAGAGACCCATAGACTCACGCAGAGACCCATAGACTCACGCAGAGACCAATAGACTCACACAGAGACCCATAGACTCACACAGAGACCCATAGACTCACACAGAGACCCATAGACTCACGCAGAGACCCATAGACTCACGCAGTGACCCATAGACTCACACAGAGACCCATAGACTCACGCAGAGACCCATAGACTCACACAGAGACCCATAGACTCACGCAGAGACCCATAGACTCACACAAAGACCCATAGACTCACGCAGAGACCCATAGACTCACGCAGTGACCCATAGACTCACACAGAGACCCATAGACTCACGCAGAGACCCATAGACTCACACAGAGACCCATAAACTCACGCAGAGACCCATAGACTCACGCAGAGACCAATAGACTCACACAGAGACCCATAGACTCACGCAGTGACCCATAGACTCACACAGAGACCCATAGACTCACGTAGAGACCCATAGACTCACGCAGTGACCCATAGACTCACACAGAGACCCATAGACTCACACAGAGACCCATAGACTCACGCAGAGACCCATAGACTCACACAGAAACCCATAGACTCACGCAGTGACCTATAGACTCACACAAAGACCCATAGACTCACGCAGTGACCCATAGACTCACACAGAGACCCATAGACTCACACAGAGACCCATAGACTCACGCAGTGACCTATAGACTCACACAGAGACCCATAGACTCACGCAGTGACCCATAGACTCACACAGAGACCCATAGACTCACACAGAGACCCATAGACTCACACAGAGACCCATAGACTCACGCAGTGACCTATAGACTCACACAGAGACCCATAGACTCACGCAGTGACCCATAGACTCACACAGAGACCCATAGACTCACATAGAGACCCATAGACTCACGTAGAGACCCATAGACTCACACAGAGACCAATAGACTCACGCAGAGACCCATAGACTCACGCAGAGACCCATAGACTCACGCAGAGACCCAAAGACTCACACAGAGACCCATAGACTCACACAGAGACCCATAGACTCACGCAGAGACCCATAGACTCACGCAGAGACCAATAGACTCACACAGAGACCCATAGACTCACACAGAGACCCATAGACTCACGCAGTGACCCATAGACTCACACAGAGACCCATAGACTCACATAGAGACCCATAGACTCACGTAGAAACCCATAGACTCACACAGAGACCCATAGACTCACGCAGAGACCCATAAACTCACGCAGAGACCAATAGACTCACACAGAGACCCATAGACTCACACAGAGACCCATAGACTCACACAGACTTATAGACTCACGCAGAGACCCATAGACTCACGCAGAGACCCATAGACTCATGCAGAGACCCATAGACTCACACAGAGACCCATAGACTCACACAGAGACCCATAGACTCACACAGAGACCCATAGACTCACGCAGATACTCATAGACTCACGCAGAGACCCATAGACTCATGCAGAGACCCATAGACTCACACAGAGACCCATAGACTCACGCAGAGACCCATAGACTCACGCAGAGACCCATAGACTCACGCAGAGACCCATAGACTCACGCAGAGACCCATAGACTCACACAGAGACCCATAGACTCACGCAGAGACCCATAGACTTACGCAGAGACCCATAGACTCACGCAGAGACCCATAGACTCACGCAGAGACCCATAGACTCACGCAGAGACCCATAGACTCACGCAGAGACCCATAGACTCACGCAGAGACCCATAGACTCACACAGAGACCCATAGACTCACGCAGCGACCCATAGACTCACGCAGAGACCCATAGACTCACACAGAGACCCATAGACTCACACAGAGACCCATAGACTCACGCAGAGACCCATAGACTCACACAGAGACCCATAGACTCACACATAGACCCATAGACTCACACATAGACCCATAGACTCACACATAGACCCATAGACTCACGCAGAGACCCATAGACTCACGCAGAGACCCATAGACTCACGCAGTGACCCATAGACTCACGCAGAGACCCATAGACTCACACAGAGACCTATAGACTCACACAGAGACCCATATATTCACACAGAGTTGGACGGGCTAAGTCGCGGTGACCTCTGTGAAGATCTGACCCCTGACCCTTCCCGGTCCCCCCGAGTTCCACGCTTCGACAATGCGCTGGGATTTCCATCGCTCGGCGACCTCCACAGAGATTCAGAAGAAGAAACAATGCGGCTGGCGACGGAGCGAACGCAGGAGGCGGACAGCGCGAGGTGTTCTGCGGTTGTTGTTGTTGTTGTTGAGCAAACCGAGTAACTCTCCAAGTCGTGCGGCAGTCACAACGGTGGCGGCAGCGGCGGCGAGAGACAGAGGTCAGCGAGGAATCGTGATGCAAACAGAATGCCCCCCACCACACCCCCCTCCAGGGTGTCAGTGGTGGTGCCGGCCGATTGAGGGGGGCCCTCTCTGCATTCATTACTTTTGCAGGGCCCCCCAAACCCCTTCCACCCCCTCCGAACCAACCACCCCCCCCCCACCCCCGCTTTTTAAATGCATAAACTGCTCCGAGTGAGATGCTCGAAGCGGTACCGGACAAGGAAATGTGGGACGAGAGGTACGGAGAGAGACACGGATGTGGCGACGATGAGAGAGATGCAGATGACGGAAAGAGAGAGAGAAAACGGTGGGAACATAGATATACATAAAGAACCAAGAAGATGAATCCCTGCCGTCACGAAAGCTTTAAATCGAAATCTAGAATTTATAGTTTAGTTTAGCTTTCGCGACCAATATCCATAATGCATGTTTTTTTTTTTTGGGGGGGGGTTAGATTGCGTGAATATAAATGTGTCGTGAAACGTCGTAGTCAGATTGTAAATGTTGTGGCTTGGCTCTCCAACACACCGGTTAGTGCTGTACTAGTAACGAATTGTCAATGTTGTAGTGGGTTTACACTCCAACACACAACCGGTTAGTGCTGTACTAGTAACGAATTGTCAATGTTGTAGTGGGTTTACACTCCAACACACAACCGGTTAGTGCTGTACTAGTAACGAATTGTCAATGTTGTAGTGGGTTTACACTCCAACACACAACCGGTTAGTGCTGTACTAGTAACGAATTGTCAATGTTCTAGTGGGTTTACACTCCAACACACAACCGGTTAGTGCTGTACTAGTAACGAATTGTCAATGTTCTAGTGGGTTTACACTCCAACACACAACCGGTTAGTGCTGTACTAGTAACGAATTGTCAATGTTCTAGTGGGTTTACACTCCAACACACAACCGGTTAGTGCTGTACTAGTAACGAATTGTCAATGTTGTAGTGGGTTTACACTCCAACACACAACCGGTTAGTGCTGTACTAGTAACGAATTGGCCACGTTCTGTTGACGTGACAAACCCCTTAACTAGTCGGCTGTGTCGGGTGGTGGTGGAGGCATTAACGACACGTTTATATTCATGTGATCTAACCCCAAAAAACACCTCTACCGTGGAGTTTATAGTTCAGTTTAAATTTAAATCCTGCACCGCCATGAGCCGCTCACTTTGATTTACGGCACGGCACCACCGCTGATTTTCGACAACGTCGTCACATTCGCAGGGGGAGAAAGAGACAAAGAGAGAGACACAGGACACAGGCAAACGTCGGGCCAGGACCAACACTGGCCCAACGTCAACAAAACTTTGAGCCAACGTCGAACCAACGTCGAACCAACGTCGGTCCAACGTCGGTCCAACGTCAGACCAACACTGACCCAACGTCAACCAAACGTTGAGCCAACGTCGCATGCATTTTTTTTTTGTTCTGGGCAGACGCTCCGTGCAACTTCAGGAGGGAAAAAGCGCCGCGCTAAGGAAAGGCCATGGACACGGGTTCGAACCCGTCACGGGGCTTCCGTGTGTCCGTGTGTGCTCCTCCTCAAGGAGAGTCCACCAGAGTCCGCCAAAGTTCACCAGAGTCCACCAGAGTCCACCAGAGAAGTTCACCAGAGTCTGAAACGCGAGGACCAAAGTGTCTTGAGAAGTCCTCGCAGCAGCAGCAGCGGCGGCGGCAGCGGCAGTGGCGGCGTTGAACGGAGCGAAGAAAAGAAGAGACCCCCCCCCAACCGCCCCCCCCCCCAACAGCCCCCCACCCCACCCACCCACCATGGTTCCACGGCGGATGCCGACCGAGCGATCGCGATCACTCGGCAGGAACCCAAAGCGGCGTGCGGGACCGAGGGGTGGTGACGTACCGCGGCCTCCCCGCCGACGAGCCTTTGACCGTTCTTTGCGGTGGCATAGCGCACCGAGCCTGGCGCAAGCGCCGCGCGCCGTTCGCGAGCACGTGTGTATCGGACTCCTCGTCGCGCCGCACGTAGCCAACCGCGATAATCGGAGGCGCTGGGGGGGGGAAGGGCGACGGGCTGGCGACGTCGTCGACACTTAGCGGCGAACGGCGGCCATTGTTTTTGTTGTTGTTGTGTTGCGTGGTCGTGAATGCCAACTCAAAGATGGCCGCGGGTAGCCCACGCAGCGTGTTGGGGCTGGTGCTGTTAGCGAGCAAGCGGCGCATCTTTGTCTTTGTGGTGCGTGACGGCGTGTTGTGTGACGTGTCAACTTATTCGGTTTGCTTTGCATCTGCATTAATTTGGTCTTTTTTTTGCAAACGCTTCGTATTAATATTACTTTTAAAAGTTTTGCTGGCTGGAGGGAGGTAAGGACGGACGGGCGCTCGCTCACTCACATCCAGCAGAACGTGTGGGCTGATATTTATTACAAATTTCGATGTCTACGCTCCCCGCCTTCGACAACCCAAACTTTTTCTCTCTCTTCCTCTTGTCATTTCGAGGACCCAAGTCACTCCTGAAAACGAGACTGCTCCATCCTGCTCCCTAGAGTTCCCGCCTGGCAGCTGGCCGGCTGGCGCGGTGCCGGCCACCCCACCCCCCACTTCGTGTGCCGTGCCGGCCTTCGCAAGTGCTGCACGCTACGAACAGCACTTGCCCCGACAGTCCGTCGCAGGCTACACGGGGAGGAAGCGGGACCTTTGCCTTTGCGTGTTGAACACGTCGCAGCGGGCGGGCGCGCTGCGCTACGTAGCCCGAGTTCGATTCCCGCTCACGGCCAACCGGTTACCCGAAACCTGGTCACTGGCGCCTAACCCCAAGGTATCGGAGGGAAACTAAAAGCAGCAGCAGGGGGAACACAAAGGCGGCCGGTTGCGTTTCGCGGACGCTGACCCACGCTGCCTCCAGCATCGCAGGGGGCTACGGCCGCCTAACGGCACTCGTCCCAACAGGGCTACCCGGGAGGAGGAGAAGGTGGAGAAGGAGGTGGAGAAGGTGGAGAAGAAGAGGTGGAGAGGAGGTGGATATCTTTTCCGCCGTCGCTCTGCGTACTGCGGCCGCGTAGGGCAGGCGAGCGGCGTCTCCGGAGCGAGCGAGCGAGCGGGAGAGGCACGGCACGGAGCGTCGCGCAGACCCCGGGGCGGCCCGCGCTGGGCCAGCGTGCCGTCCGCGCGGCTAGCAGGCGCATTTACTCCGCTTGGCGTCGCCGGCGCCGTCCGCGAAGACCCCGCCGGGGCCGCCTCCGCTTCCCCTGTGGGCGCCGGGCAGCGTGGAGCGTCCGAGCGTCGACTCCATCCTCTTCATGATGAGGTCGAGCAGCGCGGTGACGGCCGCGGCGACGTTGGCGCCCGACGCGGCGCTCGACTCGAAGTAAGGCATCCTGCACGCGCCGTCGGGGACGTCAGGGACGTCGGTCACACGGGGTGGGGGTGGGGGTGGGGGGGGGGTGGAAGGTGTCCCGGTGAGAGTGTTCCGCTCCCCGTGCGGTGTCGTGTGACGCGTTCGTCTGTGACGCCGTGCGTGCGTGTCAAATCTCGGTCGTCTCGGTCAGTCGACCCGTGGCACCTGCTGGGTCTGCTCCGTGACCTTCCGCCAGTGGGCGTTCGACACTTCACGTGATAGCCTCAAGGTGCACATGGCCTGGCACAAGCGTCGTGGTGACGTCACCGCCACTTAGTGGCGAATGGCGGTTGTTGATGTGTTTTTTCATCAGTCATCTCAGTCATCTCAGTCAGTCGACCCGTGGCACCTGCTGGGTCTGCCCCGTGATCTCCTGCCAGCGGGCGTTCGACACTTTCACGTGGTAGCCTCAAGGTGCACATGGCCTGGCACAAGCGTCGTGGTGACGTCACCGCCACTTAGTGGCGAATGGCGGTTGTTGTTGTGTTTTTTCATCAGCCAGTCATCTCAGTCATCTCAGTCAGTCGACCCGTGGCACCTGCTGGGTCTGCCCCGTGACCTCCTGCCAGCGGGCGTTCGACACTTCACGTGATAGCCTCAAGGTGCACTTGGCCTGGCACAAGCATCGTGGTGACGTCACCGCCACTTAGTGGCGAATGGCGGTTGTTGTTGTTGTTGTTGTGTGTCAAATTAAACCGGCAGATCGCCGGCGGAGTTGGTCAATCGGCACCGCCAAGTTCCCCGCGGGTTCCGGATGTCGGAGCTTGGCCCGTGTTGTGTTTCCGCGTTGGTCGGTGGGTGCCGTGTCGTGTGCATGTTGTGTGTCGTGTGCATGTTGTGTGTCGTGTGCATGTTGTGTGTCGTGTCGTGTGCATGTTGTGTGTCGTGTCGTGTGCATGTTGTGTGTCGTGTCGTGTGCATGTTGCGACACAGACGTCCCTCCTGGACATACTGTGACAAAGAGCTTCATTGCTCGTCGGATTCCGCGCTAGTCGGAGGTGCAGTGCTTTACCGATGGGCAGTGTTGAGTCTATGGTGCAGTGTTGAGTCTATGTGCAGTGTTGAGTCTATGTGCAGTGTTGAGTCTATGGGCAGTGTTGAGTCTATGGTGCAGTGTTGAGTCTACGTTCAGTGTTGAGTCTACGTTCAGTGTTGAGTCTACGTTCAGTGTTGAGTCTACGTTCAGTGTTGAGTCTACGTTCAGTGTTGAGTCTATGTGCAGTGTTGAGTCTATGGGCAGTGTTGAGTCTATGTGCAGTGTTGAGTCTATGAGTAGTGTTGAGTCTATGGGCAGTGTTGAATCTATGGGCAGTGTTGAGTCTATGTGCAGTGTTGAGTCTATGGTGCAGTGTTGAGCGCTGACCCGTAAGAGTCCGCGAGTTCGCGCGCCTGCTTGGCCGAGACGACGCGCAGGTCCTCCAGGTCCGACTTGTGTCCGCACAGCACCACGTCCGGGCTCTCGCAGTACGCGTGCATCTGCAGTTGCTCTGCGCGCGGGACACACGAGAAAACGGGTGGGCTACGTCGTAAACCGCGAACCCCCGCACGACGTGCTGCATGATGACGCTGGTGGTGGTGGCGTTCTCATGGTCGCTCAACAGCAACCCCTAGCGACGAGCGGCCGAATAACGTCAACGAATCGTCACTCCTGCAAAAGACCCCCCCACCCCACCCCGAACCGTCGACCCTCCCCGGTTTACAACCTTCCATGCAGCCAATGGGGTCGAACCATCGACCGAGTCGATGGGATCGGGGGGGGCCACGTGGCCGATGCACCACGTGGGCGCCGTCGAAGATTCAACGGAGCCCGTGCTTGAGCCCGAGGGTTGAGGGGGGGGGGTCACGTGGTGGGGGAGTGGGGGGGGTCACGTGGTGGGTGCTCCCACGGACTCACCCATCCAGTTGCGCACGTTCAGGAAGCTCTGCTCGCTCGTCAGGTCGAACATGAGCAGGAAGCCCATGGCGTCGCGGAAGAACGCCGTGGTAAGGCTGCGGAACCTGCACACGGTGGGGCAGAAGCGTCGCGGTCGCTACTCGGTGACGGCGGCGGCGGCGATGTCGGTAGTGGGTGACCGTGGCCGCGGCGGTGGTGACAGTGGTGGCGGTTGGTGATGGTGGTGACGGTGGCGGTGATAAGAGTGACAGTGGTGACGGTGGTGGTGATTGTGACAGCAGTTGGAAGTGGTGATGGTGGTGGTAACGGTGACGTTAGTTGGTAGTGATGATGGTGACGTCAGTTGGTAGTGGTGGTGGTGGTGGAGTCAGTTGATAGTGATGATGGTGGTGGTGACGTCAGTTGGTAGTGGTGATGGTGGTGGTGGTGACGTCAGTTGGTAGTGGTGGTGGTGGTGGTGACGTCAGTTGGTAGTAGTGGTGATGATGGTGGTGGTGAGGTCACCTCTCCTGGCCAGCAGTGTCCCACAGCTGGAGATGAATCTTCTGCTTGCGACCGCCCAGAAGGCCCTCGTCGCCCGAGGCCTGGTACACCTGGTGGAAACCATCGGGGTTGACTGTTCGACACTCAACTTGGTGGACACCATCGGGGTTGACTGTTCGAGACTCAACCTGGTGGAAACCGCTGGGGTTGACGGCTCGACGACAAATCCCCATCTTTAAAATCCCGAAGGGCGACCGCATTCTCCGCTTTATTTCCCGGACCTCGGGATTTAGCGCGGGTTGGCTACGTACAGTGTGCAAAAAAAATAGTTCTTCGTACACACAGACATATGCATGTAGATATGTGTTCATACATGTGTAATAACAGCCATAGAGGGTTCACGTGGGGATTGGCTTGCCGGTCCTGCTTGTAGCCAATAAGGGTTGAGATAGGGACCATGGCCCAGGCGTGATCACGGCATGTCATCAGGAGTGATTGGCCTGGCCATTCGGGGCCCCAGCTAATGGGGAGCCGGATGAGGGGCGTGGTCCCGGGATTGACAGGGAACCATCGAGAATGGTCGAAGCTGTCCATGAACGATTGGCTGGGGGGACCACGTGACGAAGGGATTAAGAGAGAGTGAGAGAGAACGATTGGGAGCAGACTGGAAACTGACAAGAGCAGGGTCACGCGCGGACGGGGGGCTCTGGGTGCCACGTGCGCGGTGGGGACTTAGTGCGAAGTCTGTCCTCTCTCCGTTGTCTGCCAGCAACGGAGAGTGAGTGAGTAAAGTGTATTGTGGAGTGGAAATAAAAAGGACTGATTCCGAAGCCGTCTCAAGAAGGATTATTACACACGTATGTTGACCCTCTTTCGCGCATCGTACGTAGCTAACCGTGCTAATCGGATGTGCGTTGGAAGGACAACAAGCTAAACACAAAAGGAAGTTTAAAAAAAAATGAGATATCAACCCAGATGATTTTAAAGTAGCATAGCTCCAGTGGTGGACGCACGTACGATGGGTAATTGCGTTATTTTAAATGTGCATCATCCTAACGGTTTTGTGTACCGGCTCCCGGGGGCCAGGCTGAAGTGCAAAGTTGCGAGCCAAAAGCACAAAAACGCAAGACGATAACAACAACAACAAATGTGAAACGCAATTACGAAGTCGTTGGAAACTGACATCGCGATGACTGTAGAAGAACCAGTGGCATCTACATCTGCAGAACGTGAAGAACCAGTGGCATCTACATCTGCAGAACGTGAAGAACCAGTGGCATCTACATCTGCGGTACGTGAAGAACCAGTGGCATCTACATCTACAAAACGCGAAAAACCAGTGGCATCTACATCTACAGAACGTGAAGAACCAGTGGCATCTACATCGGCAGAACGTGAAGAACCAGTTGCATCTAGATCTACAGAATGTGAAGAACCAGTGGCATCTACATCTGTATAACGTGAAGAACCAGTGGCATCTACATCTACAAAACGCGAAGAACCAGTGGCATCTACATCTGTAGAACGTGAAAACCCAGTGGCATCTACGTCTGCAGAACGTGAAAACCCAGTTGCATCTTCATCTGCAGAATGTGAAGAACCAGTGGCATCTACATCTGTATAACATGAAGAACCAGTGGCATCTACATCTACAGAACGTGAAAAATCAGTGGCATCTACATCTACAGAACGTGAAGAACTAGTGGCATCTACATCTGCAAAACGTGAAGAACCAGTGGCATCTACATCTACAGAACGTGAAAAATCAGTGGCATCTACATCTACAGAACGTGAAGAACTAGTGGCATCTACATCTGCAAAACGTGAAGAACCAGTGGCATCTACATCTACAGAACGTGAAAAACCAGTGGCATCCACATCTACAAAACGCGAATAACCAGTGGCATCTACATCTGCAGAACGTGAAGAACCAGTGGCATATACGTCTGCAGAACGTGAAGAACCAGTGGCATCTACATCTCTAGAACGTGAAAAACCAGTTGCATCTACGTCTGCAGAACGTGAAGAGCCAGTGGCATCTACATCGGCAGAACGTGAAGAACCAGTTGCATCTACATCTGCAGAATGTGAAGAACCAGTGGCATCTACATCTGTATAACGTGAAGAACCAGTGGCATCTACATCTACAGAACGTGGAGAATCAGTGGCATCTACATCTACAGAACGTGAAGAACTAGTGGCATCTACATCTGCAAAACGTGAAGAACCAGTGGCATCTACGTCTGCAGAACGTGAAGAACCAGTGGCATCTACATCTGCAAAAAGCGAAGAACCAGCGGCATCTACATCTGCAGAACGTGAAGAACCAGTGGCATCTACGTCTGCAGAACATGAAGAACGAGTGGCATCTACATCTGCAGAACATGAAGAACCAGTGGCATCTACATCTACAGAGCGTGAAGAACCAGTGGCATCTACATCTGCAGAACGTGAAGAACCAGTGGCATCTACATCTACAGAACGTGAAGAACCGGTGGCATCTACATCTGCGGAATGTTAAGAACCAGTGGCATCTACATATGAAGAACATGAAGAACCAGTGGCATCTACATCTACAGAACGTGAAGAATCAGTGGCATCTACATCTGCAGAACGTGAAGAACCAGTGGCATCTACATCTACAGAGCGTGAAGAACCAGTGGCATCTACATCTGCAGAACGTGAAGAACCAGTGGCATCTACATCTGCGGAACGTGAAAAACGAGTGGCATCTACATCTGTCGAACGTGAAAAACCAGTGGCATCTACGTCTGCAGAACGTGAAGAGCCAGTGGCATCTACATCGGCAGAACGTGAAGAACCAGTTGCATCTACATCTGCAGAATGTGAAGAACCAGTGGCATCTACATCTGTATAACGTGAAGAACCAGTGGCATCTACATCTACAGAGCGTGAAGAACCTGTGGCATCTACATCTGTAGAACGTGAAAAACCAGTGGCATCTACATCTACAAAACGTGGAGAATCAGTGGCATCTACATCTGCAGAACATGAAGAACCAGTGGCATCTACATCTACAGAACGTGAAGAATCAATGGCATCTACATCTGCAAAACGTGAAGAACCAGTGGCATCTACATCTACAGAGCGTGAAGAACCTGTGGCATCTACATCTGCAGAACGTGAAAAACCAGTGGCATCTACATCTACAGATCGTGAAGAGCCGGTGGCATCTACATCTGCAGAATGTTAAGAACCAGTGGCATCTACATCTGCAGAACGTGAAGAACCGGTGGCATCTACATCTGCATAACGTGAAGAACCAGTGGCATCTACATCTGCAGAACGTGAAAAACCAGTGGTATCTACATCTGCAGAACATGAAGGACCAGTGGCATCTACATCTGCAGAATCTGAAGAATTGGTGGCATCTACATCTGCAGACCGTGAAAAACCAATGGCATCTACATCTACAAAACGCGAAGAACCAGTGGCATCTACATCTGCAGAACGTGAAGAACCAGTGGCATCTACATCTGCAGAACGTGAAGAACCAGTGGCATCTACGTCTGCAGAACGTGACGAACCAGTGGCATCTACATCTGCAGAACATGAAGAAACCAGTGGCATCTACATCTGCAGGAGATTATACAACTTTTAAAGCCACTCCCCGTGTTTAGTCTCCACGCCGTACAACACGTTTGCAATCGACCGGAGTAAAAGTCGGACTCACGAACAAATCGACTTACGACAACGGACCTCTGGAACTTAGCTCGTTCGTAAGTAGGGGAGAGTCCCCGTATGCGCAACGACCTCGATGCTCGGTCGAGCGAGGAAGTCGATTTGACCTTTTTGAGAGTAAGCCGGAGGTCCCTGCCGCTGTACCCACCACTCGCTTCTCCTTGAAGTCGATGCCGACCGTGGCGATGAACTTGGCACGGAAGATCCCGTCGGTGTACTGGTGCAGGAAGCTCGTCTTGCCGACGCCCGAGTCTCCCAGCGCCAGCAGCTTGATGAGGTAGTCATAGTCCCCCATCCGACATGGCCAGCTCGTGACCTGCCAACACACGGCACACACCACCACCACTACAACACACACCACCACCACTACAACACACAACGCCTGCCACCACCACCACAACACACAACGCCTGCCACCACCACCACCACAACACACAACGCCTGCCACCACCACCACCACAACACACAACGCCTGCCACCACCACCACCACAACACACAACGCCTGCCACCACCACCACCACAACACACAACGCCTGCCACCACCACCACAACACACAGTGCACACCACCGCTACAGCACACACCACCACAACACACAACGCACACCACCACCACTACAGCACAGAGCCCCTGCCACCACCACCACAACACACAACGCACACCACCACCACCACTACCACAACGCCTGCCACCACCACACAGCGCCTTCCACCACCACCACCACACACAAAGCGCCTGCCACCACCACCACCACAACACACAACGCCTGCCACCACCACCACCACCACCACACACACAGCGCCTGCCACCACCACCACCACCACACACACAGCGCCTGCCACCACCACCACCACCACACACAGCCCCTGCCACCACCACCACACACAACGCCACCACTACCACCACAAATATCGACGTTCATTCTTCACAGAGTTATTTCTCAGAACCATGTTGGGGTCAGGCGAAGTAGTGGGTGGTGGTGGAGGTGGAGGTGGTGGCGGTGGAGGTGGCGGCGGTGGTGGAGGTGATGGTGGAGGTGGTGGTGGAGGTGGTGGTGGAGGTGGTGGTGGAGGTGGAGGTGGTGGTGGTGGCGGGTGGGGTAGCTCGGGTTGATGCAACATTCAAATGTTGACGACCGCTGTGCCTGGCGCGTCCACTTTGCGTGCCGACAAATCCTCGTCGCTGTTGCAGTTGCGGGAAACTTGTGAGTAATCGACACCGCCTATCACAATAATCCCTCCCGTCCAAATCGGCCGGCCGAATCGCCTTTATTCAATTTGCTAGAGAGAGAGAGAGCGAGAGAGAAACCCACGACCACCCCAACAAAAAAACACAAATCTGCCCCATCGCTTCCCTCTTCACCATTCCCAATTACCGCGTCCCAAATGTCTCAAACTCCACGCCGACCCCATCACCACCGCCACCTCCTCCTGCTGCTGCTGCTCATCCCAAACGAAGCCGTCCTCTGTCGATCGTCCCGCGGTTCTGACGCGGAATAAATCAACGGGGTTGAGTAGAAATTGGTGACGAGCATCGGTGTCGTTCGTCCGAGGACAGAGAGAGGCGGGGAGAGAGACAGACAGAGAGAGACAGAGAGACAGACAGAGAGAGACAGAGAGAGAGGCGGGGAGAGAGAGAGAGACAGACAGAGAGAGAGGCGGGGAGAGAGAGAGAGACAGAGACAGACAGAGAGAGAGGCGAGGAGAGAGACAAGGCGCTCTTCCCCCTCCAACCCAGCTTAAATATACGCTCCAAGCCTGGTGGTGTTTCATTCAGACTCTGTCTTTCCGACAGATCTATTCTTCACCTGAGGACGGCTGCTTGCGTTGTGGCCGAAACGTCGTGAGAATTATTTTATTATGTTTTATATTTATTATTTTATTATTTCCCTTCTACGTGACTTTACCGAAAGAACCAAGAAGAAGTATAGCATAGTGTATAGTGTAGTGTATAGTGTAGTATACTAGTACAGCACTAACCGGTTGTGTGTTGGGGAGTAAACCCATTACACGATTTACAA
The DNA here is from genome assembly GCF_964198595.1 of Lampetra fluviatilis. Lineage (NCBI taxonomy): Eukaryota > Metazoa > Chordata > Hyperoartia > Petromyzontiformes > Petromyzontidae > Lampetra > Lampetra fluviatilis. Next base: position 5,957,234 of record NC_136333.1, on the reverse strand, counting down.
TTATAGTGTAATGTATAGTGTAGTATATAGTGTAGTGTACAGTGTAGTGTACTAGTACAGCACTAAGCCATAATGCAAACAAAAAACATAACTCTGATAATATATGCACTGTCCTGCATATATTATCAGATAATATATGCACTGTCCTGCATATATTATCAGAGTTATGTTTTTTGTTTGCATTATGGCTGCAGGTATTGTGGTCTATGCAAACATGACTCCTTGTAAAAAAAAAGGTTTCAGTTTTGTTGCCAAATAGAAGGGTAAAAAACCAATTATAAATCGATATCCTGTCAATTTCACCTTCCTGAGTGAGGTTTGACGGAGCCCTCCGTCCAATTGGGGGTCGTGATGGGACATTCCCTTCGTGACTTTCAATTACAATAATTATTGCGACCCTTTTATTAATCCCTTGACATTTTCGTAAACATCTTCTTGGTTCTTTCGGTAAAGTCACGTAGAAGGGAAGTAATAAAATAATAAATAAAAATGTGGCCGAAACGTCGTTGAGAATAATTTTATTATGTTTAATTTTTATTATTGTATTACTTCCCTTCTACGTGACTTTACCGAAAGAACCAAGAAGATGAATCCCTGCAGTCACGAAAGCTTTAAATCGACATTTTCGTAAACGTTCCGTTCGACCTGTTGAATGCTCACCAGCAATTAAGCAGAGGCACGCTAGTCGCACGCTCTTGCGAGATAAATGTTGCGACGCGATTGATGGAATCTCGTACACACAATACATCATGTGGATTCACTGTAGATCCATTTTTGTCATTTATATGCATACATTACACCCCCAGCC